>NC_071996.2:19584469-19887500 GCF_028885655.2 Pongo abelii
TTGACTGCTGGACTTAACATCAAGGTAGTCCAGACGGATCTCTGCTCGGTTCTAATGCAGCTGCGGGGAGCATTTCACTTTGGCCGTCACAGTCCAGGTGCGGCCACGGTGCTCGCTCACAGTCCCTATGTGTCCCTAGGAGTGTGTCAGAGGGAGGTTCTCCTCACCACCATGCTGTGCCCGTGGTTCCCGATTGTTTGGGCAGGCACTCTTGGCTCATTTCTGCCAGGCCGGGAGCCAGGAAATGGGACCTCTGTACTCTAAGTGCGTGTTTCCCCATGGCAGAGAGATGGCATCTTACCATGTGTTTATCAGCCAGTGAGGTCTCCACCGACCTGTTCATGTCTTTGGCCTATTTTCCCCTACAGGGTTGTTTGTGCTTTGTGTATTGGTTTGTAAGCGTTCTTTATGTGTCCTGGTGCCAGGTTCTACGGGTAGCATGCTCCCCGCTTTTCTCCTCCTGTTCATCATTTCTCCATGTGTGAGCTTGGGCCTGTGGCATCCCGGTGCCTGCACCAGGTAGGGCCAGGCTGGCCTGGGTACATCCCATCCTCCAGCTGAGTCACATGCCAAGAAGAGGTATGCCTGCTGACCCCTGAACCCCATGGGACCCTGCTGGTGATGAGAGCTCAGCCGGGGGCTTGTTAGTGTGAGCGGGTGGACAGATGGCAGCTGACCAGCATCCTCCCTGCAGCATGCACCCCCCAGGGCCTTCCCTGGAGATCCTCAGCAGTGCCCACGGTGGCGCCTGCACAGCCCTGAGCCCAGGAAGGCCAGACAAGCAGACAGTTCCTCATGTGCCAGGGCCCCCCACAGCGATTTTGCTGCATGTATTGGAGTCCCTTTGAGATTGAGTTGGAAGGAAACCCAACTAAAACCAGCTAAAACCAGAGCCTGGAACCCACGGCTCTGAAGTCACAGGGCCCCCCCCACCCCAACTCCCAGTGAAAATCTGGGTGGGCGTTTCCCAGAGTGAAGCCTGCTTGTGTCACCCCCCAAGCCCGGCCAAGGAGCTGGATGTCCACGCCCTGTGCCTCAGCCTCCCCCCATGACAGTGACCACACTGCTGTCTGTGCCTCCAGCCTGGTGCCTGGCCCTGCCCTCACTCCCCAGGCCCCTTGGGCACCGTCTGCTGCGGGCGCACCCAGGGCTGTCCCTGTGGGGCACTGCTCTATGGATAAAGCTTCTCGCACCCCCTCGGAAAGGAGCGTGGGGGTGGTAGCCCCCTCATCATCCCAGCCTTGGAATGTGCCCCCGTCCCACGTGGCCCCAGCCCCATATTTGCAGTACCCCTGCTGCCGTGCCCCCACTGGCTTAGGACAGAAGGGCCTACACATGATCATCCACCTGAGAATTAGAAAGCGCCTTCTGCTGCAGGGCTTGCAGGAACAAATGTTTGCAGCCCCTAGGCGGCAGGGGGAGCATCTCCCCTCTGAGTTATGAGCTTTAGAGGCTCCTGTGTAAATATTTACCTCTCTGGAGCATTGGTGACCTTGGGAGATCGGGATCTGTAAGCACTGAGGTTTTCTGTTTGCGTCATCGTGGCCAGGGTGGGGTTGGGGGTGTCATCCTGGAACAGGGAGCCGGGCTGTGGAGTGTGCAGCTGCATTCTCCCCGGAATCCTGGTCCACATTCCCTGGCAGAGAAATCTTCGCAGCGGCGCAGCCATGTCCTCCAGCCCGACCACAGTTGATGGAGGGAAAGCCAGGGAAGGCACTCTCCTGTGGAGTGACACCAGCGTGGTAGCCCTGTTGAGGAGCGGAGGCACAAAGGAGGGCTACCCAGAGGGTGCAGTCTGGGAGCAGGGAGGGGCTGTGACAGTCTCACTCAGGCCTCACTGTCAGGGGCACTGTTTTGCAGATGAGTGAACTGAGACTCAAAGAGCCTAAATAACTGATCACCTAAGGTCACCGGTGGCAGAGCTGGGATTCACACACAGGCCCGTGCCTCCAGGATTTCCCCCAAACTCCTCCAAGTGACAAGGTGCAGGCAGGTCACTCCCCAGAGTGGGGAGCCAGGCGTCAGCCAGGCGTGCGGCTCATGTCTGCCACAATGCCTGCCTCTGGGAGGGTAACGCAGCTGCTCTGCGAGCAGGTGGGCTCGCCAGGGAGTCCAGGATGGTGCAGGGACCCTCGGCAGGTCCTGAGGGACTGCTGGCCCACCCTCCTCAAGGTCCAGCTGAATGAGTAGCCGCCTGCTGGAAGCAGCTGTCACCAGGTGTGATGCTTCAGCTCCCCTGAGAGGATCAAGGGCAGGCAGAGCAGATGGTCTCCCGGGGGAGTTGAGAGGGTTGTGATGTCACTGGTAAGGAGAGGCCCTGCCCAGGCACTAAGCTGGGGAGAAGGTAGGCCCCAGAGTGAGAGCGGGTTCCAGCTCTGCCTGGAGAACAAGGGCCTCAGCCAGCCAGGCTCCAACCCTTGCCACAGCCTCCTTCCTTCCCACCCACCGCAGACCCCAGGGCTCCCAGTTGGAGGGGCTTGGCCCCTCCTCTCCTGCCTCTGTTCCGTCCTGGCAGGCAGGAAGGTGAGCAGGTCTGAGCAGTTGGTTTAGCTCACACAAGTCCAGGCAGGGCTGCTTGTCGGCACACGTCCTGAACCCTGCAAAAGTTCAGGCCTCCCAAGTCATGCTTTAAAACTGTCCAAGCAGGCCCGTCGGGAAGCCAGGCCCAGCAAGGAGGGGTTTGTTACTCTGTTTTCCTGGAAGCTGGGCTGGCAACGTTCCCAGCAGAGAACATCATTCTTATAAAGTAGAGGGGTGTCAGGTTTCAGCCAAGTGGGTAAAAGGCAGGTAGTGGGATTGGTGTGGCTGTTCCAGGACAGGAGCAAACCCCCATCCTTAAGCAAGTGGGTCAAATGGGGACCCAGGCAGGCAATGGGTCAGGCCAGCAAAGGCTGGAGAATCCAGAATGGAGAGTTTAGGAGGCCCTCATAGCAGGGAGCTGCCTCCTGCATGACACTGACCCTGTGCATTCCACACAGATCACAAGCACTGCCCTGGGCCACCAGGAAGGCCCTGGGGACAACGTTCCATGGGTTGCCACAGAGCCAGGGGATGATGGCCTGCAAGTGTGTGTGCTCAGTCACCCGCCCTCCCCAGTGCAGCCCAGCCCAGCTGCAGGAGAGGAAGGTAGCCACTCCTGAGTGTCATGAGATGTCGAGTGCTCCAGGGTGGGTCCTCTCACCCATTGAGCACTGCTGTGAGCACTCTGATGGGACACAGTGTCCCTGTCACTGTCCTCTGGTACATGGGTGCCTCCATATCTTCCCAGTGGCAGAGGGGTTTTGGCCAGCATCTGACTATAGCAGCTGTGTGCATTGCTGCAGTGCTGGGCTCTCCCGAGAGGGGACCCACGGGCAGAGGTCACCAGCCAGACGGGCAGGGCAGGGTTTGCACCAGCCAGCCCAGGGACCTTTCTGGAGTCCTGTGCAGCTGTCCGTTAGCAAAGCAGCCTCCAAGGGATGCCAGGGCCTTACAGTCTATGACAGGTACTTGTTTTGTCCTCCTTCCCCTTAGCCAAAGACAGCTTAGTGCCCAGGCAGTGGTCCTGGTCCTGAGGAGCTAGAGGCCCTCCTCTCACCAGGCCCGTACCATGCACCATCTCTGTCCCTGGGGAGCACCCACACAGTGGGAGACCCAGTTTCTAAAGGCCCGGGCACACTTCAAGAGGATGAGCACGGCTGGCAGCATCCCCCGGCATAGTGGTTTGGGGAGGGGGAGCTATATTAGGGTTCTCCAGAGGGACAGAACTTATAGGATATATAGAGACAGATGAGAGAAGGATTTATTAGGGGAATTGGCTTATGCAATTAGGGAGACTAAGATGACCTGAGATCTGCCATCTGCAAGCTGGAGAACCAGGGAAGCCAGCGAGGAGGCTTAGTCCAAGGCCAAAGGCCTGAGAACCTGGGGGCTGTGGTGTTAGCTCCCAGAGCCCAAAGGCCCAAGAACCTGGAGTTCTGATGTCCAAGGGCAAGAAGATGAGTGTCCCAGCTCCAGAAGAGAGAGGAGAGTCGCCCTTCCTCTACCTTCCTGTTCTGTTCAGGTGTGCAGTAGATTGGAAGATCTCTGCTCACATTGGAGAAGTCAGTCTTCCTTTCTCAATCCACCGATTCAAATGCCAATCACAGACATACCCAGAAACAAAGCTTTACCAGCAATCTTGGTGTCTCTCAACCCAGTGAAGTTGACACCTAAAAGTAGCCACCACAGTGACCTTTGGGTGAGGACCTGGGCACCCACACTGGGCTGCAGTAGCGTTCTCCCAAGGGAGCCTCAGCCGTTTATTTCTAGGCACCTCCCAGATGTCCCCCTTAGCAGGCAGGCTGGATGTCATGAAGAAGAAGGATGTTGACCAACAGGTGGCAAGTGCCCACTTGACGGGGTTGGCCAGCCAGTGTCCCCCCACCATGTATGGAGGAGCATCTGGGCCCAGACAGGTGCGTGTGCAGGTGGGACTTTAAGCTCAGGGTTTTGCATGATTGGGTGTTAGATCTGGAAACTACGTTTTAGGTACTTCTCTTCGGTTTTGTTCTTACTGTAACAGTAATGCATGCTGATTCTAGAAGTTGTTCTCAAGCACAGAGGCGCTACATAGAGCTGTCCTCAGCCCTCAGGGTGGCCCTGTGGGTGTTGTGCTGTTAGGGTCAGGGTCAGCCTGCTCCCAGCTCCCCAGCATCTCTGCGTGGCCCCGTGTCCCTGGGCACTTCACATGCCCTCCTGGCCCTGCCTTTACTGTCCTCTGTGATGCTGCAAAGCACCTCCTGGCTGCATGTTTGGTCTGCATCTTGGGGCATCCTTTCAGAGAACATCGAGAGTGGAGGTGTCCTGGCTGTGTGCCTCGCCCTTGGGCATCAGGGGTGGGGCAGGCCCAGGCCCCGGAAAAGCCTGGCATTTCCTCCCGGGAACGGGCAGCAGGTCGGATGTGTGGGCCTGGCTCCCGAGGTTTAGACTGTGGGGGACCAGAGAAACATGTGGTCAGCACTTTGGAGGAACACACAAGGAGGGGTGAGGACAGGAGGGTGTTGCAGGCAGAAGATGCCTTGAGCAAGGCCCTCAAGGGCAGGCGGTCGTGGGAGAAGAGGCTGGAGCTGGTGAGAGGCCAGGCCTTGCCCTGTACAGAGCAGGGACCTGGCCGGCTTTCTTCCCAAAAGAGGCCTTGGGAGGGTGGACTCAGATGGGGGCCGATGTGGAAGAGGCCCCACCACAGAGCCGTTGGGATGGGAGACCTAGCCGCGAGGGCTGGGCCTGAATCAGGAAATGCCTTGAAGCCCAGTGGTGGCAGGGGCTTGGTGGGGAGCATCCCAAGTGCAGCTTGAGGGAGTGAGGGGAGGGGAGCCAGCCACCAGGCACAGAAGTAGCAGGGGGTTTGGGAGGGAGCCACCATGTCCAGGAGCCACTCAGTCACCAACACCTGCGTGCAGAGCCATTCCTGGGCCCCAAGAGAGGACTGGGTCCACCCTTGGGGAGCCGCTAGCCCTACACCTAGAGGAGCTGCAGATGATCACAGGGCCGGGGCTGGGAGGGAGTGGATCAGATGGGAGTGTCCTCAGCAGGATGCTTAGTGAGAGAGTCCCACACATGCACTCCCACACGTGAACACACCACGTACACATCAGTAAACATGCAGACACACACACACCCCTAGCCTTGGCTGCACAGCCCCAGCTCAGCCTGACCCGTGTGTGCTGCCCATGGCATTCTTTGACCTCAGGGTCCCCAGTTTAGCAGGTGGCCAGTGAGTCATGGGGCCTGAGACCAGTTGTCCTCCCCTAGTTACGCCTCTCAGACTCCCTGAGGCTGCAGCGCCAGCTCGGAGCACAGCACCTGGCCAGAAGTCCCCATGCACAGCCTCCACTCTGGTCACACTGAGCGGTGACACCCACTGCCTCAGGGTGTCCTGAGGGATGGGACTGGCTTCAGGGCTCTGGCGGGAATGTCTTCTGATTGGGGCATGACTTTATCCAGGGAGAGGAGCTGGTGGCACCATGGAGAGCCCAGTCGTCTACCTTCCCTCCCCTGAGGCCAAGCTGGAGCCTCTGAGCTGTTGCCACCCGGGAGACACCAGCCAGCATGGTGTCCCTGACTGCCTGGCAGCCGTGATGCCTGCATGAGCCAGTGGGGCCCAGGGACACATGCTGCCCGATGTCCATGAGTGCCGGGGACCCCGTGGAGACTGGGTCCAGCGGGCAGGATCAGCTGCAGGCTTCAAACCAGCACACATGTACCCCTCTGAGGGTGAGAGGCTGGAGAACTCCCAGGGTTGACCAGGGGCTGACAAAGCACCCACGGTCTCCCACACACACGCACGCTCCCACTCATATACACATATCCCCGGCAGTAGCTCATGCTTTGGCGCCAGTGGTGACTCAGAAACATTCTGGAACAAGAATTCCTTTTTTCCTTACAAGTGGTTGGCACTTGGGGACGTTTCTTCGTATTTGAAATTCCTTCCCACTGGTCCCTTTAAGAACTGAGCAATTTTCCACTCTGAGGTGGCCTGCTCTTCCATCCTGGGCCCTCAGAAGTCTTCGGAATGGTCCCAGGATATTAGAGGAGATGCTTTTCCAAAGAAGATCTGCTGTCATTGCAGACGCAGGAAGGGTAGCCTGGAGCCACATGGCCCCTGGGAACCCCTGCCTGACACACAGGGCGCAGGAGCCACACAGCACCTAGGGATCTCTGCCCAACAGAGAGGGGTACAGGAGCCATGCAGCCCTGCCTCACACAGAGGGGTGGCTAGAGCTGCACAGCCCCCAGGAACCCCTGCCCCTCACAGAGGGAGGGAAGGCTGGTTTCTATAGACCATTCAGGAGGCTGTTGCTGCATGTGCCTAAGCACCCAAAAGCCCAGACTCCTCAAACTTTGTGACCCAGGGCTCCCATTCCTTTCTTTTGCCCTCCCCAGCTAATGACAATAACAGAGGCACTCATTTCTTAGGCATGTGCCATTGCACCCACCTCCACCATACACAGCACACGGTGGCAGCTCTCCCTTGAGAAAGATACTGGCCGAGGCTCGGACGGGGTGTGGAACTAGCTGCTTTGGAGGGTGAGACATGCCTAGAGCAGCTGGGAGGAGGGTCTGCACTAGGGACCTCATGGATTGACTGTGGGGGCAGGTGGCATGGCAGGGGCCCTGAGTATGGCCAGGTGATGGTGCCGGGCAGGAGTTGGACCCAGTCCTGGGCATCCCCGTCCTCCACCTGCGTAACTCAAGGTGGCCCGCCCACCCTGCCCTTAGTTGTTACAGCCTCAGCCGAAGAGATTAATTACCAACAGGTGCTAGACAGACAGTCCTGTGGGGGTCCCAGCTGTCCCTCCCTGCTTGCTGGGAGAGGGACTGGAGCTGCTCAGCTTCAGGGGCCAAGAATCCAGAGATACCCCTGTGCACACAGTGCCCCAAGTAGACACCTCCGTGAACACACGGCCCCCTTGGCATGGCCCAGGTGCAGGGCTGGGGGCAGGCGTACTTTGGAAGCCACACCTGGTCACCAGCATGGCCCAAGGTGGCACTGGTTTGGGAAAGGGTGAGTGGTCCCCTCCTCTTCTCCAGTGTCCCATCCCTGCCAGGGTCCAGGTAGGGATGGTAGCTGTGTCCTGGGGCTGCAGGCCCTCTCCGGAGGGCAGGCTCCCCTGTGTGGGCCTCCTGCACAACCTTGTCCATGCCAGCTATGCCCTCAGCTTAATGCCATGGGTTGGGGATGGGCCTGTAGTTCTGGTTGCAGGAGCTTGGAGTGTGCTTGGGACTTTGGAGAAGCCCCCCCATTTTACAGAGGAAGCTGCTGGGGTCCTTGGTTTGGTGAATTCAGCAGTATAAGCAGAGTGTTACCCAGGTCCAGGTCTGACTCTCCCATGCTGCCCCAGCCTGGGCTTCACAAGACAACCTGAGTGCTGATGGGAAGCGGCTGGCGAGACCCCGGCCTGGAGGTGGGGTAGCCCTCTGCCCACCAGAGCCACCCTGCCTTGCTGGTGCCGGTGTTTGTGCTGCCGCAAGCCATGTTTCCTCCGTCTGCTCAAAGCCCAGGGGTCTGCCGCCTGCGCCTGCACCCCCAGCCTCCGCCTGGCAGATGGGCTGTGTTAGCAGGGCCAGGATGGGGGAGGGGTTATGAGCCTCTCAGCCACAGCTCCCTACCCTGTGTGCCTCTGTCTCCTCGCCAGCTGGGGTCCCTCCAGGCAGGCGTGGCCCACTGTGATTACCCTCTGTGCCCCAGCTTTCTGCCAGGGGCCTGGCACAGGTCATGCGTGGCCTTCAAAGACAGAGATCCGCTGTGCTCCTCACCGGAATGTAAGCTCTCTGCTTCAGTTTCCTCATCCACCACATGGGGCTGGGCCTCAGTGTGCCTTCAGCTGCTGCTGTGGCTCTTCCTCACTGGGCCTGGGGTGTCCAGGGTAGGGGTCTGGAGGACAAGGCGTGACCTGCCATCCACTCAGTCTCCCCACATGTCACACTGAGACTGGGGCCAGCAGAGCCTCAGCAGCATAATTTGCAATCTGTGTTGTGTTGACCTCTTAATAGTTTGCTAAGAGTGGGCCGGCCAGGGTGGAGGGCTCGCTCCTGCTGATGGGCCTGTGTCCGAGGGTGCAGCTGCAGCCTCACTTTGCTCCTTTGGAGGATGGGAGAGCAGAACACCACCTCCCATGCTGTTGGGGTGCGTCGGGGAGTTGTGGTGCAGAGCAAGGAGGGAGCTGTGTGCTCTCTGCTGCATGGCAGGAGGCAGGCACTTGCGGAGCCTGCTCCGTCCCTCCAAAGAACAGAAACTGGGTCCTTGGCTAGGTCACACCTGGGCCCTGGGCCACATCCAGGTGTGTTTCTGCCCCATCTCAAGCCGATTCTGGTGCCCTTGGCCTCTGGTCCTCTCATTCCAAGAGCCAAGGAGTACCCTACACGCTCATGCAGGAGGGAGAGGGAGTGAGGGGTGGGTTAGGCCTGAGCCAGCCCCACTGGTGGGCCCGGGGTGGCCACACCCAGGGAAATGCTGCTTTCACTCCTGAGAAGCTGTCGGGACTTGGCTCTTGAGGACACTCGTTATGGGAAAGCCTTTGTTTTTTATTGTGGTGAAGTATGCATAACATAAAATTTACCATTCTAACCATTTTTAAGTGTACAGTTCAGTGGCATGAAGTACATTCACATTGTACAGTCATCACCATCATCCGTCTCCAGAACTTTTTCATCTTCCCAAACTGAGCTCTGACCCCATTAAACATGAACTCCTCATTCCCCTCCCTCCAGCCTCTCACGCCGTCCATCCTACTTCCTGACTATGAATTTGGCTACTCTAGATAGCGGATTTAAGTGGGATTATATGATACTGTCTTTTCACGACTGGCTTAGCATAATGTCTTTAAGGTTCATCCATATTTTATCCTATGTCAGAATCGCCTTCCTTTTTAGGGCTGAATAATACTCCATCGTCTGTATGTACCATATTTTGCTCATCATCCCTTCATCTGTCAGTGGACCCTTGGGCTGCTCCCTTCTTGCTATTGTGAATGATGCTGCTGGGAACATGGGTGTACAAATATCTGTTTAAGTCTCTGCTTTTAGATTGTTTGGGAATATATCTAAAAGAGGAATTGCTAGATCATATGGTAATTCTATATCTCATTTTTTTTTGAGAAACCACCATACTGCTTTCCACAGTAGCTGTACCATTTTTCCTTCCCACCAGCACTGCAGAAGGGTTCCAGTTTCTCTACATCCTTGCTAACATTTCTTCCTGTTTTTTGGTAATAGCCAGTCAGATGGATGTGCAGTGGAATCTCATTGTGGTATTGATTTCTATTTCCCTAATGGCTAGCGATGTTCATCTTATATCTGCTTGTTGGCCATTGGTCTGTCTTCTTTGGGGAAATGTCTACTCAAATGTCGCACATTTTTTAATTGGGTTGTTAAGCTATAGGAGTTCTTTATATATTCTGGATATTAATCTCTTATCAGATATATGATTTGCAAATATTTTCTTCCATTCTGTGGGTTGCCTTTCACTCTGTTGATACTATCCTTTGATGCACAAATGTTTTTATTTTTTTTGTTTTGTTTTGTTTTTGAAACGGAGTTTCACTCTTGTTGCCCAGGCTGGAGTGCAATGGCGGGATCTCGGCTCACTGCAACCTCCACCTCCCAGGTTCAAGCGATTCTCCTGCCTCAGCCTCCTGAGTCACTGGGATTACAGGCAGGCGCCACCATGCCCAGCTAATTTTTGTATTTTTAGTAGAGACGGGGTTTCTCCATGTTGGTCAGGCTGGTCTAGAACTCCTGACCTCAGGTGACCCACCTGCCTCGGCCTCCCAAAGTGCTAGAATTATAGGCATAAGCCACCACACCCAGCCTAAACGTTTTTAATTTTGA
Organism: Pongo abelii; assembly: GCF_028885655.2. Lineage (NCBI taxonomy): Eukaryota > Metazoa > Chordata > Mammalia > Primates > Hominidae > Pongo > Pongo abelii. The sequence continues at coordinate 19,594,820 of NC_071996.2, forward strand.
TGAAGCCCAATTAATCTAGTTTTTCTTTTGTTGCCTGTGTTTTGCTGTCATATTCAAGAGATCATTGCCAAATCTAGTATCATAAAGCTTTTTTCCTATGTTCTAAGAGTTGACAGTTTTAGGTCTTACCATTGGTCGTTAATCCATTTTGAGTTAATTTCTGTGTATAATGTTAGATAAGGGTCCAATTTCATTCTTTTACATGTGGAAATCCAGTTTCCCCAGCACCATTTGTTGAAAAGACTGTGTTTTCTCCATTGAATGGTCTTGGCACCATTTGGCCATATATGCAAGAGTTGATTTCTGGGCTCTTTATTGTATCCCATTGGTCTATTTGCCTATCTTTATGACAGTACCATACTGATTTGACTACTGTAGCTTTGTAGTTAAGTTTTGAAATCAGGAAATGGGAGTCCAACTTTGTTTTGTATTTGTTTTGGTTTGGGGTTTTTGTTTGTTTGTTTGTTTTTGAGACAGGGTCTCGCTTTGTCATCCAGGCTAAGGTGCAGTGATGTGAACATGGCTCACTGCAGCCTTGACCTCCCGGGCTCAAGCACTCCTCCCTCACTGGCCTCCCAAAGTGCTGGGATTACAGACATGAGCCATTCTTTTTTGTTAAGTACTTTGGCTATTCAAAATCCCTTGAAATTTCATATAAATTTTAGGTTAAGTTACTCTTATTTATGCAGCAAATACTGTTGGGGTTGTGATAGGGATTTCATTAAATCTGTAGATTACATGAGTAGTATTTACATCTTAATGATAGTAGGTCTTTCAGTTCATGGACATGGGATGATTTTCCATTTATTGGTGTTGTCTTTAATTTCTTTCATCAGTGTTTTGCAGTTTTTAGTTTACAAGTATTTCACTTCATTGGTTAAGTCTCCTCCTAAACATTTTACACTTTTTGATGCCATCAAAAACAATTATTTTGTTAATTTCCTTCTTGTATTGTTTGTTGCTAGTTAATAGAAATACAACTGATTTCTTTTAATTTTTACTTTAACAATATTGTTAAGTTAGTTTATTAGCTCTAACAGGTTTTTGTGTGTGGAAGTAGATTTTTTAGCGTTATCTACATATAAGATTAAGTCATCTGAGAAGAGAGATAACTTTCCTTTTTTCTTTCCAATCTGAATACCTTTTACTAATTTTTCTTACCTAATTGCTCAGGCTAGAACTTCCAGTACTCTGATGAATAGCTGTGGCAAAAGTAGACATCTTTGCCTTGTTCCCAATGTAGAGGAAAGCTTTCGGTGTTTCACCATTGAATATGATGTTAACTGTGAGTTTTTCATATCTGGCTGTCTTAGCTCAGCCTCTATAACAAATACTATAGGCTGGGTGGCTCAAGCAGCAAGTGTTTATTTCTCACAGTTCTTGAGACCCAAGTCCAAGATGAAGGAGCCAGCACATTTGGAACTGGTGAGGGCTTGTTTCCTGGCTTGTATCCTCTGCATTTCCCATGACCAAGAGAGAAAAAATCATCTCTCATGTCTTTTCTTATGAAGCCACTGGTCCCATTCATTATGGTTCCACCCTCATGACCTAATTACCTCTCAGAGTCCCCACCTCCAAATGCCATCACATTGGAGATTAGGACTTCAACATGAGTTTTGGTGGAACACACACATTCAGTCCATAGCAATGGCCTTTATTACATTGAGGTAGTTTCCTTCTGGTTCTAGTTTGTTGAAAGTTTTTATTATGCAGGTGCATTGAATTTTGTCAAATGATGTTTCTGCATCAGTTGAGATGATCATATGGTTTTTTTCCTTCGTTCTGTTAATGTGGCATACTACATTGATCTTCATATGTTGAACCATCTTTGCATTCTAGGGATAAATCTCACTTGGTCATGATACGTAATCATTTTTATATGCTGTTCAATTCAATTTGCAAGTATTTTGCTGAGGATATTTTCATCAGTATATATAAAGGACATCTGTGTGTAATTTTCTTGTTGTACCTTTGTCTGGCTTTGATATCAGGATAATGCTGACCTCATAGAATGAGTTAGGAAGTATTCTTTTCACTTCAGATTTTTGGAAAGGTTTGGGAAAGAGTTGTGTTAGTCCCAGGAGAGCCTCTCAGGTCCCAGCATGTGCTGGGAGCCTAGTCACAAGGCCTGGCAGTCAAGGGTGTGGACACCCAGGCAGCTGCCTGGCTGTGTGGCCCTGAGCAAGGGCCTTCACCTCACTGTGCCTGACTCCTCAACTATAAATGGAGAGGAATGGTACCCCCTGCCCTGAAGTGGAGAGAAGAATGGTACCCATTGCCCTGGAGTGAGGAGAGAACCAAATGAGCCAGTATGGGTGTGCCCAGCACAGGGGAGGCAGCAAGGATGCTGCCTGTGCCATCAGCCGGCAACATCTCACGGTGTTCACAGTAGCCCTTCAGGACAGAGGGACCCAGGGCTCAGAGGGCACTGGATCTGCGCATGGTCACTCGGCTGCTGATTCCTCACTGGGCACATCCAGACCCCTCTGCCTTCAGACTCCTGCATTTCTACCTTGCCACACAGGAAAACCAAGAGGGGGAGGTGGGTTGGAGTAGGTCATGGGACCCACTGAGCCTTGGGTATCCTGGCAACTGCCTCTTATTTTCCTTGTTCCTCTTGGAGCCTCTCTGGGGAGGCCAGGGCTGTGTCCATGGAGAATCAGCACAAATGTGCCTGAAGGAAGGAGTTTCAGGAAGGAGGAGGCTCCAGGGCCTGCCCACCCAAGCTGACACCCCTGTACCTTGTGGGCCACAGCCAGGGAATCCCAGAGCCTGGGTGTGGGAGGGTGGTCCGAAGACCTCTTTTGTCTCCCCCTCCACACACACACACACACACACACACACACATGCACACACCCACAAGCCTCCCTTCTTTGCGGTGGAGCCTCTTTACTGCCCAGTAGCCCACCCTCTTCTCCCAGCTCTCCAGGCCCCAGAGCACTTGTCCTCAGAGGGGCCACAGCTCCCAGGTAGGAGTGTGACGGCGTCTCCATCCTGCCTGGGCCACCAACCTATTGAAACTGATGTCATCTTAAGGACAGCCAGCGTGTCTTGACAGGTTGCCCTCTGACAGGCTGCCCCAGGGTGAACAAGTTTTTAAAGGTGGCAAGTCCCACCCACCCAGTAGACAGGCTGAGAACAAAGGAAGACCCAAGCACTAGCAAGGAGAGCCCTCCCCTCCCTCGGGGGCTGTGGCACTTCATGGGCAGGGCCCGGGGCCCTCGATCACAGCCCCCCTCCCCCCCCGCCCTGTGCCCCCTCTGATGCAGTAGAGTCAGTGAATTGTCACTGGCCTGGTGCAGGCCATCCAGAGCACAGTGCCAGGGCCGGGCACAGGGCGTGTATGACAGAAGAGCCACGTGGGGTCTCAGGAGGAGGCTGTCAAGTCCAGGCTCAGGTTCCATGGGCCCAGAAGCTGTGGTGTGAAGGACAGTGCTTCATGGAGTTTGGGGCAGGTTTCCAGCAGAGAATCTGGGCCAGCAGGGCAGGTGCAGAGAGGAGAGGGCAGGGCCTTGTCCTCAAGGAGGTACAGAGCCAAGCCTACTGGCTTTGGGGCCCAGGAATGGTGCCATCATGGTGCCTCTGTGTCCCTGCAGTGTGGTCTCAGCATGGACCCCCAACCTGTGGTCAAACCATTGCCCTGGGATATTCAGCAGGACTGGTCAGCTTCTGCCTGGCTCAGCATGGCCATTCCACACTTAGAGGCTGACCACAGGACTAACTGGATCCTATGTGGCTACAGACCCTGCTCACACAGCACTGGCCTCCTGAGCTGGTGGTTAATCCCACCTTCCTCAGCCCCCAGAAGACCCCCAAAACAGGTGCTTGGTATAAATGTAACTCTACTTCCTTCACTGGTGACCTGAGGCCACCTGATGGCCTCTCTTTGCCCTCTGTCCCCGTGGGCCCCAAAGAATCTGGGAGCATGTTCCTCCTCTGACTCCGGACCCTCCAGGCCACACCAGCCCCCTGGTTTTGCTAAACATCCCCCAAGGCTGTGGCCCAGGGAAGCACCCCTCAGGACCATGGTCTGCTGCTGCTCTCCCTCCAACTTTGAAGGTCCCCTCCCGTCCTGGGGTATGAGGAACGGTGATTTCTGGGAAATCTGGAGCCACCCCAGTGTTCGCAAGGAAAGTGCCCAGCAGGTGGTGGCAGCCGCCACAGTTACTCCTCAGACTAGCTTTACTCATGGCTTTAGGGAGTGACGATCATGCTTCATTCCAGGCCTCAAAGCCTTAGCCATCCCAGGCCTTGCTCTGCCCAGGCCCAGCCTGGCCCTTGGGCAGGCTTATGGGGAGCCAGGCCAGAAGAGGAGAAAAGCGCCATATTGTGTGACATGCCCCTGGCTCAGAGTGGGCTGTGCCTGGGAGCGGTGCCCTTCCGCAGGAGACAGGGTGTGCGGGTGGGGCGCTGGAGTGCCTGGCTGGTTTGGGCCCCACTGTGTACAGAGCAAGGCCCAGCCTTTGGGGAGGGAGGCCTGGTATGGAGGGGCAGGGCAGGGACCAGCTCCACCAGGCCCATGGGTGGAACCACACAGGCTGTGGGCGGCGGGGGGGCTGCAGCCACGTCAAGGACCCCAGACCCAGGGTGGTCTCCAGGGCTCTTTTGCAGTAGGAGTGGCAACAGAGTTGGGGAGGCTGACAAGTGGGAGGCCTGCCTGGGCTCTCCCCGACCGCTGCCCTCCCCCACACCCCATGTCTCAGGTGCCCTCCTGTGAGTCGAGCCGTCTTTTCCAGCAGGAGCCCGTCAGCTGATAGCACCCCTGCCTGCCCTTCCTGCTGCCCTTGTTCCTCTGCCCGCCCCCATGGCCTTGTGAGTCACCTCCCCTCCCCCCGCCCCGTTCCCCCCGTGCCATTTGCCTGGCCTGCTGCACACTGAGTGCCCTGAATCTGGAGCCACTGCACGGGGCACTGCCCTCCCCGCTTCCCACAGCCCTTGCTGGGCTGTCCCTGCCCACTCACATGCCCACATGCCACGGCCTCCCCATGAGCCCGGCCGCCCTCTCCGAGGCAGGGGTGGGCCCTCCACCACCCTCCACATCCTCGCCGGGATGCCTGGCTGGTTCCTTCCAGCTTCTGGGAAGCGAGGTGCCAGAGCGCCGGGGTGAGGAGCACAGTCTTCTCCAGTACGTGTCTCGCCCCGGGTTGTTCTGTGTCCAGACTGGTGTGGGCGTCCCTGCCCTGAGGTGTTGTGTGGGTAGCTGGGCCTGGAGCACAGGGCCCACCTTACCTCCTCAGGAGCCCAGCCACAGTTAAAGCTGCTCCAGGCCAGGGCCCTGCCAGGCGTGGGCCCCATGGAAGGACACACATGGTGTGAGCAGGCCCAGACTGCCTGGCATGGACCCTCTGGGGATCCCTCTCCCCACACCTTCACCAGGTGGTCTCTGGGGCACTGGGAGGGCCTAGAGCTGGGCAGGGCCAGGAATCCCTGGCACTCTTGCTGGGCCCAGCCCCCTGGCCTCAGTTCACCCTCCTCACTGTTGCCCTGTGCCGCCTCCCCTGCTGGCTCCATCCAGGCCCCTCTCCTGGCATCCAGGGGCCTTCTCCTGAGCCGGACCATTCCCCACACAGCCACCCTGGGATGGAGGAGCTTGGCAGGGTCTCCCCTGGCCTCGAGAAGAGTATACATTCTGAGGAGCCTTGTCAGCCCTGAGCAGGGAGGGTGTTGGACGGAAGGAATGGAGGGCAAGAAGCACCTATAGGGAAGCCTGTGTATGCCCTTGGGGAAGAGCCTGTGGACATACGCCTGCCGGTACCCCTGCACAGCTGTTACCATGTCCTTGCTGGGTTGCCTCTGTGAGGTCTGTCCAGGGCCTCCCTGTGGAAAGAGGAGGGGTCAGGTGATGGAAAGCAGCAGGACTGGTATGAGGCAACAAGAGCCCCAGGCTGGAGAGGCCGGGCCAGGTGAGGCACACAGCCTGTGCCCTGGCTCCCTGGAGGTCCTCCTTGCCCCAGGCATGGCGTCAGCCTGTGGAGGACCCGGGTCCTGCAGCCAGGGGCTTTCCCTCAGGCCCTGCTGAGCTCATTTAGAAGCCAGCTGCTCCCGCTGACGCACCTGCTGAGCTCACCCAGTGCCTGGGGCCCTCCCTGCCAGAGGTCTAGCCCCCAAGAGACACAGTGAGGATCCAGACTGAGGAGGCCACTGTTTCCTTCTGCCGCTCTAGTGCCATGGCCGCCCCAAACCTCCAGGACTCACACCTCACTGAGCGCAAACCCACAGCCTTAACTATGGGGTGCTCTAGACCCAGGGCAAGGGCAGTGGGCAAGAAAAGTAGCCCTCCCCCATGCCGGGACTCCGGCTATCTGAGAGGGTGTGTGAAGCCCCCAACCTAGTAATGCTTGCACGGGGTACTCAGTAAAGACAAGAAGGACAGGCAAGGGGACTCTACTGGGACAGTTAGGTCCCTAGTTCCTCCTTGTTTTATTGCATCAGCTGAGATCCCCAGTACATGCAGAATTGCCTCAGAGAGAGTGGACATCTTTGTCCTATTCATGATCTTAGAGGGAATGCCTCTGACTCTTCCCCATGGGGACCATGCTTGCTCTAGGTTTTGGGGATACTTTATCAAATTAAGGAACTTTTTTTTTTTAATTCAAGACAGTTTCACTCTTTTGCCCAGGCAGAGTGCTATGACACGATCTCCGCTCACTGCAACCTCCACTTCCTGGGTTCAAGTGATTCTTATGCCTCAGCCTCTTTATAGGTGCGTGCCACCATGCATGCTAATTTTTTTTTTTTTTGTATTTTTAGTAGAGACGGTGTTTCGCCATGTTGGCAAGGCTGGTCTTGAACTCCTGACCTCAAGTGATCCGCCCGCCTCAGCCTCCCAAAGTGCTGGGATTACAGGTGTGAGCTACCACGCCTGGCCAAATTAAGGGACATCTATTCCTAGTTTCCTGAGAGTTTTTATTATGAATAGTGTTTTTAGCAGATGCTTCTTACACATTTACTGAGCTCTATAGTCTGTTGCTGTGATGAGTCACATGTATGGATTTTCTCCTGTTAAGCCATCGTTGCATACCTGGGGTTACTAAGTATGGTCGTAATATCTTTTATATGCTCAGTTGGGTTGGATTTGATAAGATTTTTGTTCAGGAATTTTTGTATCTATGTTTGAACTCAGTGAGCTTAGCAGATGTGTCCACCAGGCTGCAATTTTCCTCTCTTGTGCGTTTGTCCAACTTTGGTATTAGGATTATATTGGCCTCATAGAATGAATTGGGAGTGTCCACTGCTTTACTCTTGTCTAGGAGGGTTTGCTTACAAAAATCTGGTTCTTTTAAAATTTGGTAGAAATAGCTCAGCACTTTCTTTGTAGGAATTTTTCCCCTAACTTTTTATCTTGAAAAACGTCCAACTTACAAAGTCGTCGAAATAGTGGTAAAGTGAACCTCATACCTTTCACCGAGACCCACTGCTTGTTAACATTTTGCAATATTTGTGCTTGTGAGTGGGTGCTCTCGCTTGCTGTTTACATATATGTATATCTGTAGATATATGTGTACTTACATGTATATTTATATATGCAGTTATATACATGCTTTTGCATTTTAGTAGAAACATTGGAATGTAAGCTGCAGGCATTTCCTCAATATTTTAGGAAGATTTTAAACTACTGCTTTGATTTTTGCTTTTTGAGATTATCGGGCTATTTGTAACTTATATTTGGACATTTTATACAAATAATTTGACTGACAGCTATCCTCTCTCTGTCTCTTACATGTTCTCCTGGTGCCTCTGACCTGTGGTTGGTGAAAGCAGGTAAGTCTATTCCGGCAGCTTCCTCTCTTTTCTCTGCCAGCTGGGGTGGGCCCATCCTCACGCAGAGTGTCATGCTGTGACCTCCAGGAGGCGTATTATCTTGCCTTGTGCAAGGAGGAAACAGATGCCAGATGCATTCCTTGGGGAACTCGTCAGGGCCACACAGCTGCTGGATGGCAGATCCCTTAACAAGCTGGAGACCTGTTTTCTGGTGCTGCCAGTGGCGCGCCGGGTTCCCCTGGGAGCCCCGTGCTGCTCATCTCAGGGACCGTGCACGTGGGTGAGCAGCAGACATGCCTTGTGGCCTATGAAGTCAGACACCTCTGGTATCTGGGAGACGTTGGCTACAGAAGGATCTCTGAGTCTCCATTTGCCCATCTGCAGGGGGGATCTAATAGTGGCGACCGTACCGAGGTTGCAGGAATAAAATGAGCAAATGCCTGCTGGGCCCTAACCTTTTTTGGAGGAACCAACCACAAAAGTGCTTGATGGGGGGCCATAAAATGGCTGGTTCTGGAAGAGTCAACATTCCCGAGTCCCCAGGGTCACTACTCAGGTGACAGCTTTCTCAGTGCATCACCCGGAGCTGTCGCCCTCCTTGTAAGTAGAGCCAGGTCAGCAGGGCCATGAGAGTCTAGAGTTGGATGCTGCAGTTAGCTTGGGTACAGAATGGCTTATCTCTGGGGTGTGCTGTTTAGGCTCTGAATTTCTCTGTCTGGGGAAAAATAGTCTACATTCAAGAGCATGCAAGGCCATCTCTCCGCAGCCCCCTCTGTGTTTATATGGACTCGGCGGTTGAGGGAGCAGGTGTCGGCCCCTCTTCTCTGCAAAGAGGCTCTGTGGGATCATGGGTGAGAACCAGGAGGACTTTGCCTTGGACCCTGAGATGAGTTGCTGTGGGGCGTGGCGCCTGCCACCAGCTGTGGGGTCAGCAGGAGGTGGAGCCTGGAGGGGTCCCAGGGACACCCCCAGTGATCCTCAGATGAGCTCTCGCCCTCCTGACCCCGAGAAAGGCTGATTACTGGTGATGATCCTGTGGCTTTGGAGATGTCCTGAGCGGCTGCTGGGGAGGCCCTGAGCCTCCCAGGCCTCCCTGACTCTCCTACCTCCTGTGAGAAAGTCAGATTAGATTGTGTACATTATCCTTTTGTTTGTTTGTTTGTTTGTTTTCTAATACATGCTTGGTTATATAAAATTGGAAAAATACAGAAAAAGTAAAAGAAAAAATGGCCCAGGGCACTAGGCCCAGGGCACCTGGCGCGGGTTGCATTTCTGCTCCATCTCTCCAGTTTATGTGTTTTCCAGAGTTGGCATCAGGCTGTACCCACAAGCTTTGATGTGGCTCTTTTGCCCACTGTGCATGCAGAAATGAGCTCCTGTGTTAATGCAGAGTCCCCGGAAGGGCTGTGCTTTTCTACTGCCATGGAGTCACCAGGCGTATGTATCAAGTCGTGCTGGCTGGCCTTAGGGCCCTGAGTACTTTCTCACCTGGCAGGGACGGTTTCATAGCTGGGTACGAATACTGCACACCCTGGCAGGACCTGACGCTGCCTCCAGCCTCCCTCTCGGGCCTCTGCGTCTCTCTCGGTGGGCCCAAGCAGCCATGGTGGATGTGTAGTTACAGGCTGTAAGGAAGGGGAAGGGCCATGTGAGTCCCCACAGTAGCCTCAGCAAAAGGCCTAGAAGCAGAAGGAGTGAGCCCCAGAGCTCTTGGCCAGGACAAGAGGAGGCCATGGCTCTGGAGACAGGTCTCAGGCCGAGCCAGCCCGCCCCTAGCCGGCTGCCCTGCTGCTCGACTGCGTGCCCTGTGAAGAAGCAGGGCACCGTCACCTTCTCCTGACCCCAAGGTATGAGTGTATGCGTTCAGGCAAAAGTGACATCTCGCCTGCTGGTGTCAGAAGCCAGAAAGTACCAGGCAGGCAGGCGTGAAATATGAATGGGCAGCCTTCATGCCCGGCGAGCAGCCCCGCAGGGCCCTCGTGGCCTTGCTGGAGCCCTGCCTTGGAGCAGCAGGCAGGAGAGTCTGAAGGGCAGTGGGACACAGGTGAGGAGGTGGTCCTCACCCCTTCTGCTCATGGAAGACCTCGGCAGAGCCCCATTCCAGGTGTCCAGTCAGCAGCATCTGGGCCCGGGCTGCTCACAGCCATGCTGGGCTTTTGGACGGGGTCAAGCTCCCAGAAAGCCATCCACCTGTTCTCCCCTCATTGAAGAGGGCTGGTGCAGAGCACCCCTGGACCTGGCGTCTCTAGCTGGCCCTGCTGGGAGGACATTGTCAGCACCTCCTCTTGTGGCCCCTACCCTGGGGGTGACTTCTAGGACCTTCAGAAGTCACAGCCTTACCTGACACCTGCTAGGTGGAGGCAGTCCTAAGCCTCACATCCCAGCCCTCTGCCCGGTTCTCTGTGCACCCCCACTTCAGTGCTGTTGGAGAAGCAGCCCGTCAGGGGACCTGCTGGGGGTCTCGTTCACCCTCACTGAGTAGCAGGGCAGCTGTCCCTGCCCACAGCTGGGAAGTGCATCTCAGGGGAAGGGGCCTCACCTGTACCTTCTTTGGGGGAGTACCCTGGGCCCTGGGTATATCCACTGAGGTGCTCTTGCAGGGGGACTGCCCTGGTCAGGAATGGGAGTGACCATTCCTGGGGCCAGGAGGGGTTGGGCGCGCTTCCTTCCCATCTGTGCCTTTGTGGAGGTGTGGCGGGTGTGGCCTGCGCAGCACCCCACAGTGTGTGTCCACCTGATGGCTGAGCCACCCCCTGCCCCAGAGGGTTCCTTGTCAGGGCCCAGTGAGATCATGCAGGTCAGGGGGCTTTGAAGGAAAAGCTTTGGGCTTCCCCCAGTGTGGGGCCTCTGCTTCCTGGTCACTTGCTCCCGGACCACCCCGAGGGGAAGGTGGGAGTCTCAGGCTCCTAGGAGGCATTCAGAGGGGCCTCCTGCCTTGGGGATGCTGTTCCCCAGGCAACCAGTGGGGCCTTGGTTTCTCTATCTGGGTGGGCACAGCTTTGCAGGGGGCAAGGCATATCGTGGCCAGCAGCCTGCTCTGTTTTCTGAAACCTTTGCTGACCTTGTTTGTAAAGCCAGCACAGATTTTCACCCGCCTGCAGACGTTGTTAGGGAAGGGGCTGAGGAAGTATTTCCTAAACCTACACTAATAAAGCCTTTTGTTTTTTATTTTTTAACAAGTCAGTATTTTGACACAAGGTCAGAAGTTTTCCTTTTTCCCACCATTTAATAGCAGTGTCCTGTCCTTGGAACCATGAACTCATTTCCTCTTCTGACCAACCCGTGCACTTGGATGGCCTGCAAAGCCTGGGCGAGCAGTGCAAGCTCCCAGGGGCCCTCCCCGGCCTCCTGCCTGTCCTCTGCTGCTCTGCAGGTTTGTCTGGAATTCAGCCCCCGGCCCCCTTGCCAGGCCTGCTCCTCCTCGTCCTCCAAGCTCCTGACCTGGAGTCTGATGAGGCCCCTGACCCACCCCTCCCTGGCGCTTGCTTGCCTGGGTCTTTAGTGGCCATGTTCCTGGCCCTGCGGGATGCTGTGAGAGCAGGACCCTGGCTCCAGCCTGCAGACCTCAGCCACAATAGATTCCCCCAGGGAGGGAGGAATAGGAATGGCAGATTGGATGGGACAGGGACTGACAAGGTGAGATCACACAGCTTACATCTGCTGCACCTGCTGGGGTCCCCCACTCCTGTCCTGGGCTGGATGAGCCCTCACCCCTGCAGGGTGCTGTAGGCTATAAGGCTCCCTACGTATGCCGCACGCCAGATCACCAGTCTGGGAAGTGGCTGTCTACGTGTTTTATGGAGGCAGTCCCTGGGGCTCAGAGGGGCCAGGTGACTGTCCCCAGGCCACACAGGGGACAGCTGGCAGAGCAGGAATCCCACCTGTTCATCCATCTGACACTGGGACCTGTGTCCCCTCTAGCTGTCTCATCTACTTCCTCAGCCCCCTTGCCGGACAAAGCTATTTTGGGGCAGATGGCACCTGTCCCACTGCTGGCCTGAGGGTGGGGTGGAGGCCCTCAGCTCCCAGCACCACCCATCAGTGGAGAAAGGCCCTGGCCCATGGGGATGGTTGCCTGAGCCAGCGGGGAGCAGTAACTGGCAGGCAGGAACACCCACCATGGGAAGGGAGACAGTGTATGGACCCCCAGGCAAGAGTCAGCCTGGCAGGGTGGAGGCAGAGGCAGGGGTGCCACAGACGGGCCTTCTGACTCTTGCCTGACTCTTGCCTGACTGGCCCAGGTGCTGGGCAGACAGCCCTGCCCATCCCCCAAGGCTTCCCCTGGTCCTAGAACCCTCCCTGCGCAGTGCAGCTGAGTCCTCAGGGTAGCAGAGCTGGGCCGTAGCGGCAGGCATCCAGGTGAGCAGCTTGGCTGTGAGGTGGGACAAGGCCTTGGGAGACTGGGTACACAGGCGCCCAGTGCAGGGCAAGGCAGGGCCTCACGTTGTTGGGCCCCAGTGGGGTCTGCGGATCCTGCCACCAGGGCAGGCCAGAGAGGGAGCCACCTGCCCTTCCCACGTAGGGAGTGGGGTGCGTCCAGAACCTGGGGGCTGCTTTGTTCTCCCCACCTCCATACCACATCCAAGAGCACTGGACAGAGGAGTCAGACCTCCACCAGACCCCTGGCTGGGAGGCCACAAAGAAGAAGGGTAGAACCCAGAGAGCGTGGAACACTCATTTCCCTTACTGGGAAACAGGCTAGATGGGGACTGCTGCCCCAGGGCCTGCTGCCCCAGGGCCTGGCTGGTGGTCAGTGACCTAGAGCATGCAGTAGGCGCTCCATCAGTGCATGTTCTCTGGCATGCCGCCTGTTTCCTGGAGGCCAGAGGTCAGGTTGCAACACAGTGTGCTCTGGTGAGGCCCAGGCACCAGGCCGGCCAGCGGGGCCACAGTGATGACATCCTGGAAGCCTCCAGGGAGGAGTGCTCAGCGGGAGCACTGGCAGGTCCAGAAAAGCTGAGCTCAGCATTTAGGCCCAAACCACCGGGTAGGGGGCGGGAGGCTGCAGCCATGGGATCCCTCTCCCTTTCTGGCTCTGGCCCTGGGAAAGTCACAGCCTCTCAGGGGCTCAGTCAGCCCTGTTGTTAAGAGGGACGATGGGGCTGGGCACAGTGGCTCACGCCTGTAATCCCAGCACTTTGGGAGGCTGAGGCAGGTGGATCACCTGAAGTCAGGAGTTCAAGACCAGTTTGGCCAACATGGCAAAACCCCTTCTCTACTAAAAATACAAAAATTAGCCGGGTGTCGTGGAGCCTTAGCCTCTGAAGGCTGAGGCAGGAGAATTGCTTGAGCCCGGGAGGCAGAGGTTGCAGTGACCAAGATCATGCCACTGCATTCCAGCCTGGGAGACAAAGCAAGACTCCATCTCAAAAAAAAAAAAAAAAAAGAGGGACGATGACACCTCCACAGTGTGGTAGGTGTTGCTGTGTGCACAGCACCTGGGGCAAAGCGATGAGTAGCTGGGGCACAGGCTGGTGTGTGCCCGTGGGTGTAATGTGGGAGAGATGGCAGAGACTTGGGGCCTTGTGTGACTGGGGACAGGTGGCAATGGGAGGGAGGCAAGATAAGGCCCCTAGGGTGGGGGGCCACCTGTGGATGAGGGGACCAGGTGCCTGTGTTGGCAACCTGGGCGCAGGGGCTATCGGAGGGTGGAGCCGAGATGCTTAAGCCAGGTGCCCCTGCCCTGTCTGAGCACCTAGTTGCAGACTTGGCTGCGGGAGCCTGAGAGCAGGGTCCAGCCAGGAAGCCTACATCCTTGCAGGAAAGCCCCTGGGAACAGGGCTGGCAGGAGGGTGGCTGTGGGGCCCTGGAAGTGGGGTGAGAGTGTGGGGCTGCCCCGTGGGTCTGACTCAGCCCCCCTGCTCCAGCTCCGTCCAGGCTTGTGTCCCTCGGCAGGTGAAAGGGCCACCCAGCCTCCGTTTCTTGACCTGGAATGTGGGATTTACAGCTGTGGGGTCCATTTTTGCCATTTTTATATCCAAATCTCCACAGTCCCAGGAGTCAGTTGCATTTTAACCCAGGCTTGCGGTGGGAGAGATGTTTCGGCAGGAGTGGCAATAGCTCTAGAACTCAGGAAGCCCCCAAGAGCTCCCTGCATCTTCCTCAGGAGGGAGCTGAGGTCTTCCTGCCAGTAGGCACCTCACCCACAGGGGTCGACCCACACTCTAGCAGCCTGGCCAAAGCCCACCCCTGCCACCCCTATAATGGGGGAGGGAGGGGCGAGGGTGAGGCCGATGCTGCAGAAGGCATGTTCATGAGGACCAGGACATGGGGCCCAACACCCTCCAGCTCTCACAGAGTTCCAGGTGTAAGTGGCACTGCTGGAGGCCACCACCTCAACTGAGAGACCTGGCCCAGGGTCATCTTCTCCATGGACGCCTCCCTGGCTGCTCCAAGTGGAGCAGACCGTCTCACAGCATAGCTGCACAGTAACTCCTAAACCACCATGTCCTTTGCCAGGGGGTCACAGGGATTGCTCCCATCATTTGGGGTCCCTGCCACCAAGGAAGAACTAGGCCAGTGGGGAGACAGAGATGTGAGCACTGCTGAGCCCCGGGGCTGGAAACCTACCAGGGCCCCTTCTGTCCAGACTGGGAGCTGTTGCAGTGACAGAGGCCTGCAGTGCCCCCTGCTGTGAGTGGATTTCTGTGCAGTGCCTGGGAGCCCCTAAGCAGTCACCCTGGGCTCGAGGGACACTGCCCCAGCACTGTGTTGGGGAGCCAGAGAGTCCCGGCCTTTTTCAGCTGCAGGTAAGTGGGCTCGCAGGGGTGGCCTGCCCAGGACACACAGCTGTGGGCCTGGAGCCAGGTGCTTGGATCTGATAGGACAGCTGTTTTTATTTGCTGGAGAGGTGACTTTGGAGGTGGAGCTGAGTGAGTCAAAGTGGAGATGACAGCCCCCTGGCAGTGAGGATGGAATCCGTAAGCCCCTCCCCAGGGTGTCTGGTCCCCTGAGGTCCAGAGGCCCCAGATGTGGGGTGGTCAGCACCGCCTGTGTTAGGAGCTGTGGCCTGCAGTACCTGGAGCCCAATATGCTGGGCTGGGCTGTGCGCCCTGGGCACCCTCAGGCTTCCAGGCTGGGCCCTCTGCTCCTCTGCAGTTCCCAGCTCCCCTCCAGGTAGGAGATCCTGGCGGGCACAGGCATCTTCCCTGGATTCCAGGCCTCCACCGGCTGGCGGGAGTGGGAAGGGGCCGGGGCAGTTGCAGAGGCACAGAGGTGGGGCTCAAGCAGCCTTGTCCTCACTCTGTCACTTCCTGCCTTGCAGGGACACACAGGCCTGCCCCCGACATGCCCTCCTGCCTCGGGGGTCTCTGCCCATCTGGCTTCCCAGCAGGGGCTGGCAGTGCCGTTAGGACGCTGGCGGAGCTGCCCTCAGCTCCTCAGGCCACAGCCCAGCTCTGCACCCGCAGCGTTTTCAACCATCTGCTGTGGGCCAGTGGGGGCTGGGTAGGGCTGTGAGGGACCAGAGGGACCCTGTCCGGGAGGCCCGCCCAGCGACCCACAGCGAGGCACCACCAGGTTGGGCCAGAGTCCAGGGCTTCGGCTCTGTCCCTCTGGTGCTGCTGGACAGCCGCAGTTTCTGTTTAAAGTGGTTCAGCCTGGTACTGCCGCGTCTTCATTGCAGGTCTGAAGGTGGTTTTTTCTTTATGCAGACCACTCTGACTCTTCACTGATGCACTGTGCTCTAAGGAAAGGGGCTGTGATTTTTGTTCCTAGTCAGAAAACACCACCCTGGCCATGGTTTGGGCAGTAGTCAGCAGGGCGTCCTGAGCAGCATTGCCAGACCATTGTATCTGCCTAGCCTCCGGGGACTGGCAAGGTCAGCCTGCCCTTCCAGCCTGGAGCCTGTGGCTCGGCAGGTGAATAGTTCTCTTCAGTCAGTCACAGCCTGGGTCCAGGTGGACGTGGGCTCCAATCCCAGTGCCGCCCTGAGCAGCCATGTGGCCTGGGCTAGTTATTGAACCTCTCTGGGTCTCAGTTTTCTCATCTGCAAAATGAGAATAATTCATGCCTATGGGGTGACTGGGTAAAGCGCCACGAGTTCAGTAAATTCATAATTCAGTTACTCCTGAGCCCAGGCTGCTGCCAGGCCCCCCTGGCCCCGCCCAGGAGCCCACCCTGTCATCTCATTCAGGTCCCTGGTGTATCTCCCTGAATAGATGGATTAGGTTCAGAGGCCAAAACGGGGCAGCAGTTTATTTTTTATTTCCCTCCCTTTGGAAGGGAGCCCAGCATAAGCAGACCAGGCTGGTGGAATGCCAAGGAAACACCAAGAACCCAGGCTCTTTCTCTTCGCTCTACAAAGTGGGGCTTCTGCCTCATGGTCCGAGGTGACTGCTGGTGCTCAGCGGTCACATCCGCTTTCCAGTCAGCAGGAGGAAAACAGGGCAAAGAAGGCTGTCTCTAAGGACATCCTGATGGCCGGACAGTCACACAGCCATACCTGGCTGCACATCATCTCCTGGGCGTCTTCCTCCTCAGGGACTTTCTGCAGTTTTCTAAGCCTGTCTCTTGAGGGCCACATGAGCACAGAGCCCTGTACCACCTGGACTGCCTTTCCACCCATCTGTAAGAATTCAGCTCCCCTGGGTGAGCCAAGGAGGCGCCCCCACCCCCCATGCCACACTTTTCTAGAGGTAGGCAGAGCAGAAGTAGCGTCATGAGGCCAGCAGGCACCAGCTGGCCAGTCCTGTCCAGACCCAGGTGCCTCTGTCTGCCAGAGGGGGCAGGGCAGGGAGATGGGCCTCAGCCCTGCTGCTCCCTTCCTGCCAAGGGGCTGGGCTGAGGCTGGACCTCAGCTGACCCAGCTCCAAGCCCAGCCCATGCTTGAGGAGCTGGGTGGCCTTGGCCTCTCTGGTGTTGCTTCCTCATCTCTCCAGCTGGGACATGCCCAGGCTGTGAGGTCACTGGTGAGAGGCTCCCTGGGGTTGGGTCAGCCTTACCTGTCCATCCGGGTGTTCTGCCAAAGGTCCCATCAGCTGCAGGCTCTGCCTGCCCTGTGTGTGTCCTGAGGCAAGAGGGGGCTCATCTGGAAGGGGTGTGGGCAGCACAGCCTTCCCAGGAAGCACATGGGTGAGGACTGCCCCCTGTGCCCACACAGCACCTGACCACTGATGTCATGGGGCCTCTCTCCAGACCTGGGTATGTTTGGAAGCAGATTGAGTTAATGAAAAAAAAATCTGACTACTCTTCTGCAGACGTCACCAAGAAGGGACAGCCTTAGCCCAGCATTTTCTGTGCTGCATTTGGAGAGGGGCTCCCCAGCCTGCTGCCACCAGCTCAGAACTTGATGATCTGGGTTTTTCTGCAGGCAGAGGGGAGGGGCTGCCTGCCCTCGGGCCAAGCCAGGCCTGATGCTGCGGCACTGGGTCAGGTGCAGGCACACCAGCACAGGTGTCACACCAGAGCAGTGGGGAAGCCATTCCCTCTCAGGCAGTGGCTCACATGCCTGTGCCTCCTGGGAGCAGGTCGTCTCCTCTGGGCTGTCTCCCCAACCCCTGCCCTCCTGGACCTGCAGGTGCCCCCTCTCAGAGGGAATGACATCATGGACAGCCAGCCTGGCCTTGTGGCCCTGGAGAGCTGCGCCCAAGGGCCACTTCCTGCCACAGGAAAGAGGAGGCGGCTACCCGCCCCAAGTGGGGCGCTCAGCGGCTTCCACCCCACAGTGGGACTTGGAGCCAAAATCAGACTTCCACTTTTTCTAACAAACTGGGCAGAAGCCGGGCTGCTTGGTGCTGTCAGAGGCATGGGCACCGGGGGCCCCTGGCGGGGTTGGCAGCAGGCAGTGCTGATGAGGGTGACGGTGGTGTGTTATGCCGTGAGTTCCCAGCTTTGGCGTCCTCCTAAAGGTTTTCATTTCCTTCCTGTAATGAGGACCCAGGCCTCAGTGAGGCCCAGTCGCTTTCCGGAGAGAGTCATCCTGGTGCCCTGTGGTGTCCCATGGGCCTGGGGCAAGGCTGGCAGTCAGGGTAGGCTTGGGGAAGTGGGTGCTGTCGCTGAGTGTAGCCGGGTGCTCGTGCAGTCCTCAGAGGAATGTTCTCCCAGGTGCCTCTCTGAATTTCTGGTGCCCTTGGAGTCCAGGTTTTGTTTTGTTGAGAGACAGAGTCTCTCTCTGTTGCCCAGGCTGGAGTGCAGTGGCACAATCACAGCTCACTGCAGCCTTGAACTCCTGAGCTCAAGTGATCCTCCCACCTCAGCCTCCGGGTAGCCGGGACTACCTGGAGGTGCGCACCACTGTGCCTGGCCTGGTGTAGGGTTTTTAAAACTAATCACTGAGATGCAACCTTCATGGTGTGGCCTCTGTCCTCATGGTGGGACCCCTGGTCCCTGGGAGATCAAAGCACACCGTTGGAATAGAGGACTTTCGGAGCCCCTCTCAGAGCTTCCCTCACCACGCCATGTCCTTGTCCTTGGGGGCTGGAATGTGACAGGCATGCTTGTTGTTTCACTGAAGCCGGCCCCTCAAGGACTCTTCCTCTGAGCCACGGAAAAATCATTCATTTTCTTTCAGTAACTGAGTCAGAAGTAATGCAACAGTATTTCTTAAAAAAAAAAAAAAAAAAATAGTTCTGTCATTCTGACTCTAAATGACAGCGTCCTCACCCACAATTAGGGAGCTTCCCCTCTGTTGGCACTGGTATAAAAATTGCCATTGTTTCAGGGTCTGAGTTTAGAAACTTGTGGGTTAGACCCTCGTTTCATGGAACCCACCCCCGCACCCCCATCAGCTTCGGGCATGGGAGGGGAGGGGCCTGAAGACAGGACACACCCTGGACCAATGCAATGCAAGCAGGACTGGCGCGGCCGGCCCCGTCTGATGGCCCATTTGCACCCTACACCCTGTCCCAGGCAGCAGGGAGGCTTTTGTGATCTTCATTACATTGTTTCATATAAATCATTTCTTCTTGGGTCATATTTCCTATTAGGTTGTTTATGTAATGTTTAATTACAGACAATATAGAAATATATAAAGAAAACGTTATGGTCACATTCGGGCTTATGGGTTTTCACCGAGCTCTCAACTCCTGTCAGTTCAAACATTTTTATAGTAAAATGTTGAAAAAAATTCATTATCTCACTGTTGAGACAGCCACTGAGTAGTCCATTCCTGTCCTGGGTGGTGTTTTTTCTGAACATGTATATATCTTACGGAACCATGACCACAGAGTGCTGTTGTCCTGCACATTGGAGGGGGATAGACCCTTGCTCGTGGAACCCCACAGTCAGCTCCAGGGGTTGGTGCAGGCATTTCTCCACATCTTCAGGTCTTGTCGGCACCCCCGCCATGGGCCACAGGACTGTCCACTGTGTGCCTGCCGTTGGCCTCTGCCTGCATGGCCATGACTCCCTGTGACAGCTCACACTCCAGTGCTGCACACCCTCTGAGGCAGCCCTGCCATGTCTCAGCCCTTCCCTCCAGGGCCAGCACCTTCCCAGAGGTGGAGTTACTGCACCAGCCCCTCACCAGGCTCCAGTCTCCTGTGCCCCTCCTCGCCCGCCCCAGACTTGCCACATGCCCTGAACCAGGTTTGAAGTCTCATTTCTGGCTGGAGTCCTGAGCTTCCGGAAGGCAGAGTCAGCAATAAGAATATGCAGGCATGAGTTTGGGTCAGATCAGCACTAGAAGGCAGAGGAGACAAAATGAAGCCCCCTGCAGCCATGGGCATGACCCACTGGAGGAGCAAGGGACAGGTACCATGGGCTGCAGTGCCCGGCCTGGTTGATGCTGGCCTCAGGTGTTGCCTGCCTGCCCCGCCCTCCTGCCTGGAAGGCACTCAGAGCTCATGAGCTGTACCTGCAGGATTTTTCCTGGGGTGCTCTGTGTTTGAGTGGGGCTCCCAGGCCAGTTCTAAGTTTGTCCTATAAGAATCCAGACTCTGGACTTTAGAACTGGCCACGCCCTGACAGCAGTGCCTAGATCTTACCTGATTGTGGGGCACACTAAACCAGTGCCCAGAAAAATGTCAGAACAGCTTCAGGTCACAGAAGGCATTAAACCAAGCATAGTTAAATGCCAAAGTGCATGATCCAGGCGATCATTGTGTGGTCTGTCACAAGAAGCTGCAGTTCGTGCAGACTAGAATTATTTCATAGCGCATTTCAAGTTCTTTGATGTTTCATGCTTCATCTTTGAAATCCATGTGAGTTTCCCACTCAAGGCCATTACTCATCCAACCTCGTTTTCCTATAGAGTGAACCGGACCGTCCTTGGTCTGGCCCTGCCTGTGTGCCTTAGCCTCACTGGCCACGTCCTCACCCTCCTTGGAGAAGCTGCCCTGTTGCCCACAGAGGGTCTCAGGGGCTGACCCCTCCCGCCACTTGTGAGAGGGAGGGACGTAGGCTGGCTGCACAGACACAGGTGACCCCCACTGCAGATAGGGCGCCTCGGGGATGGCCTCACATCACAGCTGCTGCCCACTGACTGGATGGCGGTAGTGAGCAGCCAGTGGTGCGGACAGGGTCTTCCCGTCACCCTCGAGTGACCAGTGTGTGCCCCATTCAGGGGTGAACGCTGGGAGCCCTGGGTCTGTCCCAGTACATGGCATGCATAGGTGTCCACAGAGATCTGCTGTGGATGTCAGGGTGCTGTGAGTGCCATGCAGCAGGACCACAGCTTAGGGCTGTACTCACAGAAGATGCCAGAGGTTTACCACCCTGAAAGAACCTCATTTGCCAGCAAAGTCACTGGGCAGGGTCCCCAGCCTCCCGCATCAGGTTGGCAGCAATGAGGGAGATCCCTTAGGAGAGAAGTGGCCCTGTTTGCATCCCCAAGGCACTCCTACTCCTGGATGGTGAACCAACCACCAGCCGGATGCTTGGGCTGGGCAGGACCTGTGGTTCCTCCCCAGCGTGGCCACAGAGCATTCAGACTCATTAATGCATGGTTAGTTACTAAACCTCAGGGCAACCCCCACTGCCCTGGAAACCGGCCACCCTTGAGGTGGTCCTCCTTCACTGATACCCACAGGGGCCCTCCACCCCTTTCGTGGAGCCTGTCTTGCTCACCGCAGCAGCGTAGCTCATAGGAGGGGAGGAGAGGGGAGAGGAAGTGCTGAAGACGCCTGGAATTTGCTGGGTGTGGAGGTAGCAGGGGGTTGCAAGCAGAACAAAGGGTGGAGATGGGCAGGGAGCTCTGGGGACGGAGGCTCCAGCTTGACAAGACTGGTTCACCTGGAAGGCCAGCTGGGCCTCTCAGGCTGCCTTCTAGAGTCTCAATTTTATCTTTCTTCCTTTCTTTAAACTTTTATTCGCACGAAGTGTTTGGGACATACAAAAGAACTTGCATAATGTACATAGGAAATAAATGGTAACAGTGAACACCTGTACCCCCAGCTGCTCACCGGAGGCATGAGGACATGATCAGCACCATGTAAGCCACTGTGAGCACCCAGCGCCATCCCAGCCCCACACCCCAGGGCTAGCCTCTGACTTGAATTTTCCTGTTTCAGCTCATCACTTTTTTAAAAAACAGGCCGGGCTCAGTGGCTCACGCCTGTCATCCCAACACTTTGGGAGGCCAA
Organism: Pongo abelii; assembly: GCF_028885655.2. Taxonomy (NCBI): domain Eukaryota; kingdom Metazoa; phylum Chordata; class Mammalia; order Primates; family Hominidae; genus Pongo; species Pongo abelii. The sequence continues at coordinate 19,616,101 of NC_071996.2, forward strand.
GGCAGGCTAATCACCTGAGGTCAGGAGTTCGAGACCAGCCTGGCCAACATGGCGAAATCCCATCTCTACTAAAAATACGAAAAAATGAGCCGGACATGGTGGTGCACACCTGTAATCCCAACTACTTGGGAGGCTGAGGCAGGAGAATTGCTTGAACCCAGGAGGCGGAGGTTGCAATGAGCCAAGATCACACCACTGCACTCCAGCCTGGGTGATGGAGCGAGACTGTCTCAATAATAATAATAATTTCAACATATATATGTGTATCCCTGAATAGTGTTTTCTGGGGATTTGTTTATTTTTGAGAACTTGATAAAATACACGTTACCATCATAATCCAGTCCTGATGTGCAGTGCCTTCTTCGTCACCTTTCCCATGGTGTTGCGAGTAGCTGCCATTTGTTCATTTTTATTGCTGAGTGAAGTATGCCACCGTGGAGGTGAGCACGCCACCATGATGGGCATTTGGAGCTGTTACCAGAATGCTGCTGCAGCCTCCCCAATACCTCCTGGTGTGAACAGCAAGGTTCCTCTGCGATGTGCATCTGGGAGAGGACTCACCGCATCTGGGGGAATGTGTAACTTCTGCTTTCCAGTGAAGACACTTGGAGATGACTGTTCTCACCATCTCGTTCACATCCATAAGCAGATGGCAGGAGGGTCACCCTGCATTCGTGCCTACTCTTGCTGCTGCCCAGCTTTGCCTTCCCACCACTCTCCTGGTATTGCCTGTGGCTTTCTGTGCCACTGCCTTGGTAACTGATGCAGTGGAGCCTCTTTCCATACACTTTGTTGGTCAGTTTCCTCGTTGTTTTCTTCTAATTTTTTTAAAGTAATTCATACACATACTTAAAAATAGATAGTTCCAGTTGGCTTATGATGAAAGCCAGCAGATCCGCTTTCTCTTTCCAACCTCTCCAGAGAACCATTTGCAGCTTTCTCAGTATACTTCCGGTGTTTACCTTCATATTTCTAAATAACGTATAGTGCTATTTCTTAATTTATTGATTTAGATATTCTTTGTTTACTTTGTTTCAATAGATGAAGGTGAAGCGTTCTTACACCCTCACACAGTCTGTCCCCCCCCACCCATCACCCACATACAGTTAAAACTCACGTTTTTATTAAATCAGTAATCACTGTTTACATGATGATGCCTTCAAAACCATCATTTACCGCTGAGGCAAGTAGTGTACTTCATTTTCTTTTCTATATAACTTTTTGTTTTTCCTGGAATTAATGATTGCCTTGTCTTTTTACTTGCTTTATTTTCTATCTTCATGGATTAATTTTTTCCAAATGATTCCAGAATCTGCCACACACCTACCATTCATTTTTTCCCACCAAATGCTCGGTTGTGTCAGGCCATCTGTCCATTCCCCCTCCAACCCCCCTCCTTTTTTTTTTTTTTTTTTTTGAGATGGAGTCTCACTCTGTCACCCAGGTGCGATCTCAGCTCACTTCAACCTCTATCGCCTGCATTCAAGTGATTCTCCTGCCTCAACCTCCCAAGTAGCTGGGAACACAGACATGTGCCACCACTCCCGGCTAATTTTTGTATTTTTAGTAGAGACGGGGTTTTGCCATCATTGGCTAGGCTAGTCTCGAACTCCTGACCTCAAGTGATCCACCCACCTCAGCCTCCCAAAGTGCTGGGATTACAGGTGTGAGCCACCACGCCCGGCCTTTGCCCCTTTTTTCCTAGAGCTTCTGTCCCCCTGCTCCTGACAGGCCCAGTGGGATGTTTTGCTGACATCCTGTAACCGCCCCCTGGGTTGGAGCTCCTGGCTCCCACTTTTTTTTTGTTTGTTTTGTTTTTTCTTTTCCTTTTTTGCTAAATGAGATGCCTACTCCAGGATCTTCCTAAAATAAGATTCACAGAAGGTAAATTTCCTAAGTCTTTATATGTCTGAAGACGTCTCTGCTGTCCACACTTGACTGATAGTTTGGCTGGGTATGAGATTGAATTGGTCATTTTCCCTCTGCCTTTTGAAGACCGTGCTCCAATGGTTTCTAACATACGGCGTTGTAATGGAGAAGCATGCCATTTATGTATTGTTTTTTCTGTCCAGATGCTTCAAGGGTCAACTTTTTAGTCCTCTGTTCAGTCCCCACATTCATTTGCTTGGCACTTGGTCAGCCATTTCAGTCTCAGTGAATGATGTACTCCAATTCTGGTTATTTCTCTCATCATCTCCTCTATTTTCTCTCTCCCCTCTTTCTGGAAGCCTTGCTGGCAGGCACTTGGAGCACCTGGATGGACAGACCCTGCTGGATAGTGATAGGCACAAAGCCCCTGCTTTGTGGGGTCCCAGGTGTCAGTGCAGGGAAGATTGCTCTGGGGCACAGACCCTTCAGCAGGGGGTACGAGGCAGGGATTAGATGAGCCTGGGCTCCTGAGGGCAGGGGCTGGGGACCACCTTGAGTGTGCAGACCATTCCTTGAACCTCTGAGCCGTGAGCCGCCCCCTTGGCACCTCCAGAGAGCACATGTCAGAGAGCTGCCTAGATCTGGGGTGGGCCATTTGGGGAGTCCTCTGCACCTCGCCATACCCCGCCCTCTTCCTGTTTCTGTTTGACACCTCCACCCCGCCTTTTGGCAGATGACAGACGGAGAGTAAACAGCAGATGCATCTGGCAATGCGTGCAATGGAGGAAAGAGGACGGAGCACGGGAGGTGGGACAGGGCGAGGCGCAGCTGGAGCACCAGGCCAGAGGATGGCCAGGACGTGCCTGTGACCAGCAGTGCCTGCAGTGTTCGGCAGAGGGAAGGGGACAAGGCAGAGGGGAGGGGAGGGCTCTGCGTGTTGGGCATGGGACTGGACGCCTCTGGCTCCTAAAGAGTCCCGCCGGCTATGGAGGGGCGTGCCAGGTAGTGGCTTCCATACCGTTCAGGCAGGGGTAGGTAGGACCTGGACAGTGGCCAAGGGCAGGTCACCCTGCCTGGATCAGCTGTCACATCTGCAGAAAGGGGCAGGAACAGCCACATTTGGCTGCTGGCCTCAGGCAGCTTCTAGAGTCTGGCTGGCCCTTTGTCTATACCACAGGCCGTGTCTAGGGGACAGAACCAGGGGACCCAGGGCATGGCAATGTTCTGAGTAGAGAAGGTACACAGGGAGCCATGGGGACAGCGTAAGCCATTGGGCCTTAGGGCGGGGGCCTCGGTCAGCTCAGGCTCCCCCAGGCGCAGTGCCCATTGCGCCATTTTATTACAAGATGCAGAGCCGCTGGGCCAGCACTGCTAATATCTTTGCACACACCTGCCTCCCTGGTGTGGTTCCCCAGCAGCTGTCCCTGCAGCGGGAGGCCTTGGTCCAGAAGGGTTATGTGGGACATGGGCACAGGAAGGACAGGTGAGGCTGACAGGCTTGGTCATTCCAGGGAGCATGGGAGTTTTGGCTGGCTCAGGTGCCCCTTGCCCCCGCCGTTGCCCCTGTTGGTGCCTGCTAGGCCTCCTGTGCACGGAAGGCCTTGGCAGAGGAGAGAGCCAGGCCTGGGGCAGTAAAGGAGAAAGCTTCGCCTCTAGTGCTCTGAGGGCCCCAGACTTAGATGGCTTTCAAATGAGTGTCTGTCTTCAGCAGCTCAGCCTCCCAGCTTTTTCAGAAACCAAAGAGTAAATTGCTCACGGCTTCTCTTAAGTGGCTCACACATGAAAAACCCAGGTCATTTCAATGGCTGGACCCAGAAAATCGAGCCCTCTCCTCTCCTCCCTGTCTCTGGCCCCCAACTCTGCCTCAGTTGCACCAGGGTCTCACTGTCCCCTCAAGACACTGCCCCTGCAGGCACAGGCAGAGAGGCCTTTGTTCCCCTCAGCTGTGTCCCGTAGAGAGGATGCTGCCGTCGGACACATGGTAACTGAGCCTACTGCCACCCCGACCCATGATGGTCAGTAGGTCATGTGCCATCTGGGGCTACTAGAGCCGGCCCATTGTGCATACCACACGTGCCTGCTGGGTGCTCTGGGCTCTTCTCGCACTCCTGCACTGGCAACCGCTTATCTTTTTGAGCTGGGTCTTAAAGGTGGAGAGGTCTGACCAAGGGGTGGTCACTCACGCTGGCATTCCAGTGAAGGGCATGGCCCATGCAGAGACCAGGGGTGATGCACCCGTGTGCTCCTACCTGCAGACCATGACGGTGCTGGGGAGGGGAGGGGGCACCAGGCCACACCGGGAGGGCAGCAGGGGGACGCTCCAGCCCCTCCACGGCAGAGGCCCTGAGCTTCGCAGGGGTGAGGAGGCTGTCATTCAGAAAGGTTGCTGCCAGGGAGAAGGGACTTAGAGAAGGGAGCCTTGTGGCTGTGGCCCATGGCTGCCCTCACCACCAGTCTCCTGCCTTCGGGTGGCCAGGGACCATCTGAACCCCCAGGGGACCTGGGTATGGGGTTGGTGTAGACCGTGTCCTGGCCCTTCCCAAGGTGCCGGCTTCACCTCCGTCCCTCTGCACTCTGGTGCTGACCTGGCATTTGCAGTTATGTGCCCTAGTGGCAGCCGCTCGAGCTTGGCTGCCAAGACCCACGGTGTGGTCAGACCGTGTGCGGCTGAGGAATGAGTTCCTCCCAGGAGGGGAAAGCCCTCAGGTCCATTGGGGCCCTCGTGCCCACCCGTCACTGCAGGCCAGGATTGTGGCAGGTGGTGGCCCCAGCTTTGAGTGCTGCCTCTTCTGGGGCTGCAGCCGCCCACTGTGAGCAGGAGGGTGAGGGCAGGTAGAGTCTGTCCTGCCACGAAGCTGGAGGCTTTGACAGCAGGGGCGGACAGAACTGAGCAGAAACACTTCACAGCCTGGCCACGAGCTCCCCGCTTTGTGCTCCCTCCCTTGCACTCCCCCGTGTTCTGCACCCCCAGAGCTGAGGAGCCAGGGCCCTTGTCCAGGAACAGGCTGGATGCATGCCTGGTGCCTGCATGCATTCCCAGGTGGGAGCCAGGCAGGTGACCTGGACCCTCCACCCACCCAGAAGCAGCCATTCCACAGAGGGGCCTCACACCACTCCTGCCTGTTCCCTCAGTCATTAGGCCCAGTGCTGGCCAGGTGGCTCCAGACATGACCAGGAGGCTCTAAGGCTCATCAGCATCTCCTGGAGCCTGCACGATACACAGGCACAGGCTACACCATGGGAGACCCTATCTGCAGAGTGCCAAGCCTTTGCATGCTCAGGCCTCTGACGGAATCTCTTCCCCCTGCTAACCAGGCACAGGGCAGCTCGCTCTGCAGGCCTTCCAATCAGCTAGCACGGACTCTGGCTGGTGTCATGACTCTGTGTGGCCCTGGGCAAGTCACACACCCTCTCTGGGCCATGGGCAGAGAAGCTCATGATGGAGGCATGCTTCGGGCTGCAGGGGATGGTCCCTGAATGGGTGTGGGGCTGGGGCTGAAGGACCCGCCTGTGGGCACGGGGCGCTGAAAATGGGAGAGGAACTGAGCCGTTTGTGCTTCCCAGACGGGGCCTGCTGCACCATGCACAGCGTGTCCTTGCCCTCAGAGTCACCCTTGCGGCCAGTCAGAGTCCTGTGGCTGTAACTCACAGGGTCATTGGCTGGGGCTAGGAGGGCAAGCCTCTCTGTTGGTTGACGCATCACACTGTGGTTTTTTGTGTTCGGAAGAAACCCCCCACACTGGCCTGTCTCCATCCATTTGGTCAGGGCCCCACAGGAGTGGGGAGTGGAGGTCCATGCGTCCCTATGCCTCCCCTGGACACAGGGTCAGCTAGGAAGGGCATGGATAGCCTCTCTTCGGCAGTCAGGGCCTTGTGAGCCCGAGGCAGGAGACAGAGCCTGCCCCGGCCACCTCGGGCCCTTCCTCCCTGGCCCTTGGTCATTTTTGGTTCTAAAGCGTTGGTCTCATCTGCTACCTGAAGAAGGTCCCGCCCTCTGGCCCTTGAGGCCCCGAGTGCCCAGGAGCTGCTGCCATCAGCACAGATGTGTGGTACCAGGCAGGCGGTGGGTGCAGGGTGCTCAGGGAGGGCCAGGTGTGCCTTGGGGCATGTGAAGTGGGAGCCTGGAGCAGGGAAGCTGAGGCCTGCTCTCGCCCCTGCTGCCCACAGCTTGTCTGCCCCCTGGAGTCCAACTGTGCCTGACCCTGGGGTCGTCAGCTCAGTCCTACTGGGTCCTTCCTCCACCCCATCTGCTGGGAGCTCCTCAAGGGCATGGTCTGGGCCTGCCAGGCCACAGAAAACACCAGGCGGATGACAGCTGCCTCTCCCTTCCTCGGCAGTCTGCATGCAGTAGTGCTGGCCTTGCTGCCTGCCCCGGAGCCATCACTGGCTACCCCGCCTGCTTCAGAGCTGCCCCCACTGGGGCTTTCTGACATGTCTTCATAGGCGGGGGTGGCCTGCAGTGGCACCGCACCACTTGCCAGGCACTGCGCCTCCTTCCCCGCAGGGAGGTGTGCAGTCAGATCAGGGCAGCTGCCAGCGGACACCAGGAAGCGCTTTGTGCTCCCCAGGGTCCCCCCATGCCCCCCACCCCCGCCCCTGCCCAGGGCAGTGTGAGGGGAGGAGGGGAGCAGTGTGGGTACACTTCCATGTTGCCATCTGGGGAATCCTGGCGGTGGGTCAGGGCCCTTCTGGAGCTGCTCCCCCAGGCAGTGAGGGGCCCTGTGGGTTCCTAGGCTGCCTGCCCAGCCCTGGTTCTCCTTGGCCTGAGGCCCACCCACCCCAGCGTGGACAGGAGCCCTCTAAGAATGACTGCAGCCTCCCCCAGGGCTGACCTCACACACACACTGGGCACATCCACAGCCGCCACCACATTTTACCCATCTGTCCGGTGTCCTGACGCCCCCAGCCCAGCGTCATAGCGAGCCGGGCAAGGACATGCTTCATGCTGGGCTCCTGCCGCGCAGAGGAGGGTGGGAGGTGGAGCCTTCCTTGGGTCATTTCTCCGTTGCGCACGCACCCTTACATACTGTGCAATGCGCTGGCGTCTTGGGGGACAACCCACCGAGTTGGAGACTATATAAGTCATGGCTTCCCCTGGGGTCCTGGGCTGGCTGGTCCGCTGGGGCCCCCACCCCACCACCGGGCCTTGGCAGGACCCTGGGACTGGGACTGGAGGTGACCCTCACTGACCCCTGCCCACCCTCTGCTCCTGCTGAGTGGCTCTTTGGGTGGCACCATGCCCAGGCTGTAAACACCTGGTGAACACTGCTGGTCTTAGGCGGCTGTGGCTCTGGGACTTCCCTGGATGAAGTATTGGCAGCTCCACCCACCGGCAGGAAAAAGTCAGGTTGTCCCTCCAGAGGAGCCAGGCCAGGCGCTGCAGGGCACTGTGGTGGTCACCCTGGGTAGCCACGTGACTGTGGCATGCTCCTTGGCATCTCTGATACCGGGTTTTGAAACGGCTATTTGAGAGCTAAATGCAGGAGTTGGTTGGCATCAGAGGTGAAGCCCAAACTCTTGTAGTGGGGACTTTGACTCAGAGCAGCCCTGGTAGCCCCCCTCATGCTGCGTCACAGCCCTCACCTCCTCTCCCCGTCTCCTTGCAGGAAGTTCTACTACATCACCCTGCTACGAGACCCCGTGTCCCGCTACCTAAGCGAGTGGCGGCATGTGCAGAGGGGTGCCACGTGGAAGACGTCGTTGCACATGTGTGACGGGCGCACACCCACGCCCGAGGAGCTGCCGCCCTGCTACGAGGGCACGGACTGGTCGGGCTGCACGCTGCAGGAGTTCATGGACTGCCCGTACAACCTGGCCAACAACCGCCAGGTGCGCATGCTGGCCGACCTGAGCCTGGTGGGCTGCTACAACCTGTCCTTCATCCCCGAGGGCAAGCGGGCCCAGCTGCTGCTCGAGAGCGCCAAGAAGAACCTGCGGGGCATGGCCTTCTTCGGCCTGACCGAGTTCCAGCGCAAGACGCAGTACCTGTTCGAGCGGACGTTCAACCTCAAGTTCATCCGGCCCTTCATGCAGTACAACAGCACGCGGGCAGGCGGCGTGGAGGTGGACGAGGACACCATCCGGCGCATCGAGGAGCTCAACGACCTGGACATGCAGCTGTATGACTACGCCAAGGACCTCTTCCAGCAGCGCTACCAGTACAAGCGGCAGCTGGAGCGCAGGGAGCAGCGCCTGAGGAGCCGCGAGGAGCGCCTCCTGCACCGGGCCAAGGAGGCGCTGCCGCGGGAGGACACCGACGAGCCGGGCCGCGTGCCCACTGAGGACTACATGAGCCACATCATTGAGAAGTGGTAGTGGCGGTGGTGGCCACGGGGAGGCCTCTTGAGGGGTGTGGGGGATAAAACAGGACAGACGACAGGTCCACCCAAGACTGTCACACGGGATGAGCATCCCAAACCTGTTCCACAGAGGTAGCTGCGTCCTGAAAATAAACAGAGCAGGGATGTAGTGGGGCTGGGCGGGGATGGGGGCTTGAGGAATCAACAGATGCAGCCCAGTGGGTCAGAGGAAAGCGTGCTCAAAGGATGCCATGGTCAGGGCAGGGCCTCCAGAGCAGGTGTTGTGCCTGCTCTCCTGGCCTCCTTGGATTTATCGCAAAAACGGAAGGTTTGCACAAGAGACGAGGACAGCGGGAAAGTGGACCTGCCAGGTCGGGAGTGTGTCCCTCACCAACTATGCACACAGCACTCGCTCTTAGCTCCTCTGTCCGGGCTACTAGGAGTGAGACCCGCTTCTGGCAACTGCCCCAGCTCCAGGCCATCCCGTAGCCCCTCCCCTTCTGGCTGCCCCCAATGCCCCAAGGTCTGGGGAGCCCCCAGCTCACCCATCTGTAGCTCCCTCAAGGTCAGGGCCCACCCCATCTGAGGCAGAGAAGACTCGAGTCCAGCCCCCAGGAAGCCTGCTCCCCTCTCTGGCCCATGGTCCTGCTTCATGCTTTGGGTCAGGAGGCCAAAGCTGATGTTCAGGACCCACCCACTCCCTACAGTCCTCAGACCAAGGAGGGGTTTGGGTAGTGGGCCCGAGCTGCATTGCCGGCCTTCCGTGGGCTGACTGGCAGCCCGGGAGTGGGGAGGCTTTGGCCAGGGATGCTGCCACTTGTGCGTGAGTCCCCGGCTGGCCTTTGGAGCTGACCATCCAGGCAGGCCTGGCTCAGACTGGAAGGGCTGGGGACCGAGCGCTCCCCTGCCTCTGTTCTCCTTTCTGACGCACTGGGATTTGCTAGCAGGCTGCCCCAGCCCCATCACCGAGACACGTACTCAAATACCACTGCTCCCACCAGTGTGCGGATTAAGTTCATCAGGCTTCCATCGGCTGGAGCATGGGACCGTAGCCCCCGCCCAGGAGCCGTACCCTCGGACCACAGTGGCTCTGGATGGCCAGGAACGGGGACTCGAGCTTTCAGATTCTCAACTAGCCTTGGCAAAACAGCTGTAGGTGGCCTCCCTGACAACAGACACTCAGCCCTCCCCACCCTGGCTCTCCTTGCATTTCCCTGTGCTCCCCACCCCCTTGCAAAAGGCTGGCCATGCTCTGTTCCTAGCAGCCCCGCAGGTTTCCCCACTGGCTGCAATGGCCTTACTAAAAGCCATGTTGCATATCCGTTGTAAGCACGTGCCCCGTGCCCTGTCCCCATTCCTTATGCCCTAGGAGGCCAAGCTGGTGTCTCTAGGAGGGCCCGCATAGGCATCCTGGATCCCCCAGAGAGCAGATTGGTGTGCTCAGGCCGCAGGCTGACTCAGAGGCAGGGCAGTGGGCTCTGCAGGCCGCCTGGCTGGGGTTGGTGGGGGTCCTCTCTCCTGCCCCAGCTTCCACTCAGCCACCACAGTTGCCCCACCATGGGGTGGAGACATGGGTCACCACGGGCTTGGGAGCAAGCACCTTCTGCAGCACAGGAAGGCAAAGCTGGGGTCAGATGAGGTTGCTACCCCTGGAGGTCTGGCATAAGGGCCCCACCCTCAGGCCTCCTACACTGGCCCCATTTTACTTTGGGGTCGAAGGACAGGATGGTCAACAGGGCAGGGTGGACAGTGTGCCAGCGTCGCGCAGGGCCACCTCCCTGGGTGGATGCATCACACTAAGGAAGCAAGTGCCAAGGGGATCTAGTGCTGTGGTTCTTTCAAAGGGAGGTCAGGGTCAATGGGAATCTGCTCGGACACTCAACATTGGAGTGGATGCACTCCTTGGAGGAGGAGGAACGTGTTAAGGGGATCGTGAGGTCTTGCACAAGCCACGTGGGGCACCTTGGCCTCCCGGCAGGAGGTGGACACCCAGCCAGAGGCCTGGCTCGAGGTGGCCTCACCTTCACCATGGGCTTCCTGGGTGCGCGGGCCCGAGCGCAGGTTGTTTTGTACATATTGGAATATGTGTTAACTTATGCCCCGCATCCCGACTCACACGGAAGCACGGGTCTTGTCTCGGTCTCTTCACTGCATTTGGAAAGCAGTCTCCTCTCGGGCCAGCGCCGGGCTGAGGTGTCCAGAGGCGGCGGCAGCTGGCAGTGCCCTCAGACCCTGAGTGTCCAGCCTGGCACTTCCCATTCAGGCCACCTGCTTTGGGTCAATGGTTCCTTTGCCAGCAGCATCTCCTAAATTGTAAGGACTCTGTCCACTCAGGGCCCTCCCAGGGCTGCAAGGATGGAAGCAGGCAGGCAGTGGAGCTAACAGCTTAGTCACCAGGACCCCCAGACCTGCAAACGTCCCCTCCTGGAGGGGGAAGGCAGGAACAGCAGAACTGCCCACAAAACAAGGCTGTGAACTTTTCGGGAACTGGAACTGTTTAACTTGAACCCAGGATCGTTTAAAGCTTTATTTATTTATAGCTTCTTCTTAAAAAAAAGTGTTGAAGAAATTTTTTGGTTATTCATACAAAAAAAAATGAGTTGATGATGGAAAAGCAAGTCATAATCATCTAATTGTTTTTGTCTAGGTCGAGAATGAATGTTAGCCGATGAAATAAACCCTGACAAGGAGTGGCAGGTGTGCTGTGGTCTCTGCGGGCATAGCTGCCCCTCCCAGTGGGGTCTCACACCGAGTCCCAAGGGCGGGGTGCTTTGCACAGGTGCATGAGGCTCAGTGAGGAAAGTCCCATTAAGTAAGGCATTCTGAAAGAAAAAATGGGACTTTGTCATCAACATAAAGAGTAACCATTTATTAATCATTAGTCATAGTATTTGGGAAGATGACACCAGTTGAAAGGGAGGTAGGCGCCACTGAGTTACATTCTCATTAACCTCTTCCCTCCCTGTCTTTGGAAATTTTGAAAGATTTCAAATGACAAAGACAGTGGAGGAATAGTTCATGGACACCCACGTGCTCTTGGCCTAAATTTTTCATCTTCTCTTATCCTGTGCCCACACTTTCTCATACACGCACACACGCGCATGCTTTTCTGAAACATCTGAAAGTAGGTTGTGATCATCAGAATACTGCACTCCTAAATCCATCAGCTCGTGTCTCCTAAGGACGTTCTGCCACAAAACTCAACCCTGTTATTCCAGCGCCCCCCGCCCCCAAATTGTATAACAATACAGTATTTTCCAATATCCAGATCCTCCGATTGTCCTAGAGTTGTCTTCAGAGGATTTCGTAGCCCCAGGACCACACAGTGCTCCATGTGCCTCTCCTGTCTCCTTGAATGGAGGAGAGGGTCCCAGCCACCCCTTCTTTTTTCCGTCTGTCTTAGGATTGACATATTTGACTAATACAGACCAGTTGTCTTGAAACCTCTGCTGATGTTGGCCGGGCGTGGTGGCTCACACCTGTAATCCCGGCACTTTGGGAGGCTGAGGCGGGCGGATCACGAGGTCAAGAGATCGAGACCATCCTGGCTAATGCAGTGAAACCCAATCTCTACTAAAAATACAAAAAATTAGCCAGGCGTGGTGGTGGGTGCTTGTAGTCTCAGCTACTCAGGAGAATGGCAGGAGAATGGCATGAACGTGGGAGGCGGAGCTTGCAGTGAGCCGAGATTGAGCCCCTGCACTCCAGCCTGGGCGACAGAGCAAGATTCCTAAAAAAAAAAAAAAAAAAAAAAAGTCTGCAGATGTCAGTTTCCTAGTGGTCAGATTCGGTGAAATTGGGTAGGAAGGCCCTCGGGCAAGGCACCTGCCATCAGCCCAGGTGTCCTGTGGCTCTGCTCCCTGGATGAGGGAAGTCCAGCCTCCCCACTGGGCCCCTGGGGAAACCCAGCCATAGTGGTCACCTGCCAGCTCGTACCTGCCACCATCCCAGTGACAAAGGTCACTGGGGTGTTTCTGGGAGGGTCACAGCTTCTACCTGCCACCATCCCAGTGACAAAGGTCACCAAGGTGTTTCTGGGAGGGTCACGGCACAAGTAGGGCAGGAGTCAGAACGTAGCTGCCTTCTTAAAACCCCAGTCTCAGACTCCACATCAACACCTGCTCATGCCTCGGTAGAGTGCGGAAGGGAGGAGCAGAGGCCAGACGCCAAGAGGAACTCCCGGGTCCTTCCCGGACACTTCATGCGGAGGTTTATTTGGGGTGTGGACCAGCCCTCAGCCTGGCTCCTCCCTCGGGGGAGCCATGATGGAAGCTTCCTCCACCTTCTGATGGTACCACTGGGCTCTGTAGGGCCAGTGTCATGATCAAAGGTGAAATCAGACCTGAAAATACTTCACCCAAAAGGGGGGTTTTCCTCTTCCTGCTTCTCTTTAGAGTTGAAGGCCACCCTTTTTTTTTTTTTTTTTTTTTTTTTTTTTTTTTTTTTTTTTTTAAAGACAGAGTCTTGTTCTGTTACCTGGCCGAAGGCCACTTTATTAAAGTCCACCTGAGGCCGGGTGCGGTGGCTCACGCCTGTAATCCCAGCACTTTGGGAGGCCGAGGTAGGCAGATCACTTGAGGTCAGGAGTTTGAGACCAGCCTGGCCAACATGGTAAAACCCTGTCTCTAACCAAAAATATATAGCCGGGCGTGGTGGCATGCGCCTGTAATCCTAGCTACTGGAGAGGCTGAGGCAGGAGAATCGCTTGAACCCGGGTGGCAGAGGTTGCAGTGAGCCGAGATCCTGCCACTGCACTCCAGCCTGGGCAACAGAGCAAGACTCTGTCTCAAAAAATAAATAAATAAATGAGGTCCACCTGGGCCAAAGACCCAGAAGGCTCAGGCCCGCCCCCTGCCCAGCCCTCATCCCCACTTCCTGCTCACTGCCACAGAGTCCCCACTGTAAGCGTCAGGCTCACCCGATCCTCCAAGGTCCCCTGCCCCCTTCTATCCTGCCAGGGAAACCCACATCTGTCCTTGCTCCCGGGCCTGTGGGTTTGGACAAAGGCAGCTCCTCCACCACCCAGCCTCGTGGCCAGCGCCACATGCCTCATCCCTCCCGTCCGGCATTCTGTCTTCACACCAGTTGCTCCAGCCATGGCCAGCCACGGCCCCGTCCCTGGATGGGCCTGCTGGGCCTGCTCCCCACTGCTCCCCTTGGGCTTCATGCCAAAGCCATCAGGCCAGCATCAGTCCTCACACCCTGCTCAGCTGGGGGCACCTCTGCACACAGCGCTGGGTTCTCTTCCTCAGGGAAGCTGGGCACCAACTACCCCTACCTAGACGTGGTCTCCCAGGTGCCTGGCTTGGGGCCCCTGGTCCCCTTCATTTTGGCACAGAGAGGAGCCCATCCTCAGGCCACCCTTGCAAAGGTGGGAGCCCCAAGTCCTCTCCTGGGAGTGTACACCTGGACTCGGGGAGCTTCCAGACTAGGAGGACTCGGGGGGCAAACAGTGTATTCATGAAATGAGGACACCTTCCTAGGAGGGCCTCACCTCAGGGCTCCAAGGACACCCCTGCGGGTAGAGCCTGGGTCTGACTCCCCTGACATGTAGCAGCAGCAGCAGAGAAACCTGCAGGAGTCGCTTTGTCAGATGAGGTCTTGAGTTCCAAGTGGACCGCTGGCTGCTGTTTGCTCCTGTGCCTCCATTTCCTTCTCTGTGAAATGGGAAGGCTGGGCCAGGTGTGGTGGTTCACGCCTGTAATCTCAGCACTTTGGGAGGCTGAGGCAGGCGGGTCACCTGAGGCCAGGAGTTCGAAACCAGCCTGGCCAACATGGCAAAACCCCGTCTCTACTAAAAATATAAAAAATTAGTCAGGAGTGGTGGCGGGTGCCTGTCATACCAGCTACTCAGGAGGCTGAGGCAGGAGAATCACTTGAACCCAGGAGGTGGAGGTTGCAGTGAGCCAAGATCATGCCACTGCACTCCAGCCTGGCAACAGACTCCGTCTCAGAAAAAAAAAAAAAAAGAAAGAAAGAAATGGGAAGGCTGCTGTGAGGATCCGGCTGCATCAGGGGAGCTAGGCCTGGCCCCACACCTGCCCACAAAGGTGGACAAAACACTGACCACAAATGAGCCACCTGGGGGGCTTGTTGAAAGCATGGAATCCTGGCCCCACCTACTGCCTTCCTGATGCCAAGCAAAACCATGTGGGCCCAGCCTCTCCTGTGGGCACACCCACACACTGTCCCTCTCTCTCCCCTTTCTTTCCCCCAAAGGGCCATGACAGTTTTCTATGTAGCCCTGCCCAGCCCTGCCATCCTCCTCCCAGCCCCACGCTGAGAGGACACCTGTCTGCCTCCCTCCTGCCGGCCCTGCTCCCTGCTGCCTTTCACTGGCCTCCAGCTCTGTCTGCACGAACGCTCCCAGCTCAGCCCCGGGCCTCGGGCTTCAGGTGGGACCCGGGCTCCTGGGGCAGACCCAGAGGAGGGTCTGAATTCATTCAGCACTGCCCAGACTTGCCCAAAACGTGGCCTCTTTAAAGAAACTACCTACATCCTGTTAAGCCACTCGTCCCCTAGCAGGGACAGGGCGCTCACACATGGTCCCCCTCACCCCGCCTTGTAGAGGGATCATTGGTCTCGCCAGGACCGCCAGCCTCTGCCTTCAGCAGCTCCACTGCAGGGGTGTCCAGGACGGCAGGAACTCAGAGTCTAGTCTCTTGGCTCGGGCAAGACACAGAGACCCCTTCTGGGGCCCAGTCTGTCCCCTCTGATGGATGTCCTGCTCTGAGCCCCCACCTCAGCCCCAGGTCCCCCTCGCACCCCAACCGTGTCTGAGCGCTCACTGCCGTGTCTACTGCACTGCACCCGGCCAGGCCTGCCAGACGCCCCTCACAGGATTCCAGGCGGGCGCCACAGCCCATCTCCCAGGGCCCGGTCCCAGCAGAGGCCACAGCCATGGAGGGCTGAGGTGTCTTCCCTTTCACCTGTGCCCTCAGACTTCCCCACCCCTTGCACCTCCTCACTGTCCCCTGCGACAGGGCGTCCTCACTGCCCTGTCCTCCCACCCCACTCTGGCCCCTCGGAGCCCTGTGATTTCTATGCAAGAGGAAGCCTGGAGACTTTGGAAAACACTTTTCTTTCTCAAACAAAAAGCCAGGCATTCAAGACAAGCCTCTCCAAGACTCCAGGGAGTCGGCCTGGAGCCGTGTGGCTCAGGCTCAGGAATGCTTCTTTGTTCCCCGGGGTGCCCGCCCAGCCCCAGAAGCCGCGAAGGCCCGGGTCCCAACCGGGCAGCACCAGGCAACGCTGTTCATGAAGGCTGAGCGGGTGGGCCCACTGCTGCACAGCGTCCTCTCCGGTCAGCACCGCCTGACGATGCCTCAGGCACAGGAAGAGCTGGAAGGGGCCCTCCGCTCTGGGAGAAGGACTTCCAGGAGAGCTGGCTGAGCTAACAAAGGCCGCTTGTGTGACTCATGCGCTTGCTTAGGAAGCGGCCCTGTGCAGCCTGGCTGCTGCTTCTGGGATTTGCCGAGAAGTGCCTCTCGGGAAGTGGCCTGAAGTCGGTACCTTTCCAGCGGGCACTCCATGAGGGCAGGGGTTTTTCTACCTGGAAGATCTGAAACTCAGGCATCGTGGCAGAGCCTGCTCGCTGTGCCTTGGTAGTTGTTCTCCCCTCCTTCCTTAGTAGCAGAACCACTACATATCAGCGGTGACACAGCCAGCCAGGATCAAGACTACACTTCCCAGCCCCCTTTACAATGGCATGTGCTGTCACTACACCCTGTGGTCAACAGTTTGCAAGAGGAAATGTTCCTTGCAGCTTTGGGAGACAATCCCGAAACAGAAGCAACTTCCTCCCTTTCTCCTACTGAATGGCTACAATGAGGATGTAATGGCTGGAGCTCAAGCAGCCATGCTGGACCATGAAGTAGATGCCATGTGGTGAGGGTGGTCGAGCAACAAGATAGGTCCTTGATGATTGTGGAACCACCCTAATAGCTTTGGGATGCCTACCTTAAGACTTTATCCATGTAAAATAGAAATAAGTGTGTTCTGGCCGGGCACAGTGGCTCACATCTGTAATCCCAGCACTTTGGGAGGCCAAGGCAGGTGGATCACCTGAGATCAGGAGTTCAAGACCAGCCTGACCAATATGGTGAAACCCCATCTCTACTAAAACTACAAAAATTAGCTGGGCGTGGTGGCAGGCGCCTGTAGTCCCAGCTACTCAGGAGGCTGAGGCAGGAGAATCGCTTGAACTTGGGAGGCAGAGTTTGCAGTAAGCCAAGATTGCGCCACTGCACTCCAGCCTGGGTAACAGAGTGAGACTCCGTCTAAAAAAAAAAAAGAAAGAAAGAAATGTGTACCTTGTCAAGGCCACTGTTGCTTGGGGTTTCTGTCACTCTCAACTGAACCTAATGCTAACAATGGTCCAGCCACTAAAGATCAAATTCCTGCAAAGAGCATAGCTGGAGGCTGCAGCCCATGTAACAACACCTTCTTTCCACCAACTACTCAAGACACTGCTGCCGTTCCTGGCTTCATTTATGTGGAAGTGTTAAAAGGCCCAGAGAGGGAAAAGGAGCTTTTTCCTTTTGTACCTTTTGATTTTTGAAACATGTGAATGAGGCCGGATGCAGTGGCTCACACCTATAATCCCTGCACTTTGGGAGGCTGAGGCGGGAGGATTGCTTGAAGCCAAGAGTTCCAGACCAACCTGGGCAACATAGCAAGACCATGTCTCTACAAAAAAATAAAATAAAACTAGACAGCAGTGGTGCTGCATGCCTGTAATCCCAGCTACTTGGGAGGCTGAGGTGGGAGGATCAATTGAGCTGAGGAGTTGGAGGTTGTCGTGAGCCGAGATCATTCGGCTCACAAATGAAGTCGTGAGCCACTTCATTCCAGCCTGGGCGACAGAATGAGACCCTGTCTCACAGAAAAGAAAGGAAGGGAAAAGAATGGGAGGGTAGGGGGAGGAGAAGGAAAAGAAAAGAAAAGAGAGAGAAAGAGAAAGAAAGAGAAAGAAAGAAAGAAAAAGAAAGAAAGAAAGGAAAGAAAGAAAGAAAAGAAAGAAAGAAAAAGAAAAGAGAAAGAAAGAAAAGGAAAGGAAAGATGAAGACAATGAAACGTGCATGAATTACCCATTCAAAACATAAATAGCTGGAAATAAAAACAAAAGCAAAATGCAAGGGAAGATAAACACAAATTCGTGACAGGAATTTTCTCAAAATTGCAAAATGGGGACTTCTCAGGCTGGAGGAATAAGGAAACATCAACTTTATCTGTAACACTTTACATATTTTCATTAGAAAATAAGACAAGAAGAACAATCGTCACCTCTGAGTGATAGGTACATTTATATATAAAAATTTATAAATTTATAAATCTATTAATCAATATGTATAAATATTTGAATCATATAAATGTGTATATATCTTATATAACAATAGTATATATTAACAATATAAATACATATAATAAAGCATAAATACATACTAAGGATACACGTTGTTCTTTGGACTTTCCTGTGTGGTTATGTGTCTCAAAATAAAGTCATAATTTGAACAAGCCTGCCTGTGAGGTCAGTGCAGAAGCCTGGGCTACCTCAGGCTACCAGCTCCCGAAACAGGAAGGGACCTGGCACCCAAAGCCAGGTCCAAGCACTCCTAAGACATGGACAGAGGACCAGGCTGGTTGGCACCTCCTGGGTGGCCAGGTGCCATGAAGTCAGGGGAGCCGAGGGACACGGGCTTTAAGCCGTTGCACATCATGTTGCTGGATTAATCATAGAGCAATGGTGACACCGGTCCTGGTTCCCCCGGGGTGGGCCACCTTCCCCCACACATCTGTTTTGTCCCCTTTCACAAGAACCCCCAAGACCGGCTGCCACAGCCCCACCGCACACAGCGCTGCCTGGGTGAGGGGATATCCACTGAGACAGCAACGCTGAGGGGGACACCTTCGTGGAAAGGGCCCTGCCTCCTGGCCAATCCCTGTGGCCTTGTTGTGGTCACATGACACAAACAGAACCAATCAGATCACTGCCCAGGATTTCTTATTTAGGATTTTTATTTTTTTCAGATGGAGTCTTGGTCTGCCCCCAGGCTGGAGTGCTGTGGCATGATCTCGGCTCTCTGCAACCTCCACCACCTGGGTTCAAGCAATTCTCATGCTTCAGCCTCCCAAGTAGCTGGGATCACAGGTGCACTACCAAGCCCAGCTAATTTTTTTTTTTTTTTTTTTTTTTTTTTTTTGGTATTTTTAGTAGAGATAAAGTTTGGCTATGTTGGCCAGGCTGGTCTTGAACCCCTGACCTCAGGTGATCCACCCACCTTGGCCTCCCAAAGTGCTGGGATTACAGGCGTGAGCCACCGTGCCTGGCCCGGGAGTTTAGATTCTTGTTTTGAATCTTTTCCTCTTCTCTAATGGAAACATTTCTTGCTGTACATTTGCCTCTCAACACTGCTTAAGCTGCCGTCTATAAATTTTAATGTTACATTTTTATTCTTAGTTCAATGTTTAAATTTCACTTTAAGGCTTCCTCTTTAACTCATGCAATACTTACAACGACATTGTTCAGTTCCCAAATATTAGGAGATTTTTCTGTTATCTTTCTGTTATTGATTTCTAGTTTTATTCCATTGTCGTCAGAGAACATGCTCTGTATGATTTCAATTCTTTTAAACTTGTTGAGATTTATCATCCAGTATATGGTCTGTCTTGGTATATATTCCATGGACACTTGAAAAGAAGGTATATATACTTCTGTTGTTGCGTGGAGTGTTTTATAAATGCCAATTAAGTCTGTTCATTGTTGAATTCTTCTATATCCTTGCCAATTTCTGTCTAGCTGTTCTATCAATTTTTGAGAGAGGGATATTAAAGATTCTAACTATAATTGTGGATTTATCTATTTCTCCTTTCTCAGTTTTGTTTCACATATTTTGTAACTGTCTTGTCTGGTGCATACACATTTAAAATTACAATGCCTTCCTGGTGGATTTTGACCAGTTTAGCATTATATACTGTCCCACACTATCTCTGGTAATTGTCTTTGCTCTGAAGTTTGCCTTCTGATATTAATATTGTCACTCCTGCTTTCTTTTGATTAATCTTCACATGATATATCATTTTTCATCCTTTTACTCTCAACTTGCCTATATTGTTTTGTTGTTGTTGTTTTGGGGTTTTTTTGTTTGGTTGATTGGTTTTGTTAGGTTGGTTTTTTGCTTTTTGAGACATGGTCTCGTTTTCTCTCCCAGGCTAGAGTGCAGTGGCACAATCATAGCTCACTGCAGCCTCTACCTCCAGGGCTCAAGTGATCCTCCCACCTCAGCCTCCCACCTCAGCCTCCCAAGTACGTGGGACCACAGGCACATGCTGCTACACTTGGCTAATTTTTGCATTTTTTGTAGAGATGGGGTTTCACCATGTTGCCAAGGCTGGTCTCAAACCCCTGGCCTCAAGCAATCCTTCTGCCTCAGCCTCCCAAAGTGCTGTGATTACAGGTGTAAGCTACCACACCTGGCCAGCCTATATTGTTTTATTTGAAGTTAGTTTCTTGTAAGCAACATAGAATTGGGGCATGTTTTTTAATCCATTTTTCTTTTGTCTTTTAATTCGTATATTTATACCACTTACACTTAATATAATTATTGATATGTTAGGTAGGGCTTAAGTCTGACATTTCATATTTTGTTTTCTGTTTGTCCTCTCTTTTTTCATTTTTCTATTTTCTTTTTCTTGCCTTGGTGTGGTTTGGCTGAACAATTCTTTAGAATTCTATTTTCATTTATCTGTAGTGTTTCTGAGTGTATCTCTAGATATAGCTTTTTTAGTGGGTGCTCTAGTATTACATAAGTATACACAATTTATCACAGTCTAGTAGTGTCATCATTTTACCAGTTTGCATAAAGTATAGAAAACTTACCTCCCTTTTTTATATCCCTTTTTTCTCCCCCATTTATTATTATCTTAATAAATACTTCTACATACACTTAGAACCACATCAATGTTACAATTTTTGCTTCAACCATCAGATACAATTTGGAAAACTCAAGAAGAGAAAAGCCTATTGTAGTCACCCATATTTCTGCTTACCATGTTCTTCCTTCCTTCCTAGTGTTTCAGGGTTCCTTATTTTATTGTTTCCTTTCATGTTTAGAGACTTTCCTTTAGCCACTCTTTTAGGGTAGGTGTGCTCGTGACCACCTCTCTTGGTTTTCCTTCATCTGAGAATGTCTTGTTTTATTCCTGAAAGATTTGGGAAGCGAGGGTAGTAATGAGATTTTGGGTTGACAATTGCTTTCTTTCAGCACTTGAAAAAAAATTATGCCACTTGCTCCTGGCTTCCATGGTTTCTGATGAGAAATACACTGTCATTTCAATTGTTTCTTCCTCTAGGGGTAATGTATTGTTTTCTCTGGCTACTTATTAAGATTTTTTTTATCTTTCATTTTCAGGAGTTTAATTATGATGTATGTTGGAGTGGATTTCTCTAAACTTATCCTGTTGGGCATTCATTCAGCTTCTTGAATACATAAGTTTATGTCTCTTGCCAAATTTGAGAAGTTTTCAGCCATTATTTCATCGCATAGTTTGCCAGCTCCACCCTCTTTCTTCTCTCCTTCCAGGACTTGGATGGCATTAATGTAAGATCTTGTTATAGGCCCACAAGGTTCTGCTCATTTTTTTAAATCTGCTTTTTATCTCTGTTTTCAGATTGGGTAATTCCTTTTGTTCTGGCTTCCAGAACAAAAGGTTCATTAGTTCTTTCCTCTGTCCCCTCCATTTGCTATTGAGACCATCTGCTGAAATTTTTATCTCAGTCATTGTGTTTTCAACTCTGAAATTTCCATTTGGTTCTAGTTTGTTTGTTTGTTTTTGTTTTTTGAGAAACAGAGTCTTGCTCTGTAGTGCAAGCTGGAGTGCAGTGGTATGATCTTGGCTCATGCAACCCCTGTCTCCCAGCTTCAAGCAATTCTCATGCCTCCCAAGTAGCTGGGACTACCGGCATGTGCCACCACACCTGGCTAATTTTTGTATTTTCAGTAGAGACAGGGTCTTGCTGTATTTCCCAGGCTGGTCTCAAACTCCTGGCCTCAAGCGATCCACCTGCCTCGGCCTCCCAAAGCACTGGGATTACAGATGTGAGCCACCGCACCCAGCCTGGTTCTTCTTTATAGCTTCTATTTCTTTGCTGAGACATTCTATTTTATCCCGTGTTTCAGGAGTGCTTGTAATTATTCAGTGAAGCATTTTTATCATGGCTGTTTTAAGAATTATGGTCAAACTTCTCAAATAATTCTAACGTCCCTGTCATCTTGGTATTGGCATCTACTGATTGTCTTTTTTCATTCAGCTTGAGATTTTCCTGGTTCTTGATACGATGAGTGATTTTCTCTTGAAATATGGACATTTTTCCGTATAAGACTCTGGGTCTTACTGAATCCTTCTGTTTCAGCTTCCAGTCACTGACATGGCTCTGGCGGGGAAGCAGGGGAGGTGCTGATGCTGTCCTGGCACTTCCAGGTGCAGATGCAGGTTCCTCGCTTGGTTCTCCTGACACCTGAGGTGAGGGGGCTTAATGTTACTGAAACCTGGGAGGGGCTCATAACCAGCCACTGGGGATAGAAGTCCCAGCCCCCTACCTGGCCTTCTCTGACACCATCCCAGCAGACATTGCGGTGCTTTTTTATAGTTTAGGATCTCACCTTGGCCTTTGCTGGTGGGGGTTAGGGGGACCACAGATTTTTCTGTGGTGTTCAGCTGGGGTAGAGTGATTATTGCCTGAGAGTTTTCTGTTCTGGTAAGCTACACCTTTCCTGGTCTTTGGACTAAGATAGCAGACTTTCTTGGGGCTTTTGTTTTTTCTATGCCCATGAGCATTTCTGGGTTGCCAGCTGCTTCTCCTCCAAGTCTGGGACACATGAGGCCAAAAAGAAAACTCAGGGACTCACCATTATTTCATTTGATATGACTTGACTCTGTGTCCACATCAACTCTCACCTTGAATTGTAGTTCCCATAATCCCCATGTGTTGTGGGAGGGACCCAGTGGGAGGTAACTTAATCACAGGGGCAGTTACCGTCATGCTGTTCTTGTGATAGTGAGTTCTCACGAGATCTGATGGTTTTATTAATTTAAGGGGCTTTTCCTTGGCCAGGCATGGTGGCTCACGCCTGTCACCCCAGCACTTTGGGAGGCCGAGGCAGGTGGATCACCTGAGGTTGGGAGTTCGAGACCAGGCTGACCAACATGGAGAAACCCCGTCTCTACTAAAAATACAAAATTAGTCGGGCGTGGTGGCACATGCCTGTAATCCCAGCTACTAGGGAGGCTGAGGCAGCAGAATCACTTGAACATGGGAGGTGGAGGTTGCGGTGAGCCGAGATCACGCCATTGCACTCCAGCCTACTCAACAAGAGCGAAACTCAGTCTCAAAAAAAAAAAAAAAAAATATATATATATATATATATATATATATATGGGGCTTTCCCACTTTTGCTCAGCACTTCTCTTTCCTACCATCATGTGAAGAAGGATGTGTTTGCTTCCCCTCTGCCATGATTGTAAGTTTCCTGAGGCCTCCCCAGCCCTGAAGAACTGAGTCAATTAAATGTCTTTCCTTTGTAAATGACCCTGTCTTGGGTATGTCTTTATTCGCAGCATGAGAATGGATTACTACATCATTCCTTGGGTCTCAAGGTCCCTAGCTGATCTGTCTTCTCTCCACCTTTCAGAGTATATATATGATGGACAGAGGTTTTAGTTTTACTTAGCAGGGGGAGGGAAAAGCTTGTCTACTCCATATTCCCATATTACCAGAGGTGTAAGTTTCCTATCTAGAAGACTTTTAATCAACCCACCTTTAGGACATGACTGGTTTTTTTTGTTTGTTTGTTTGTTTTGGTTTTTTTTTGTTTTGTTTTGTTTGCTTTTTTTTTTTTTTTTTTTTTTGAGACGGAGTCTTGCTCTTGTTGCCCAGGCTAGAGTGTGATCTCGGCTCACTGCAGCCTCTGCCTCCCGTGTTCAAGCGATTCTCCTGCCTCAGTCTCCTGAGTAGCTGGGATTGCAGGCATGCGCTACCACACCCGGCTAATATTTTTTGTATTTTTAGTAGAGACGGGGTGTTGCCATGTTGTCCAGGCTGGTCTCAAACTCTTGGCCTCAGGTGATCCACCTGCCTCAGCCTCCCAAAGTGCTGGGATTACAGGCATGAGCCACCGCACCTGGCCTGGGACATGCCTATTCTCAACCCAGGACAGGCATCCACATTTCCTTCAGTCAATTCAGGGAGGCTCCATTCAGAAGGCCCTTTCTCACAGTCACTGAGAAAGTGGCTGTGAGGCCATAAACAACGTCAGGTCTTTGCTGCTCCCACCTTCAGTCCACAAACCCTGCCTCAGGACAGCGCGTGCAGCAACCATTGGCTGTAGCATCCCACCGTCTGGCCGGGCCCTCCTCATATGCTGACCATGTCCGATCTTCCCCAGCAAGGAGAACTGTGGCATCTGTTTGAGATCAGGCAAGGGGCCAGATGCCACCATCTTCCCTCTGCCACAATCTTTTTGCTTCTTTTCTCAGCTCATTTAGAGGACCTATTCCTTGGAAAGCCACATGAGCTTTTAAGCACTGGCTTCTCCTGCATGGGGGCCTGCCCTCTCTTCGGGGCTGACACACTGCAGGGCCTTGTCATATGGGGTCAGGTTAGGTAGGAGCCAGTTCCAGGAGGTGGCACTGAGCAGAAGCAGGGGCACCACGGCTGATGCCCCAGGCCCCACTGCCCACATTCTCATGGGTCAGAAAGGAAAGGCCCCTGCATGGATGTTCCCACTGCCTGAGCCCAGCCCTTATCTGCTGTCCTTCACACTCACCTCAATCACTCCAGCCCTGAACCTATGTGAGGAAATTCTACCTCCACCTCCTCCACTTTCCAGCTTTGTGGGTAAAACACTTATTCTCCCTGATCATGTGTTTTGTAAACCAAAAATAAAATTCTAAGACCGCCCCACAACCATCTGAATGAACTTCCTCCTCAGCCAGGGCTCTTAAAATGTAACCTGAGAAACTGGTTCAGGCCGTGAAGGCACAAGTGGGGCCGAACACACTTCATTACCCCTCTCCAGCATTAACATCAATACAGACCTTAAGTCTGATAAAAAACATTTTACAGGCCGGGCGTGGTGGCTCACGCCTGTAATCCCAGGACTTTGGGAGGCCAAGGCGGGAGAATCACCTGAGGTCAGGAGTTCAAGACCAGCCTGGCCAACATAGTGAAACCCCATCTCTACTGAAAATACAAAGATTAGCTGGGCGTGGTTGTCCGCACTTTTAATCCCAGCTACTCAGGAGGCTGAGGAAGGAGAATTGCTTGAACTGAGGAGGCGGAGGTTGCAGCGAGCCGAGTTCGTGCCGCTGCACTCCAGCCTGGACGACACAGTCAGACTCTATCTCAAAAAAAAAAAAGTCTCATTTGCATAGTAAAACTTTGCTCTCCACCACCTCTTATGGCAACCCAGACATTCCTTTCTACTGATCCCAGGTCTTTAGACAAACTCAACCAATTGTCATCCAGAAAATGTTTAAATTTACCTATAGCCGGCTGGGCACAGTGGCTCACACCTGTAATCCCAGCACTTTGGGAGGCTGAGGTAGGTGGATCACTTGAGGCCAGGAGTTCGAGACCAGCCTGTCCAACATGGTGAAACCCATCTCTACTAAAAATACAAAAATTAGCCAGACGTGGTGGCAGGCACCTGTAATCCCAGCTAGGGTGGCTGAGGCAGGAGAATCGCTTGAACCTGGGAGGCAGAGGTTGCAGTGAGCCAAGATCAAGCCACAGCACTCCAGCCTGGGTGACAGAGTGAGACTCCGTCTCAAAAAAAAAAAAAAAAAAAAAAATTACCTATAGCCTGGAAGCCCCCTCATTCGGAATTGTCCCACCTTTCTGGACCAAACCAATGTAATTCTTAAATGTATTCGATTGATGTCTCATGCCTCCCTAAAATGTATAAAACCAAGCTGCGCTCCGACCACCTTGAGCACATGCTCTCAGGACCTCCTGAGGGCTGTGTCATGGGCCATGGTCACTCATATTTGGCTCTGCTTATATAAATGTCTTCAAATATTTTACAGAGTTCAGAGTTTGACTCTTTTTTTTTTTTTTTTTTTTTGAGATGGAGTTTTGCTCTTGTTGCCTGAGCTGGAGTGCAATGGTACAATCTCGGCTCACTGCAACTTCTGCCTCCTGGGTTCAAGTGATTCTCCTGCCTCAGCCTCCTGAGTAGCTGGGATTACAGGTGCCCGCCACCACACCCAGCTAATTTTTGTATTTTTAGTAGAGATGGGATTTCACCATATTGGCCAGGCTGGTCTTGAACTCCTGACCTCAGGTGATCCACCTGCCTTGGCCTCCCAAAATGCTGGGATTACAGGCTTGAGCCGCTACACCCTGCTGAGTTTGGCTCTTTTCATCAAAACTTTATACTGTAAAATCAGGGCTGGGAGTAGATCACTCCTTGAGAACTGGTGGCTCCACGACAGACGAGGATAAGTCTCCAGGATCCCCGTAGGGATTGACCCCACTTGCCAGGTGGAGCCTGCGTGATAAGACGCCTGCTTTGTCCTCCCTCACTTCCCTGTTTGCATACTGGAGGTTCCTGAGATGACCTCCTGAATAAGCCACCTGCAATTGAAGCCTTGCTGAGTCTGCTCCTGGGGGAACACAAACCAAGACACTCTGATTTCAGGGCAGTCACCAGAAGCCCTCTTGCCAAGTTGCTTCTCCCTTGACAGAAGCATGGCAGGACTGAGAAGGAAGCCAGCCTTCTTCACACCCTCAGCCTGGGGGCCTGGCTGCAAGGCAGCCAGAGGCCTGGTGCAGCCAAGTGACCTCTTCTAGTGACTCCAGGGGCCAGTATAGAAAAGAGCCTCCTGGGCTGTTCTCCACTCACAGCCACATTACAAAAGGCCCCTTCTTTATCCCAGCTTATTCAGGCCATGTCCCAAGAAGGAAATAAAGGGTGGAGGCTGAAGGGTGGGGCAAAACAAGCCTAATTATGCCTGCTGGGAAGAGCTATTCCCACCCTCAGGCCAGTCCAACCAGGGGAGGGGACGTTCCTCGTGGACGGACAAACCACAGGCCAAGGTTCCATGCTATGCATGGTATGTGCCATCCATGTATACGTGCTATATCTGTGACATGCTATACATGGTATCTGCTGCATATGGTGCACGCTATATACATGTTATACCTATTATGCAGTATGTGTATTACTTGCTATACATATTATATGCTTGTGTGTTATATGTTAAACATGCATGTGTCTGTTATGCATTCTATATGTATGCTATGAGTTATGTAGTATACATGTTGTTTACTATGCATGTTGCATGCCATACATGTACACATGCTATGTCTGTTACATGTCATGCAGCTTGTGTTATATATGCTGTGCATATTGTGTACTAGTGTTGCACACATATGTGTGTTACATGCTATGCATGTATGCATGCTATATATGTTATATGCAGTATATATTACATGCTATATATGTTTCATGCTATTCATGTTGGGCACCATGTGTATTACATATGACTCCTCACAGACGCTAGCTGGCTAAGTCCAGTCTCCCTAGAAGAGGTGCCATTGGCTGCTACAGGCTGCACCATCTCCAACTCTGAGCTCCCTCTGGGCTCAACTCTGCCTGCCAAGATGCTGCTACAAGATCCTTGGCCAGGCCCAGAGCCTTTCAGGGGTCAGGACAGCTGGTGCTACTAGCTGGGCCTGGCCAGGCCCTGGCTAGCAGCAAGGGACCTTTGCTGTTTTTTTAATCTGTGTCATATATGAATGTACCATAATTTGTTTACCCATTCTCCTGTTATTGGACATAGGGTTGTTTTGAGTTTTTACCTATTTATAAATAAAGTTGATATTAAATTTTCTCTGTAGACCTATCTTTTTATTCCTTTTGTGTAAATACCAAAGAATACGATTTCTGGGCCATATAAAAGTGAATTTTAACTTTATACCAAATTTGTAGTTTTCCAAAGTGTTGGAACTGATTTACCTGTGTAGACAGTGGATGAGAGTTTCCATTGCTCCACATCCTTGCCAACCTTTGTTGATGGCAATCTTTTCCATTTTAGTCATTCTAATTTCATAGTGGAATTTCATTCTAGTTTTTAATTTTTATTACTCAAATAAGTAATGATATTGAACACTTTTTCATATGCTGTGGGCCATCTGGATATCTTTGGATGTCATAGCAAAATTAAGAGGAAGGCACAGAGATTTCTCATATAACCCCTGCCACCACGCTGGCCATCATCCACATCCCCAAACAGTGTGGTACATTTGTTACAGTTGATGACCCTACGGTGACATCATTAGCCTCCAAAGTTCACGGTTTACCTGAGGGCTCACTCTTGGTGTTGGATATTCTATGGGTTGGACAAATGCATAATGACATGGATCCACCATTAGAGCATCACACAGAGTATTTTCACTGCCTTAAAAATCTCCTCTGCTCTGCCTACTCATCTTTCCCTCCCCACTAATGCCTGACAACCACTGCTCTTTTCACTGTCTCCATCGCTCTGCCTTCTGCAGGGTGCTGGAATCATACAGTAGGCAGCCTTTTCAAATTAGCTTCTTTCACTTAGTAAGATGCATTTAAGGATCCTCGGCTGGGCGCGGTAGCTCATGCCTGTAATCCCAGCACTTTGGGAGGCCAAGGTGGGCGGATCACCTGAGGTCAGGAGTTCGAGACTAGCCTGCCCAACATGGTGAAACCTCCTTCTCTACTAATAGTACAAAAATTAGCTGGGCATGGTGGTGGGCGCCTGTAATCCCAGCTACTCCGGAGGCTGAGGCAGGAGAATCGCTTGAACCCGGGAGGCAGAGGTTGCAGTGAGCCGAGATCGTGCCACTACACTCCAGCTTGAATGACAGAGCCAGACTCCACCTCAAAAAAAAAAAAGGATTTTCTATGTGCTTTTGTGGCTTGATAGCTAAAATCTTTTTAGTGCTAAATAATATTCCATTATTATGCATGTACCACCATGTTATCCAATCACCTACTGAAAGACATCTTGGTTGCTTCCAAGTCTTAGTAATTATAGGTAAAGCTACTATAAACAGCATTTTGTCAAATGTTTTTTCTGTATAGATATGATCATAATTTTTTCTTAGCCTGTTGATATGATGCATTACATTAATTAATTTTCAAATGTCAAACCAGCCTTGTATACCTAGGATAAACCTCAGTGGGTTTGGTAAATAATTCTTTGTATACATTGTTGGATTTAATTTACTAATATTTTGTTGAGAGTTTTTGCCTCTTTGTTAATGAGGGATATTAGTTTTCTTTTCTTGTATTATCTTTGTCTGGTTTTGATATTGTGGTAATGCTGTCCTCATAGAAAGAGTTAGGAAGTATTCTCTCTGTTTCTATTCTCTGAAAGACATTGTAGACAATCTGTATAATTTCTTCCTTAAATGTGTGTTACAGGCTGGGTGAGGTGGCTTACACCTGTCATCCCAGTACTTTGGGTGGTTGAGGTGGGCAGATCAGTTGAGGCCAGGAGTTTGAGACCAACCTGGCCAACATGGCAGAACCCCATCTCTACTAAAAATACAAATATTAAGGCCAGGAACAGTGGTTCACACCTGTAATCCTAGTACTTTGGGAGGCCGTGGCGGGTGGATTACCTGAGGTCAGGAGTTAGAGACTAGCCTGATCAACATGGAGAAACCCCGTCTCTACTAAAAATACAAAATTTGCCGGGCATGGTGGCACATGCCCGTAATCCCAGCTACTTAGATGGCTAAGGCAGGAGAATCACCTGAATCCGGGAGGTGGAGGTTGTGGTGAGCCGACATTGCGCCATTGCACTCCAGCCTGGGCAACAAGAGCAAAACTCCTTCTCAAAAAAAAAAAAATACAAATATTAGCCAGGTATGGTGGCACATGCCTGTAGTTTAGCTACTCAGGAGGCTGAGGCATGAGGATCATTTGAATCTGGGAGGTGGAGGTTGCAGTGAACCGAGATCATGCCACTGCACTCCAGCCTGGGTGACATAGCAAGACTCTATCTCAAAAAAAAAAAAAAAAAAAAAAAATGTTTGGTAGAAGTTGCACTTATCTGGGCCTAGTGCTTTATTTTTTAGAAGGTTATTAATTATTGATTCAATTACTTGAATAGCTATAGGCCTATTCAGAATGTCTATTTTTTTCTTGGTGAGTTTTGACAGATTGTGTCTTTCAATGAATTGGTTCATTTCATCTGTGTTATCAAATTTGTGGACAGAGTTCTTCATAGTATTCCTTTATTAACCTTATAATGTCTATAGTATCTTTCATTTCTGATGTTAGTAATTTACATTCTCTCTTTTTTTCTTAGCCTGGCTAGAGACTTATTGATATTATTAATCTCTTCAAAGAACTACTTTTGCTTTAGCAGATTTCCTCTACTGATTTCCTGTGTTCAATTTCATTGCTTTCTGCTCGAATTATTTTATTTCTTTTCTTCTGATTACTTTGGAATTAATTTGCTCTTCTTTCTCTAGTTTTCTACTGTGGAAATTTAGATTATTGATTTTAGATTTTTCTTCTTTCCTGATGTATGCATCCAATGCTATAAATTCCCTTTATGTACTGCTTTTGCTGCATCCCACAATCTTGGATAAATTGTGCAATGGTTTGAATATATACCTCAAAGGTCATGTGCTGGAAACAATCCCCAATGTGACAGTTTTGGGAGCTGGAGCCTAATAAGAGATGATTCGGTCCTGAGGGCTCTGCTCTCATTAATGGATTAATGTCATGATCACGGGGATGGGCTAGCAGTTACCTCAAAAGTAGGTTTGTCATAAAAGTGAGTTTGGCCCCCCTCTTGCTCTCTTGCTCTTGCTCTTACCTTCTCTTGCCCTTCTACCTTCTGCCACGGGATGACACAGCACAAAGGCCTTTGCCAGACACCATCACCATACTCTTGGACTTCTTAGTCTCCAGAATTGTGAGTCAAATAAATTTCTGTTCATTATAAATTACCCAGTCTGTGGTATTCTATCATAGCAACATAAAACGGGCTAAGACAAATTGTATTTTCATTTTCATTTGGCTCAAAATATTTTAAAATTTATCTTGAGATTTCTCCTTTAATCCATGTGTTTGTTGGTTCCTAAGGAAGCATGTTGTTTTTAATTTCCATGTATTTTGGCATTTTCCAGCTATCTTTCTGTTACAGATTTGTAGTTTGATTCCATTGTGGTCTGAAAGCAAACACTACATGATTACTATTCTTTTAAAGTTGTTAAGGAATGCTTTATGGCGTGAAATGCAGTCTGTCTTGCTGAATGTTCTATGTGAGCTTGACAGTATTTTGCTGTTGTTGAAGGAAGTAGTCTAGAGATGTTAATTACATCTAATGACTGATGGTGTTTTGAGTTCAACTACACCTTTACTGATTTTCTGCCTGCTGGATCTGGCCATTTCTGATAAAATGTGGTTAAAGTGTTCAACTGTGTTCATGGATTTATCAATTTTCCTTTCAGTTTTATTAGTTTCTGCCTCATGTTTTTGCTCTTTGTCAGTTGTATACATGTTAAGGATTGGAGAACCTCAGTGGATAAAAGAGGGTATTACATAATGACCAAGGGACAAATGACCCCCTTTGTCATTATGTATTGCCCTTCTTTATCCTTGATAACTTTCCTTGCTTTGAGTCTGCTCGGTCTCAAATTAATAGAGCTACTAGTGATCTCTTTTGATCAGTGTTAGCATGGTGTATTTCTCTTCATCCATTTACTTTTTTTTTTTGAGATGGAGTCTCGCTCTGTCACCCAGGCTGGAGTGCAGTGGCGCAATCTCGGCTCACTGCAACCTCCGTCTCCTGGGTTCAAGCAATTCTTCTGCCTCAGCCTCCTGAGTAGCTGGGATTACAGGCGCCCACCACCACACCCAGCTAATTTTTGTATTTTTAGTAGAGATGGGGTTTCACCATGTTGGCCAGGCTGGTCTCGAACTCCTGACCTCGTGATCCACCCACCTCGGCCTCCCAAAGTTCTAGGATTACAGGTGTGAGCCACTGCACCCGGCCCATTTACTTTTAATCTATGTGTGTCTTTATGTTTTAAGTGAGTTTCTTGTAGACAACATACAGCTGGATCTTGTTCCTTGATCCACTCTGACAATCTCTCTCTCTCTCTCTCTCTATATATATATATACACACACATATATAGGTGTATATATATGTGTATATATATGTGTATATATATATATATATATTTTTTGAGACAGTGTTTCGCTGTTGTTGCCCGGGCTGGAGTGTAATGGCACGATCTCAGCTCACTGCAACCTTCACCTCCCAGGTTCAAGTAATTCTCCTGCCTCAGCCTCCCTAGTATCTGGGATTACAGGCATGTGCCACCACGCCTGGCTAATTTTGTATTTTTAGTAGAGACGGGGTTTCTCCATGTTGATCAGGCTGGTCTCGAACTCCTGACCTCAGGTGATCCGCCCACCTTGGCCTCCCAAAGTGCTGGGATTACAGGCATGAGCCTCTGCACCTGGACAACAATCTCTATATTTTAATTGGTGTATTTAAACCACTGATGTTCAAAGTGAATATTGATATAGTTAGATTAATATTTACCATATATTTTTTACTATTTTCTATTAGTTGCCATGTTCTTCATTCCTATTTTTGTCTACCACTCTTTTTCTGCCTTTTGAGGTTTTAATTGAGATTGTAGGCTGGGTGCAGTGACCCACGCTTGTAATCCCAGCACTTTGGGAGGCCAAGGTGGGCAGATCATATAAGGTCAGGAGTTCTAGACCAGCCTGGCCAACATGGTGAAACCCTGTCTCTACAAAAATACAAAAATTAGCCAGGCATGATGGTGGGTGCCTGTAATCCCAGCTACTCAGGAGGTTGAGGCAGGAGAATCCCTTGAATTCGGGAGGCAGAGGCTGCAGTGAGCAGAGATTGCGCCATTGCACTCCAGCCTGGGCAACAGAGTGAGACTCCATCTCAAAAAAAAAAGAAAAAAGAGATCATATATGATTCTGTTTTCTCTAGACTGTTAGCATTTCAGTTATCTCCTTTTTAAACTTTTTTTAGTGGTTGCCCTACAGTTTGCAATATACATTTATAACTAATCCAAGTCTACCTTCAAATAACACTGTACCACCTCACAGTCAGCATGAGTACCTTGTAACAAAATAATACTAACTCTTCTCTCCTGAGCTTTGTGTCATTGCTGTCATTCATTTTACTTATGGATGTAAACTTACAGTAGGTAGCTGTATTGATCTGTTAGATCAATTAAGAATAAGAAAAATTAAAGGTTGTTTTTTTTTTTAGATGGAATCTCGCTGTGTCACCCAGACTGGGTTTTGCCATGTTGGCCAGGCTGGTCTCAAACTCCTGACCTCAGGTGATCTGCCTGCCTTGATCTCCCAAAGTGCTGGGATTACAGGCATGAGCCACTGCACCCAGCCCTCTTCCTTTCTTTATGTAGAGCTTGAGTTTCTGATCTGTATTATTTTTCTTCTTAAGACTTCTTTTAACATTTCTGCAAGTCAGTTCTACCAGCAACATAATCCTTCGCTTTTTGTTTGTCTGAGAAAGTTTTCGTTTTTCCTTTACTTTTGAAGCACAATTTCACAGCACGAAGAATTCTAGGTTGGTGCTTTTTTTCTCTCAACATTTTAAATATTTCACTCCACTCTCCTCTTGCTTGCATTGTTTTTAAAGAGAAGTCAGATGTAATTATTATCTTTGTTCCTTGTAGGTATGGCACTTTCCTCTGGCTTCTTTCAAGAATTTTCCTCTATATTTGATTTTCTGTATGTTCTAAATGATATGCCTAGGTGTAGGGGTTTGGGGGGCATTTATCCTGGCTGGTGTTCTCTGAGCTTCCTGGATCTGTGGTTTGATGTCTGACATTAATCTGGGGAAATCCTGTCATTATTGTTTCAGATATTTCTTCTTTCTTCTCTTTCTGGTATTCTCATTACACATATGTTACACCTTTCTATAGTTGGCCCCGTAGTCCTTGGATATTCTGTTCTGATTTGGTTTGAGGCGTGTTTTTTTTTTTCTTTTCTTTTTTTCTTTTTTCAGTCTTTGTTCTCTTTGCTTCGCAGTTTAGAAAGTTTCTATTGACATATCCTTAAGCTGAGAGATTCTTTCCTCAGCTGTGTCTGGTCTACTAATGAGCTTATCAAGGCATTCTTCATTCCTGTTACAGTGGTGTGGTTTTTTGTTTTTTGTTTTTGTTTTTTCTAATCTATAGCATTTCTTTTTGGTTCTTTCTTAGGATTTTCGTCTCTCTACTTATATTACTCATCTGTTCTTGCACGCTGTCTGCTTTATCCATTAGAGCCCTTAGCATATTAATCATAGTTGTTTTAAATTCCTGGTCTGATAATTCTAACATTCCTGCCACGTCTCATTCTAATGCTCTGTCTCTTCAAATTGTGTTTTTTGCCTTGTGGTATGCCTTGTATATTTTTCTTGATGGTGTACACAGGGTGCTGAGTAAAAGGAACTGCTCAGCCTTTAGTGATGTGGTAATGCTGGGGGGAGAGGACGTGTCCTACTGTGATTAGGACTTTTTGTGAGTCTATCGCTCTGTACCATGAACTTCACAGGTTCTTGTCTTCCCCCTTAAGTGGGGCAGAATAGCTACTGTGGGCTGGAGTTGCTACTTCCCTTCCTCCAAGTCAGTTAAGCTCTAATAATACCCCAGCAGGTGAAGGTGTGTGTGTGTGTGGCAGGTGGGTGAGGGGGATGAAGAAAGGTTGATTAATGCATGGAAACATACAGTTATATAGAAGGAATAAGTTTCAATGTTCAATAGCAGAGTAGAGTGACGAGTCAACAACAGTGTGTTGCGTATTTCAAAACAGCTAGAAGAGAGAACTTGAAATGTTCCCAACACAAAGAAATGATAAATATTCCAGGTGATGGGCACCCCAAATACCCTGACTTGATCATTACACATTCTGTGCATGTAACAAAATATCACATATACCCCTTAAATATGTACAAACATAAGGTATCATTAAAAAAAATTAGGGCCGGGCGTGGTGCCTCATGCCTGTAATCTCAGCACTTTGGGAAGTCAAGGCAGAAGGATCATTTGAGCACAGGAGTTCGAGACCAGCCTGGGCAACATAGTGAAACCATATCTCTACAATAATTTGTTTTTTAATTAGTCCAATGTGGAAGCGTGACCTGTAGTCACAGCTACGAGGGAGGCTGAGATAGGAGGACTGCTTGAGTCTGGGAGGCCAAGGCTACAGTGAGCCATGATCATGCCACTGCACTTCAGCCTGGACAGTAGAGCAAGACCTTGTCTCAAAAAAAATTGAAAATAAAATAACCCGGCAGGCAGACTCTGGCTAAATAGTTCTCCTGATGGCAGGTCTGTTAAGAAGAACAGAGTGCTATGGCTTATTTCAAAATTGTTCCTTTTCCCCTCCTCCTGCTAGAAACACAAGTTTTTCTCTGATACCCACTGTGGGAATCTGTTCAAGGTCCTGGAGATAAATCTCACAATATTCTTCCCCTCATCCCGTGAATGGGTCCCCTGGAGTTCTGAACTCTCAGATTCATCCCCATTAGCCTCGAGCAATTGGCCACTGGCAGTTCAGGTTTCCTCCCGGCATTGGTTCCCGTGGTGGTTTCTGCCCACAGTCTCCACTCCAGTCAGCTATGACTCCCTGTGTCTGCCTGTCAGTCCCTCCAGTGCTGGGGATGATGCTCTACCCTGTGTCCTCACCTTTCTTAAGCATCCAAGAAGAGTTCTTTGATTCTTCAGTCTGTTCAACTGTGTACTTGTTGCTAGGATGGAGTGGTGGCTTCTAACCTCCTTACATGAGGAACTGGAAATAAAAAGTCCCCATTTCCTCTTCTGCTCATTTTAAAAAATTGGATCATTTGGCTTTTTCTTATTCATTTGTAGGAATTCTTTAAACATTTTTATACTTCTAGGAAGCCTCCTTAAAAAAAAAAAGGCATGCCCTTCATCCTTCTTTCCCGTGTCCTGCTGCCTGGAGCACACATATGATAGCTGGAGCACTGGCACCCATGTTAGACCTTGAGAAGGAGGTGATCTTGGGAATAGAAGTCACAAGATCAAAGAAGCCTAAGACATCATGAAGATGCTATACTAGCCCTGAAACTGTCTACTTCCAGACTTCTTTAGATAGGACAGAATAAACATCTTTTTTTTTTTTTTTTTTTTTTTTTTTTTTGAGACAAGGTCTCCCTCTGTCACCCAAGCTGGAGTGCAGTGGCTCAATCTCGGCTCAATGTCACCTCTGCCTTCCAGGTTCAAGCGATTCTCCTGCCTCAGCCTCCTGAGTAGCTGGAATTACAGGCGCGCACCACCATGCCTGGCTAATTTTTGTATTTTTAGTAGAGACGGGGTTTCACCATATTGGTCAGGCTGGTCTGGAACTCCTGACCTCAGGTGATCTGCCTGCCTCAGTCTCCCAAAGTGTTGGGATTACAGGTGCGAGCCACCGTACCCCACCAGAATAAACTTCTATCTTGTGTAAACCTCTATTATTCAGGACTTTGTTCCTCACAGCTGAACCTAATCATAACTGATGTATAAAGAAAGATCAGTTAGCAAACTCACTAGTTACTCTTCTGTTTCCAGTTCAGTTTCAAAACTTTCTCTAAATCAGTGGGTTTTAATCCTCCATGTCCATCACAGTTACCTAGTGAGCCTATAAAAAGTGGAAAAGCAGTTGGGCACAGTGGCTCACACCTGTGAGCGAAACTCCATCTCAAAAAAAAAAAAAAAGTGGTTGGGGAAAGCCCTGAGTCAGGTTGGGCCTGAGTGAGGAGGTCCAGGCTTCCTAGTTTTCAGTCTCCCCAAGGGACTCTACATGGATTATCAAGGTTGAGAATTGGTGCTTCGAGTAGATGCTCTGCTCTCGGCATGGAAGTGTGAGCACACAGTGGTCTAGGTGTCTGTGCTTTGGCCTCTGGTGGGAAAAGAACCAACATACAGAGATTTATGAAGCACAAATAGAATTGAACTCATGGGTCCTAACTCATGCCTTGAAATATAGGCATGAGCCAGCCACACAAGCACATCAGCTTACTTAGAGTGCACAGGCAGTGTGAGGCCGTGGAGCCCTGGGATCGGCAGCCAGCAGCTCTAGACTCCTGGTGGGATGACCCTGGGCCAATTATAACCTCTGTGAGCCTACTTCCTCCTTTGAAATAGGGGTCTCAGGGGTCTGTCAATAACAACAGCTGCCTGCCTCACCCTGGATTGTTGTGAGGATCATATAAAGTAATGGATTTTTTTTTTTTTTTTTTTGAGACAGAGTTTCGTCTTGTCACCCAGGCTGGAGTGCAATGGCACCATCTCGCCTCGCTGCAACCTCCACCTCCCAGGTTCAAGCAATTCTCCAGCCTCAGCCTCCCAAGTGTCTGGGACTACAGGCTTGAGCCAACCTCGCCCGGCTAGTCTTTGTATTTTTAGTAGAGATGGGGTTTCACCATGTTGGCCAGGCTGGTCTTAAACTCCTGACCTCAAACGATCCGCCCACATTGGCCTACCAAAGTACTGGGATTACAGGTGTGAGCCACTGTGCCCAGCCTAAAATAATGGTTTTTAAAGTGCCTTGTGTATAACGCCCAGGTATGTTTCTGACATCTCTGTACCACAGGCATGTCAGAGATTCTGTCCTCCATGCAGCGTTCTAAAGGACCATACGCACAGCCTTACTCCTTCCAGGGCTTCATGTCGACTCACCGGCCCCAGCCACCTGGAGCAATGGTCCCTATCGATTTTCCCTTGGAGAATAAAGTGAACATCGTTCATCTTCTCCCCAAAAAGTGCAAAAGGCATAGACTCACTTGTCCACAAAATATGCCACAGCCTGGGGTTCACTATAGTCAGGAAGCCCACTAGGGACCTAAAGTAAGGACACTGGTTCTATAGTATACCACTCCACTAGGACCAGAGAGAGAGCAGCCACTCCAGGCAGTGGGACAATCTGCTAACTAGAAGGTGGCAGAGCATAAACCCGTGAGTGCCAAGTCCTCAGAACTGGGACTGCTAGCTAGTCATGGTAGCTCACGTTTGTAATCCTGACACTTTGGGAGGCCAGGTGGGAGGATCACTTGAGGCCAGAAGGTCACGACCAGCCTGAGGAACATAGAGTGGCCTCATCTCTACAAAAAAATTTGAAAATTAGCCAGGTGTGGTGGCGCACGCCCGTAGGCCCAGCTACTCAGGAGACTGAGGCTGGAGGATCACTTGAGCCCAGGAGTTCAAGGCTGCTGTGAGCCCTGATTGCACCATGGCACTCCACCTAAGTGACAGAGTGAGACTCTGTCTCAAAATAAGAAATAAAAAAGGAACCGGGATTGCTCATGGACACCTTGGGCAGATGTCTCTGACCGCCTGTTATGGACCGAATTCTGTTTCCCCAAAATTCCTGTGGTGAAGCTCTATTCCCCAGTATTTTAGAATGTAATAGCATTCAAAGATAGGGCCTTTAAAGAAGTAATTAAAATTAGCCGGATGTGGTGGTGGGTGCCTGTAATCCCAGCTACTCGGGAGGCTGAGGCAGGGGAATCGCTTGAACCCGGGAGGCAGAGCCTGCAGTGAGCCAAGATCACACCACTGCACTCCAGCCTGGGCGACAGAGCGAGACTCCATCTTAAAAAAAAAGAAAAAAAAAAAGAGGTAATTAAGGTTAAATGAAGTCATAAGATGGGGCCCTAATTCAACAGGACTGATGTCCTTATAAGAAGAGAAAGAGACAGCAGGGAGGGGTGTGCACAGAGAAAAGACCACGTGCGGACACAGTGGGAAGATGGCTGTCTACCAGCCAAAGAAGGAGGGCGCCGGAGAAACCAAACCTGCTCACGCCTTGATCTTGGACTTCCAGTCTCCAGAGCTTTGGGGAAATAAACTCCTGTTGTTGAAGCCACCCAGTCTATGGTCTTAGTTCTGGCAGCCTGAGCAGACTAACTTTAGTGCCCATGCAGCCTGAGGTTTGCTCTGAATGGCTAGGATCGAGGGTGGGAAGCTGGAATGCAGGAGAGTGTTGCGTCCACAGGGCCTGGCCTCCCCAACCTGACTCTATGCTCCATGTTCCTCTCAAACAGGTCGTCCCTCTGCCCCTGGCCTGGGAGAGTGAGGTCCCTTCTGAACCCCCATCTCCAAATCCAGTTCCTTCCCACCCCACCCTGCCCACATCTGCTTATCTTCCAGGCCTCTAGATCCAATTTGGAAACCACCATTTTTTCCCTGGCTTTAAAAGGTAGATTTACTCAGAAAATTTCATGCAGAAGAAAATTATAATCCCATTGTGGAAATATACAAAGACCAGCCAAATGAGAACAGCAAGGCTATTGATTCAGAGCTTGCTCTAGCAAGGGAGTTAGCCATCGTCACTTTTGTTTGGCAGAGACTCAAAGGCAGGCTGAGGAGGGGAAGCCTCGTGGTGGAAAACGGGAGGCTTCAGGGGTGCCCTGATGGAGGCTGCTGGCATGGAGAAACTGGAGGCAGCTAACTAGAAGAGGGCATTTTATGGGATTTTGGTTAGGGGCAAATACTTGGCTTTCTTTGGTTGGTCCTAAGTTAAAAGTGGGGACAAAAGTTACAGAGGCTGAGGCCGAGGCAGGTGGATCACTTGAAGTCAGGAGTTCAAGACTAGCCTGGCCAACATAGCAAAACCCTGTCTCTACTAAAAATACAAAAATTAGCCAGGTGTGGTGGCATGCTGTAATCCCAGCACTTTGGGAGGCCAAGGTGGGTGGATCACTTGAGGTCAGAAGTTCAAGACCAGCCTGGCCAACATGGCGAAA
Source organism: Pongo abelii (assembly GCF_028885655.2). NCBI lineage: Eukaryota > Metazoa > Chordata > Mammalia > Primates > Hominidae > Pongo > Pongo abelii. The sequence continues at coordinate 19,655,074 of NC_071996.2, forward strand.
CCCCATCTCTATTAAAAATACAAAATTTCCCGGGTGTGGTGGCGTGTGCCTGTAATCCCGGCTACTTGGGAGGCTGAGGCAGAAAAATTGCTTGAACCCAGGAGGTGGAGGTTACAGTGAGCCAAGATCATGCCACCGCATTATAGCTGGGGCGACGGAATGAGACTATATCTCAAAAAAAAAAATTAAATTACAGAGGCAGGCAGTCATTAATCCTGGCCATTTGGGGCTGATTGTCACAGGTGTCATTGTGTAGCTTCCTGGACTGTTTGCTAGAGATGGTGGGCCAACTTTCCATCAGACTGACATACAGGCAGCAGGCTGGCTTCCTGGGCTGGCTCCTGCAGATAATGGGTCAGTTTCCCGTCCTGGTTGCTGCAGATTGTGGGTCTGAGTTCTATTTTTATACATGCCCTGGCCATTGTCTGTTTGTATATTCATTCAATCTCTCACCAGGAAGGTTCAAATCAAGGCCTCAGACTGTTATATAAATACCAAGAGCAAAATCCTAAAGTAACTATGTCACATCTTATTTTCACCAATAACTTTTTTTATTAGATAAGTGAGGGAAAGCTGACATCTGTTGAGCAATAGTTCTTGTTCAACCTCCTCATTATATCTGGGATTGGGTTAAAAAATATATAGATGAATCAAATATGGCAAAAGTTAGGTGCTGAATCTAGGTTGTGGGTGTATGGGTGTTAAACTATTTTCTCAACTTTTATCCATGTCAGAAAATTGTCAGGATAAGAAGTTGGGAAAAAATGCTGGACCTGCATTTTTACTTAAACACAGCACTGACCAGCAGTTGCACAATATGAATCACCAGCTTGAATCACAAAACCCACAGCTTCATTTTAATTTATGTGTCTACATATTTCTTTGTACAGAGCAGTGCCCAAGAGTCGGGGATCAGCCAACTGTGGCTTGTCCAAGCTGGACAGCCCTGCCACTGTGCTCCATGGCCACAGATGGCCAGCCCTTGCCAGAATGGCTGCCCGCTCCTTGGACCCCACACAGCTGGCAAACCAGCCTCAGCACTAGGGCAGCCTGGCCGCAGGCCCTCTCCCCAGACACCGGCCTCCCTGTTGGGTAGAATTGCTCCACCTCACTCCATCTCCCTGGCTGCAGCTGCCCCGCCCCACTCACGAGCGGCCACCTCACACTCACCCCCTGAGCTTCTTGGCCATCTGCACGGAGTTCAGGATGATCACATGGCGCCAACTGTAACAGAGCATTTTGATTTGTGTTTCTTCCTGAGTAAATGAATTAATCAACCAATCCGAGTCTACCCTCAAAGTACATCCAGGAGCCCCTTCTCACCCCATCTTCACCACCCTTGTCCCCCAAGATCACAGCAAGATCACACTCGCCCCGGTCTTCTGGCTTCCCTCTTGGCCCCTCTGTGTGACCCCCACACAGCAGCCAGAGTGCCCCTCTTAAAACTGAGCCAGGCCTAGGTGCAGTGGCTCACGCCTGTAATCCCAGCACTTTGGGAGGCTGAGGCGAGTGAATCACCTGAGGTCGGGAATTCGAGACCAACCTGACCGACATGAAGAAACCCTGTATCTACTAAAAATATAAAATTAGCCGGGCGTGGTGGTGCACGGCTACTCGGGAGGCTAGGGCAGGAGAATCGCTTGAACCCAGGAGACGCAGACTGCAGTGAGCCGAGATCGCGCCATTGTACTCCAGCCTAGGAAACAAGAGTGAAACTCTGTCTCAAAAAAAAAAAAAAAAAACTGAGCCAAGCCAGGTTATTTCTTTGCTCAAGCTCCCCAGCGCCTCTCCATGTCTCTCAAAGAAAAAGTCGAAGCCTTAACCATGGCTCCAAGGCTATGTCAGGGGTCAGCAAACTACAGCCCACAGCCGCATGCATTCGATTGCCGTATCTATGGCTACTGTCTGTCTACCATGGTTCACCTGCGGCTGCCCAACACCGCCACGAAGACATCAAGTAGCCCCACGAAGAGGCCAGCAGTTAACACCACGCTGCCAGCTGTGTGAGGCTCCACCTTGGAATGGGGGTCCACAGCACAGGCGAGCCTTTGGATGGCATCTCACTCCAAGTGGAAACTCCAGCTGAACCTTTCCCCAGCGCCTGACCCACAGACTCCATGGCCATCATACATTTATTTTGAAACAAAAATAATGGTTTTTTTCTCTTGCCACTATGTCTTGCCACAGAACTGTATGTAATCTCCCTCTGTCACAAACATATCTATATACACATGTAAGTGTGTATATATGTGTGCATATATATGTGCGTATGTGTGTAACACCTTATAGAAATACATAAGCAAGAACTTTGCTTTAATTTACTTTAATTAGTCTTCTTTTCCTTCTTTTCTTGGCTGTATACTTCCCTTTAATCTCCCAGTTCTGTCTTACCACCCAGATACCCTATGTCAATAACCTAATTTGTATTCCATCTATTCTCTGTATTTTTCCTTTTTCCTTATATATAATAATCAAGCACACATGTGCATATTGATGCGTATATACCTCTACACATATGCATGCATAGAGGTATTCGGTTAATTCGTTGCACAGTGGCATTTTGTTTCACACATTTTTCTGTATCATGATTTTCTCAGTCAATCATGCCTTGTAGAAATCCCTGTGACATCTACTGCTCACAGCCTCACTGGATCCTTTTTGTGGCTGCACAATATTCCATGCTGTGGGTGACTAATTCACTCACCCAGCCCTGAGTGAAAAACAGTCACTTTGTTACCAATTTGGGGCCCCATGGTAAAGTCCCTGCACACAGCCTCACTCACTTGTGCTTTATTTCTACGTCTGGTTGCCCAGAGTGGGGTTGCTGGCCCGAAGACAGAGGCATGTTAAATTTTAACAGATGCTGCCCGGCTGCTTTCCACATGGCCTGATGTCCAGCCCTGGAAGACCTGAGGTTTTTCGTGCTGTGGACACAGGGCCTTCCAGCTGTGCCAGGCTATCACCGGCCGCATGGAGTCCCCACCCAATCAACACAGCTCAGTGTGAAGCCTTCAGCAAATCCATGTCCTGTTGTTTCTCCAATTTTTCTCAGGCCCAAGTAACCTTCACGGGCTGGTCAACACCACGTGGGTATAGACAAAATGCACACCTGAATTCCTCTTTTTTTTTTTTTTAGAGACAGTCTTGCTCTGTTGCCCAGGCTGGAGGGCAATGGCGCCATCTCAGCTCACTGCCACCTCCACCTCCTGGGTTCCAGCAATTCTCCCACCACAGCCTACCGAGTAGCTGGGATTACAGGAACCTGCCATCATGCCTGGCTAATTTTTGTATTTTTGTAGAGACAGGGTTTCACCATGTTGGACAGGCTGGTCTTGAACTCCTGACCTCAAGTGATCTGTCTGCATCGGCCTCCCAAAGTGCTGGGATTACAGGGGTGAGCTCACACCCTGCCTGAATTCTTCTTCTGAGTTTTGCTTTCAGAAAATAAATGCTGCCCATCAGGGTTCAGCAGGGCAAGCTTAGACATCCACCCCTGCCAGTTCCTGCCTGACATCAGGCCCCTCTGGTGTCCCACCTGACCAAAGGGAACTGCCAAAATGCACCTGTGGCCACCCTCCTGAGGAAGATGTTAATGTTTAAATTTGGGAACCTCTAGTTCCCAACTTCAGTTCATGGAGCCCTCCGTGTCTCCAAAAATTTTCAGGGCCTCCTAGGTGCAGGCGACACCTGGCAGGTGCATTTATTAAGTAGTTAGGTCCAAGCCACCCAACAAGCACGTATATGCTAATTACTCAGCTGGCGTTTGAGAAAGTGATACACGTAAGTAGAAAAGAGAATCGTTTTTCTTTAATTCTTAAATATCTGCAATTCCTTTGTAACAGGATGTTGGACACTGCACAGCTTCTCAAACCCACCCACCTGGTGCCTGTCCCACGGTGATTTCCACCTGGTACTGAGCCCACCTTTGCACAGGGAGGAAGGAGGACGAGGAAGGGCTGGCTGCAGCGTCGCCGGCCTGGTAACTGCAGGGGAGCCAGCGGTCCCCACCGCGGCCAGCAGAGGGCTCCGCGCTGCCCTCCAAACAGAACCCCTCGCGCAGCCGCGCCACCCCGCCCCACCGGAGGAAGCCTGGCCTCTCTCCCCTCCACCCAGTCCCCGGGCCCTGTCACCCGAACCCCGAGGCCCGCAGGAATTTAGAAAGGGGGCTGGAGGCCCGCAGCCGAGGCGGGTCATGTGCCGAAGCAGGATCCTGGCTGTGGGGTCGCCCCCGGCGGAGGCGCGGGCGCCGGGATCCCAGCCCCCAGGGACCCCATGGCACTCCCGAGACCGTCTCCGGAAAGGTCGCCCGGCCGTCGCCCCCGGGAGCGCGAAGGGCAGGGCGGGCAGGGACCCTGGCCCTGTGTGCGAGTGGGGACATCGTCTATTGGTCTTCTTTCTCTGCACCTTTCCCATCTTCTAAACGGGGCGGCCCTCCCGAGAACGGCCTCCTAAGGCAGTGGGGCTTCCAGCGCCCCGCTGTGCTCCCCGGGAAGGCTGGAGGCTGCAGAGGCGGGCGCAGGGCAGGGCGGCCCCTCAGGGAGCCCAGCGCTGGCGAGGAAGCGGTCTCTCGGGCCGCGCCGCCGGGCTCGGCCTTCCTCGTCCCCAGGCTCGCCTGGAAGGGAAGAGCAGGGAGGCAGAGCGCAAGGTGACTCCGCCACAGCCGCCGCCGCGCTCCCGCCTCTGCCCGTGGTGGTCGCGCGGGTGACAGGGCACAGCCCCTTGGGCCTCCTCTCCCCTGTGCAACCAAGCCGGCCCCGCAGTGTCACGCTGGAGGAGAGGGGCGCACTTGTGGGGTGCAAGACTCCCCCGGCAGCAACATGGGAGTGCGCCCAAGAAACTTCCACCAGCAGCAGGGAGAGTCCGGAAGGCCGCAGCTAGGAGTTCTTAAACGAGGTGAAGAGACCAGAAGCCAAAGGAAAAGACTGATTTTTAGCCGGGCGCGGTGGCCCACGCCTGTAATCCCAGCACTTTGGGAGGCGCTGTGGCGGGAGGATCACTTGAGCCCAGGAGGTCGAGGCTGCAGTGAGCTGTGAGAGCGCCCATGCTGGTCTCCAACTCCTGGGCTCAAGCATTCCTCCTGCCCCGGTCTCCCAAAGTCCTGAGATTACAAGCATGAGCCACCACACCTGGCCCCAAGTTCTGTTGTTTAAAAAGACACCACCGGGCCGGGTGCGGTGGGGCACATTTGTAATCCCAGCACTTTGGGAGGCCAAGGCCGGTGGATCACGAGGTCAGGAGTTCCAGACCAGCCTGGCCAATATGGTGAAAGCCGGTCTCTACTAAAAATACAAGAATTAGCCGGGCATGGTGGTGCACGCCTGTAGTCCCAGCTACTCGGGAGGCTAAGGTAGAATAGCTTGAACCCGGGAGGCGGAGGTTGCAGTGAGCCGAGATCACGCCACTGCACTCCAGGCTGAGCGACAAAGCGAGACTCCATCTCAAAAAAAAAAAAAAAAAAAGATACCACAGGGCCGGGCACGGTGGCGAACATCTGTAATCCCAGCACTTTGGGAGGCCTAGGCGGACGGATCACGAGGTCAGGAGGTTGGAGACCAGCCTGGCCAATATGGTGAAACCTGGTCTCTGCTAAAAATACAAGAATTAGTCGGGTTTGGTGGCGTGAGCCTGTAGTCCCAGCTACTCGGGAGGCTGAGGCAGAAGAATAGCTTGAACCTGGGAGGCAGAGGTGGCAGTGAGCCAAGATCGTGCCACTGCACTCCAGCCTGGCGACAGAACAAGACTCCGTTTCAAAAAAAAAGACACCACAGGCCGGGTGTGGTGGCTCACGCCTGTAATTCCAGCATTTTGGGAGGCCGAGGCGGGCACATTACGAGGTCAGGAGATCGAGATCATCCTGGCCAACCTGGTGAAACCCTGTGTCTACTAAAAATACAAAAATTAGCTGGGTGCTGTGGCGGGTGCCTGTAAACCCAGCTACTCGGGAGGCTGAGGCAGGAGAATAGCTTGACCCAGGAGGCAGAGGTTGCAGTGAGCCAAGATAGCGCCACTGCACTCCAGCCTGGGTGACACAGAGAGGCTCATCTCAAAAAAAAAAGAAAAAAAAAAAAAAGACACCACAAAGAGAATAAAAAGAAAGCAACAAACTGGAAAAAAGGTATTATTGGCAATACATATAACTGAAAAGCAATCATATCCAGAATATATATTTTTTATTTGTTTGTTTTTGGTTTATTAACTAAGAGGAAAAAGGCACAACTCAAAGAATTAAAACCCAGAACAGATCTTCCTAGAGACCAACCAGGAGGCCCATTAAATGTGTGAAAAGATGTCCAACCTCATTTGTTATCAAGGAAATGTAAATTAAAACAAGGACATGCTATTCCACACCCACTAAATCAGCAAAATTTAAAATCTCTTGTCAACATAAAGTGTTGGGGAAGACTTAGAGAAAAAGGAACTTGCATACACAACTGGCGGGAATGTAAACTGTGCACTGACTTTGAAACACAGATTGGCAGGACCCAGTAAAAGTGGGCAACCAGTAAAGCTGCTTTCCTAGGGCCCTGCAAGCCCACTCCTCTGAGTGTATACACCCGGGAGACCCCGGCACACGTGGGCCGGGACCCACATAGAAGAATGTGTGCAGGAGCCTTATCTGTAAAGCAGAAACCTGAAAACAATCCAAGTGGCTATTCACTGGAGGGAGCAGATAAGAAACTGGTAAGTAGACAGCAAGGAAAAGGAATGAATGCACAGGCATGCATGACCCTCAAAACTGCCTGCTGCAGAGGACTCCAGTTATATACGATTCAAAAAACAGGTAATAGTAAGTAATAATTAGGTTAAACCAATGTTTCTCAACCTTTCAAAAAATCACCTCCCTCACACCTGTAATCCCAGCACTTTGGGAGGACGAGGTGGGTAGATTGCCAAGTCACGAGATCGAGATCATTCTGGCTAACATGGTGAAACCCCATCTCTACTAAAAATACAGAAAATTAAGCGGGGCGTGGTGGCTCACTCCTGTAATCCCAGCACTTTGGGAGGCCGAGGTGGGCAGATCACCTGAGGTCAGGAGTTCGAGACCAGCCTGACCAACATAGAGAAACCCCATCTCTACTAAAAATAAAAAATTAGCCAGACATGGTGGTGCATCCCTGTAATCCCAGCTACTTGGGAGGCTGAGGCAGGAGAATTGCTTGAACCCAGGAGGCAGAGGTACCACTGCACTCCAGCATGGGCAACAGAGCAAGACTCCGTCTTAAAAAAAAAAAAAAAAATCGGCCAGGTACAGTGGCTCACGCCTGTAATCCCAGCATTTTGGGAGGCCAAGGCAGGGGTGGGGGGGATCACGAGGTCAGGAGTTTAAGACCAGCCTGAACAACAGGGTGAAACCCCGTCTCTACTAAAAATACAAAAATTAGCTGGGCGCAGTGATGGCTTGCACCTGTAATCCCAGCTACTCAGTTGGCTGAGGCAGGAGAATTGCTTGAACCTGGGAGACGGAGGTTGCAGTGAGCCGAGATTGTGCCATTGCGCTCCAGCCTGGGCAACAGAGCGAGACTCCGTCTCAAAAAAATATAAAAAAGTCAAACAACAGCAGATTTCTTATCTGAAACTATGGAGGCACGGAGGAAGTGGCACAACCATTTTCCAGTGCTGAGTGAAAAAACTATCAATGTCAACTCCATGGTGAATAAAAATTTCCATTAGGAATGAGGAGATATTAAGTCTGTCAGGCAGAGGAGCACAAGCGAGTTTGTCACCAGCTGACCTACTCCTAAAGAACGCTTAAAAGCCATTCTCTGGGCATGGGACAGTGGCTCACGCCTGTAATCCCAGCACTTTGGGAGGCTGAGGTGGGCAGATCACGAGGTCAGGAGATCGAGACCATCCTGGCTAACATGGTGAAACCCTGTCTCTACTAGAAATACAAAAACTTAGCCATGTGTGGTGGCATGCACCTGTGATCCTAGCTACTCAGGAGGCTGAGGCAAGAGAATCGCTTGAACTTGGGAGGCGGAGGTTACAGTGAGCCAAGATCGCGCCACTGCATTCCAGCCTGAGCAACAGAGCGAGGCTCCATTTCAAAACAACAACAACAACAACAAAAGTTATTTTCTGAACAAAAAGTAAGTGTAACAAAAGGAATCCTGGAACATCAAAAAGAAAAGAAAGGTGGGGCACAGTGGCTCACACCTGTAATCCCAGCACTTTCAGAAGTCAAGGCGGGCAGATCACTTGAGGTCAGGAATTTGAGACCAGACTGGGGAACTTGGCAAAACCCTACCTCTACAAAAAATACAAAAGTTAGCCAGATGTGGTGGCACATGCCTGTAGTCCCAGCTACTCGGGAGGCTGAAGTGGGAGAATCGCTTGAGCCCAAGAGGCAGAGGTTACAGTGAACCGAGATTGCACCACTGTACTCCAACTTAGGTGACCGAGTGAGACCCTGTCTCAAAAAAAAAAAAAGTAAAAGAAAAGAAAGAACAAAGAAATTGGTTTAAAAAATAGGGTTAAATATAATAAGCTGTCCTTATAGTTTTTAAAATCATGTTTGATTTTAAAAATGGTCTAACGTGATGCTCAATATATGTACAGGAAACATAGTCATGTGTCACTTAATGACAGGGATACATTCTCAGAAATGAGTCATTAGGCAATTCAGTCATTGTGCAAACATCATAGAGTATAATGGCATGTGATTATACTGAATATTATAGGCAATTGTAACACAATGGTAAGCATTTGTTTATTTAAACATATCTAAACATAGAAGAGGTACTATAATCTTATGGGACAGCTGTTATATATGTGGTCATTTGTTGACCTAAATGTGATTATGTGACACTAATACAATTATATTTTTAAAGTGAGGAGGAAAAAAACATAAATGGGAATAAGCTTTCTACATTTTACTTGCAATGGTAAAATATCAGTACCAGTCAACTGTGATAAGTTGCATATGTATATTGTCATACCTAGAGCAAACACATACACAAAAAGTATACATAGAAAGCTAATTAAAAAAAAAAAAACTATACGGCCCTTTCCTCTTGGAAGTCCCCTCTCTCTCTTTTTTTCTTGTTTGAGATGGAGTCTTGCTCTGTCGTCCAGGCTGGAGTGCAGTGGCACAATCTCAGCTTACTGCAAGCTCTGCCTCCTGGGTTCACACCATTCTCCTGCCTCAGCCTCCCAAGTAACTGGGACTGCAGGTGCCAGCCACCATGCCCAACTAATTTTTTTTTTTTTTCTAGTAGAGACGGGCTTTCACCGTGTTAGCCAGGATGGTCTCGATCTCCTGACCTCGTGATCCGCCCACCTCAGCCTCCCAAAGTGCTGGGATTACAGGTTTGAGCCATTGCACCCGGCCCACTCTCTCTTTTTCCTTTCTCTTTCTTTCTCTCTCTCTTGCCTATTGAACCTCCCCTCCCAAACTCCTAAAAAAAAAAAAAAAAAAAAAATAGAGAAACTGTAATGTAGACCATTCCTCTAAGTAGCCCAGAGGAGAGCAAGAAAAGGAAACAGGAAAAGACACAGAAAAAAAAACTACAAAAATATTGGAAATATTGAAATATTAGAAATATAGATGATCCCTAACTCTCTTATCCGAATATGTACATAATAATAACCTCTTTTGGACCAAACTTCTTGAACACTAAACTTCATTTATTTATTTATTTTTATTATTTATTTATTTATTTATTTTGAGACTGATTCTGGCTCTGTTGCTTAGGCTGGAGTGCAGTGGCATGATCTTGGCTCATTGCAACCTCTGTATCATGGGTTCAAGCAATTCTCATGCCTCAGCCTCCAAAGTAGATGGAATTTCAGCACTTTCGGAGGCCGAGGCAGATGGATCACCTGAAGTCAGGAGTTCGAGACCACCCTGGCCAACGTGGTGAAACCCCATCTCTACTAAAAATACAAAAATTAACTGAACATGGTGGTGCATGCCTGTAGTCCCAGCTACTCGGGAGGCTGAGGCAGGAGAATTGCTTGAACCTGAGAGGCAGAGGTTGCAGTGAGCCAAGATTGCGCCACTGCCCTCCAGCCTGGGTGACAGAGCGAGACTCTGTCTCAAAAAAAAAAAAAAAAAAACCAACAAAAACTCCTATTAGTAATTATTTTTAAGTGTAAATAGTTTAAATACACCAATTAAGACAAAGATTGCAAAGGGGATTTTTAAAACACAACCCAACTATGTGCTACCTACTGACTTCAAACATAACTACATAGGTAGGTTGAAAAAGGAGGAAAAAAGATATATGCATTTTGATCCATTGTCTGTTGCTTATAATGGGATATCTGAAACTGACTAATTTATAATAAATAAAACTTATTTCTTATAGCTCTGGAGGCTGGGAAGCCCAAGGTCAAGAGGACACATCTGGTGAGAGCATTCTGGCTGGTGGGGACTCTCTATGGATCCCCAAGGCAATGCAGTGTATCACATGGTGAGGGGCTGAGGTGCTAATGTGCTTGCTCAGGTTTCTCTTCCTCTTCCTGTAAAGCCACCAGTTTCCCTCCCATGATAAACCATTAATCCATTAACCCATTAATCCACTCATTAAGGCAGAGGCCTCATGATCCAGTCACCTCTTAAAGGTCCCACCACTCAATACTGCCACATTGGGAATTACATTTCAACATCAGTTTTGAAGGAGACGTTCAAATCATAACAGCATACAAACATTAATTTTTGAAAAATCAGGAGTCACTATATTAATATCACATAAAGTAGACTTCAGAGAAAAAATTACTAGAAACAAAGAGGGATATTGTATAATGATAAAAGAATCAATCCACCCGGAAGATAACAATCCCAAATATATACGCACCAAACAACAGAGCCCCAAAATACATGAAGCAAAAACTGAGCTGAAAGGAGTAGACAAATCCACAGTTACAGTTGGAAATACATAGAAATTAGATAGAAAATCAGTAAGGACATTGTATTAGGCCATTTTTGTATTGCTATAAAGAAATAGCTGAGACTATGTAATTTATTTTAAAAAATGTTTAATTGGCTCACAGTTCTGTAGGCTGTACAGGAAACATGGTGCCAGCATCTGCTTGTGGTAAGGGCCTCAAGAGGCTTCCAATCATGGCAGAAGGCAAAGGAGGAGCTAGTGTATCACACAGCAAGAGCAGGAGCAAGAAAGAGAGGAGGGAGATGCCACACACTTTTTTTGCTTGAGACAGGGTCTCACTCTGTTGCCCAGGCTGGAGTGCAGTGGCACGATCACAGCTCATTGCAGCCTCTACCTCCCGGGCTCAAGTAATTCTCCCACCTCAGCCTCCCAAGTGGCTGGGACTATAAGCACACACCACCACGCCCAGCTAGTGTTTTTGATTTCTAGTAAAGACGAGGTCTCGGTATGTTGCCCAGGCTGGTCTCAAACTCCTGAGCTCAAGTGATCCTCCTGCCGTAGCCTCCCAAAGTGCTGGGATTACAGGCATGAGCCACCATGTCCAGCCAATGCCACAAACTTTTAAATAACTAGATTTCATGTGAACTAATTGAGAACTCACTCATCACCAAGGGGATGGTGCTAAACCATTCATGAGGGATCTGCTCCCATGATCCAATTCGCCTCCCACCAGACCCCACTTCCAACATTGGAAATTACGTTTCAACGTGAGATTTGGAGGAAACAAACATCCAAACAATATCAGACATGGAAAAGCTGAGCAACACTATCAAACAGGATTTAATTGACGTTTATCAGACAGCCTAGCCAACAACAGCAGAATACAGTCTTTTTAAGTGCCTATATAATATTAATCAAGATAGAACATATCTTGGGTCATAAAGCAAACCTTAACAAACTTAAAATAATTAAAATCATGTAGAGTATATTCCCTGACCATAATAGACTTAAACTAGAAATCAATAACAGAAAAAAAACAGGAAAAATCTCCAAATGCTTGGGAATTAACCAACACACTTCTAAATAATTCATGAGTAAAACAGAAAGCCTCAAATAAAATAAAACATACATAGCCGGGCACAGTGGCTCATGCCTATAATCCCAACACTTTGGGAGGCCGAGGTGGGTGGATCACCTGACATCAGGAGTTCGCGACCAGCCTGGCCAACATGGTGAAACCCCATCTCTATTAAAAATACAAAAATTAGCTGGGCTTGGTGGCAGCCCCTGTAATCCCAGCTACTCAGGAGGCTGAGGCAGGAGAATCACTTCAACGTGGGAGGTGGAGGTTGCAGTGAGCCAAGATCGTGCCATTGCACTCCAGCCTGGGCAACAGAGCGAGACTCTGTCTCAGAAAAAAAAAAAAACAAAAACAAAAACATAGAACTAAATGCAAATGAAAATACAACATATCAAAATTGGTGGGATACCTCTAAAGCACTGCTGAGAAGAAATTTTTATTTTGTTTTTTTAGATGGAGTCTCACTCTGTTGCCCAGGCTGGAGTGCAGTGGCGTGATCTCAGCTCACTGCAACCTCCACCTGCTGGGTTCAAGTGATTCTCCTGCCTCAGCCTCCTGAGTAGCTGGGACTATAGGCACCCATCACCACGCCCAGCTAATTTTTTGTATTTTTAGTAGAGATAGGGTTTCACCATGTTGCCCATTCTGGTTTCGATCTCCTGAGCTCAGGCAATCCGCCTGCCTCGGCCTCCCAAAGTGCTGGGATTATAGGCGTGAACTACTGCGCCCGGCTGAGAAGAAAAGTTATAGCATTAAATGCTTACATTAGAAAGCATGATAGGATTTATATCAATAATCTAAGCTCTAACCTCAAGAAACTAGGAGAAGAAGAGCAAAATAATCTCAAAGCAAGAAGAAGGAAGGAAATAAAAATAAGAGCAGAGGCTGGGCGTGGTGGCTCACGCCTGTAATCCCAGCACTTTGGGAGGCCAAGGCAGAGCCAAGATCACACCCATTGCACTCCAGCCTCAGTGACAGAGAAAGACTCTGTCTCAAAAAAAAAAAAAAAGCAGAATTCAATGAAGTTGAAAAGGGGGCCAGGCACAATAGCTCATGCTCATAATCCCAGCACTTTGGGAGGCCAAGGCATGTGGATCACTTGAGCCCAAGAGTCCAAGACCAGCCTAGGCAACATGGCAAAACCCCATCTCTACAAAAAATACAAAAATTAGCTGGACATGATGGCATGTGCCTGTAGTCCCAACTACTCGGGAGGCTAAGGAGGGAGGATCACTTGAACCCAGGAGGTCAAGGCTGCAGTGAGCCAAGATCATTCCACAGCACTCAAGCCTGGGTGACAGAGCAAAATCTTGTCTCAAAAAAAAAAAAAAAAAACAGTCTCCATGTCCAGATAGTTTCACTAGAGCATTCTCCAAAACATTTAAAGAATTAACACCAATTTTATACAATTTCTTCCAGAAAACAGAAGAGTTGGGAACACTTCCAAACTCATTTTATGAGACCCTGAAATCACAAACAGACAAATACAGTACTAAAACATAAATAAATAAAACTAAAACTATAGGCCAATATCTTATAAACTTAGACACAAAATTCCCCCACCAGCCAGAAGGCGCCCACCAAACGCAACCCCTCGAACTTGGACTTCTCAGTCTCTGTAAATGTAAGATACAAGTTCCTTTTCTTCATAAATTACCCAGTTTCAGGTAGAAGGAAATCAAAATATTTTACCCCAGATATATATGTTTGCCGTATTTTGAAATGGCTGCCTCAGGGCCAGCAGACTGAGGTGGCCTTGCAAAGCTGTCTTTTGGGGGCAACTCTTGCATCTGTAGAAAATCTCCCTAAGGCCGGGTGCAGTGGCTCATGCCTGTAATCCCAGCACTTTGGGAGGCCGAGGTGGGCGGATCACCTGAGGTCAGGAGTTTGAGACCAGCCTGACCAATATGATAAAACCCCATCTCTACTAAAAATACAAAAATTAGCCAGGCGCGGTGGTATGCACCTGTAATCCCAGCTACTCAGGAGGCTGAGATAGGAGAATCGCATAAACCCAGGAGGCAGAGGTTGCAGTGAGCCAAGTTTGCGCCATTGCACTCCAGCCTGGGCAACAAAAGCGAAATTCCATCTCAAAAAAAAAAAGAAAACAAAAGAAAAAAAAGAAAATCTTCCTAAATGCCAGGTCTTCCCTTTCTAGCCCTTTCCTGGATCAAAGAGAGATTAATTCACTCTGACGCCTTTAAAGGTCTGAACAGAGCCATTTACCATCTATTCTCTCTGACTTCTGCTACCTGTAAGGCTTTGTCGGCATAACAAGGCCACCTCTGCCAGCCAGGCCTCTTCCTTTCTCCCTCCCAGGACCTGTTTTTGCCAAGATCCAAGCTCCCAATCTTATTGTAACTGCAAGATGGTATGAAAGCTTCTATACCTTATTGGGAGGTTGAGTCTTCATTCTGAAGGCTCCCATGGATACACATTGATTAAATGTGTGTGCCTTTTCTCCTATTAATCTGCCTCATATCAGTGATTGTTCAGCAAACCTTCAGAGGGCAAAGGGGATGTTTCCCCTTGGCTCCCCTACACTGTTAAAGCAACAGAAAATGGACTAGTCTGGGAGATAGAGATGGAATATAGGCACATGAAAAGATGTTCAACACCATCAGCCATTAGAAAAATGCGAACAGGCTGAGCACAGTGGCTCACGCCTGTAATCCCAGCACTTTGGGAGGCAGAGGCGGGCAGATCACCTGAGGTCAGGAGTTTGAGACCAGCCTGGCCAACATGATAAAACCCCCATCTCTACTAAAAATACAAAAATTAGCCAGGCGTGGTGGTGCACACCTGCAATCCCAGCTACCTGGAAGGCTGAGGTAGGAGAATCGCTTGAACCCAGGAGGCAGAGGTTGCAGTAAGCCGAGATCGCACCACTGCACTCCAGCCTCGGTGATAGAGTGAAATTCTTCTCGAAAAACAAAGAAAGAAAGAAAAATGCAAATGGAGACCAGAATAAAATGTCACTACACATTTATTAGAATAGTTCAAATAAAAAATAGGGATAATACTAAATGCTGGCACAGAAGCAAATAAACTGGAATGGAAAATGGTACAGCCAGTCTGCAAAATAATTCGATGGTTTCTTATTGTCAACAAAGAGTCAAACTCTGTAAAATGTTTGAAGAGATTTATTCTGAGCCAAATATGAGTGACCATGGCCCATGACACGGCCCTCAGGAGGTCCTGAACATGTTCCCTAAGGGAGCCGGGATGTAGGTTGGTTTTATACATTTTAGGGAGACATGAAACTTCAATCAAATACATTTAGGAAATAACATTGGTTCGGTCCAGAAAGGAAGGACAACGTGAAGTGTGGAAGTGGAATTCCAGGTTATAGGTAAATTTAAAATTTTTCTAATTAGCAATTGGTTGAAAGAGTTATCACTAGAAAGGAATGTCTGGGTTAAGATGAGGAGTTGTGGAGACCAAGGTTTTATCACACAGATGAAGTCTCCAGGTTAACAGGCTTCAGAGATAATAGATTGTAAATGTTTCTTATCAGACTTAAGGTCTGTGTTGATGTGAATGCCAGAGAGGTATAATGAAGCATGTCTGACTCCCACTTCCTATCATGACCAGTCTCTCAGATTAAATTTTAGAGTGCTCTGGCTGAGAAGGAAGTCCCTTTGATGGTTGGGGGCCTTAGAATTTTATTTTTGGTTTACATTATAAACTAAACATGTACCTATAAAACAACCAGCACTCACACTCTTGGACATTTATCCCAAAGAAATGAAAACTCATGCTCACACAAAAACCTGTGCACAGGGCCAGGTGTGCTGGCTCACACCTGTAATCCCAACACTTTGGGAAGCCGAGGTAGGCAGATCGCTTTGAGCTCAGGAGTTTGAGACCAGCCTGGTCAACATGGTGAAACCCCGTCGCTACTAAAAATACAAAAGAAAAAAAAAAAATAGCCAGGCATGGTGGCACACACCTGTAGTCCCAGCTACTTAGGGCTGAGGTGGGAGGATTGCTTGAGCCTGGGAGGCAGAGGTTGTAGTGAGCTGTGATCATGCCGTTGCACTCCAGCCTGGGCCACAGAGCCAGAACCTGTCTCAAACAAACAAAAAACCTGTGCACGAACGTTCTTCCAACCTTATTCATAATGTAAACCAAAAATCAAATTCTAAGCCCCTCAACCAACTGAATGGACCCTCCTATCGGCCAAGGGCTTTCTAAAATAAACCTGAAACACTAGTTCAGGCAATCATGGGAGTGCAGTGGTCACTCCCTTCTACTGATTCCAAGGCTTTAGATAAACTCTCAACCAATTGCCAATCAGAAAATCCTTCAATCGGCCTATGACCCAGAACCCCACTCCATCCCACCCACCTCCACTTCCAGTTGTCCCGTCTTTCCCAACCAATGTACATCTTACATGTATTAATTGATGTCTGAAGTCTCCCTAAAACGTATAAAACCAACCTGTAGCCTGACCACGTTCTCAGGATCTCCTGCGGCTGTGTTGCAGACCATGGTCACTCACATTTGGCTCAGAATAAAAGTCTTCAAATACTTTATGGAGTTCGACTTTCTTTGTCAACAATAATATTCAGAAACCGAAAAAACAACCAAAAATTCCTTCAATAGGTGAATGGTTTAAAAATCTCTGGATAAGGCTGGGCACAGTAGCTCATGCCTGTAATCCAGCACTTTGGGAGGCTGAGACGAGAAGTTCACTTGAGCTCAGGGATTGGAGACAAGCCTGGGCAACATGGCAAACCCCATCTCTACAAAAAATACCAAAAATTAGCCAGCTGTGGTGGTGTTACCGGCGGCCGGTATCTGAGTTACCAACGGCGAATCCTGACGGGTCTGCAGCAACCTCAATTCTTGCCTCCTCAGAAGAAAGAATTCAACTGAGGAACATAAGGCAGAAAAAGAGACCGAGGCAAGTTTCAGAGCAGGAGTGGAAGTTTATTGAAAAGGCTTTAGAACAGGAAAGAAAGGAAGGTATGCTTGGAAGAGACCCAGACAGGCAGCTTGAAGAACAAGTGCAGTGCCGAACCTTGCAGCTGGGACTTTATAGGCTGGCCCACCTCCAGCATCCTGCGCCCCTTTCCCATGATTCTTCCCTCAGGGTGGGCTGCCCACATGCAGTGCCCTCCTCACCAGTGGGTTTAGTAGCAAGTTGTATGCATGACCATCTGAGGCTTTCTTCCCTTTTCTGGCAGAGGGCCCCTGGAAAGTCATACTCTGCCATCTTGTCTCTTAATGCTTATGCCCAGGCTCACTCGCCCAATCCCTGAGATTTTATTGGAAGCCCTTTTTGCTTCTCCCTAGCGCCTGCATTCAATTAACACTTTAAGGTTAACAGCTGTGGATCAGCAGGAGATTGTCTCTTTTTGGTGCTGGCTGCCGAATTATTTTTAAAGAAGCATTGTGAATATTGTCAAACCATCACCTGACATTTCTAGTGGGTGGGGGAAAAGAGTCCTCTCCTGCCTCACCCATGCCTGTCTAACTACTTGTAACAGTGGCAGGCCCCTGTGGTCCCAAGCTACTCAGGAGACTGAAGGGGGAGGATCGCTTGAGCCTGAAGGTAGAGGCTGCAGTGAGCCAACCTAAAGATCATACCACCGAGTGTACTTAAGGCCCTCTTTGCCGGGCCCAGTGGCTCACGCTGGTAATCCCAGCACTTTGGGAGGCCGAGGCGGGTGGATCATGAGGTCAGGAGATAGAGACCATCCTGGTTAACACGATGAAACCCCGTCTCTACTAAAAATACAAAAAAAATAGCCGGGCGTGGTGGCAGGCGCCTGTAGTCCCAGCTACTCGGGAGGCTGAGGCAGGAGAACGGCGTGAACTCGGGAGGCGGAGCTTGCAGTGAGCCGAGATCGCTCCACGGCACTCCAGCCTGGGTGACAGAGCGAGACTCCATCTCAAAAAAAAAAAAAAACAGGCCCTCTTTATTTATAGTGTCAAGTTATTTTTGAATTTTGCTTAAAATCTATTTTTCATATGAAAATAAAAGATAACAATCACAAAAAAAAAAAAAAAGATCGTACCACTGCACTTCAGCCTGAGCAACAGAGTGAGACCCTATCTCAAAAAAAAAAAAAAAAAAAAAAAAAAAAATCTCTGGATACACACTCTGGATGGAGTATACATCCATACAGTGGAATACTACTCAGCAGTATGAAGTAGCAACTCTTGATCCATTCAACCACTTAGACTGATCTCAAGGCAACCATGTTTACTAGAAGAAAGTCAGTAACAAAAGGTTACATACCGTAGTACGAGTCCATATTCTGTATAACATCTTGAAAATGATCAAACTATAGAAATAAAGTACAGATTAATAGTTGCTGAGAGACAGGGGTGAGGTGCAGGAGGTGAGTGCAACTATAAAGGGTAGCCCAGGGAATGTCTTCATGGTGATGAACTACTTCCATATTGATTGTGGCGGTGGCCCCGTCATTCTATACATGAGATTAAATCACAGAGAACCACACACACACATGAGTACATATCAAAACTCATGAAAGCGGAATGCGGTCTGTAGTCTAATTACCAGGATGGTACCATGTCAGTTTCCTGAGTTAGCTATTGTACTGCAGTTACATAAGTAGCAACACTTGAGGGAAGATGAGGAAGGGTAATGGCACTCTATGTACTGATTTTGAAACTTCATGCGTGTCTATAGTTATTTTATTTTTTTATTTTTACAAATTATTTTATTTCTTCCATGATGGAACCCATGAAGGACTATCTTCAAACCAGTAAAAATATTTCATAAATAATATCTGGCCATTTTCTTTTCTTTTTTTTTTTTTTTTTTTTTTTTGAGACGGAGTCTTGCTCTGTCGCCCAGGCTGGAGTGCAATGGCATGATCTTAGCTCACTGCAACCTCCGTCTCTCCGGCTCAAGCAATTCTGCCTCAGCTTCCCAAGCAGCTGGGATTACAGGTGCCCGCCACCACACCTGGCTAATTTTTGTATTTTTAGTAGGGATGGGGTTTCACCATGTTGGCCAGGCTGGTCTCGAACTCCTGACCTCGTGATCCATTCACCTTGGCCTCCCAAAGTGCTAGGACTACAGGCGTGAGCCACTGCACCTGGTATCTGGCCGTTTTCTAACCAATCGAGTAATTTGTTGCACAATAAGCTACCTCACATCTTTCAGCAATAAATACATTAAATTTGAAAAGTAAAGACATTACAGAATGAATTAGGACCCAATTAAAATTTGCTTTAAATATTTCTTTGGGGGAGAGGACATCACACTCTTACTCAATGAAGAGAAACATTTTCACAGTCCAGAAGTCTTTTATTTTGTGAACACCTATGATGCCATGAATCCACAGGGAATAGGTTCCAGCAGCTCAGGCTCCTTCCCATTGGTTCTCACACAGTGTGCTTCTCTGGGTGAAACAAGCTGGTGCTTCAGTTGCACCCAGGCACCTTTCTCTTTGGCGTCTTTCTTTTTCCGATCATCTTCCTTCACGCGTTTCAGGAAGTTATCTCGGCTCTTAGACTGCTGACTGTGCTCAATATGCACGCTAATTCTCTTGGCAAGAATCTTGCCCTGAACTTGTTTGTTTACAACAGTGCCAAAAGCATGCTAAGTAACACTGTAAACTCTTCCAGTTTAGCCATAGTAACACTTGTGGGCATTCCTTTTTGAACAGTACCCATTCCTTTGATGTCTACAATATCACCTTTCTTATAGATTCACATATACGTGACCAAAGGAACAACTGCATGTTTTTCAAAAGGCCTAGAGAACATATATTGGGTGCCTCTCCTCTTTCCCTCTGCGTTCATCTTTTTGGCGAATTACTGGAAGATGGTGCCAGCTGAAAAATTTACAGTTACTTTATTTTTTTGAGACAGAGTTTTGCTCTTGTTGCCCAGGCTGGAGTGCAATGGCATGATCTCAGCTCACTGCAACCTCCATCTCCCAGGTTCAAGCGATTCTCTTATCTCAGCCTCCCTAGTAGCTGGGATTACAGGCATGCACCACCACGCCCAGCTAATTTGCATATATTTAGTAGAGAGGGGGTTTCACCACATTGGTCAGGCTGGTCTCGAACTCCCGACCTCAGGTGATTCATTCGCCTCAGCTTCCCAAAGTGCTAGGATTACAGGCGTGAGCCACTGCACCTGGCCTACAGTTATTTTAAAATAAAAAGCTTTTAAAAGAAAAAAAATTACAAAAATGGAAAAGCAAGCCACAAATGGAAATTATTTCCAAAACATATACTTGTATCTAGAATACATATATACAGCCATTATAACATAGTAAGACAAACAGTTCATTTTCTATTTTTTTTAGATGGAGTTTCCCTCTGTTACCCAGGCTGGAGTGCAGTGGTGCCATCTCGGCCCACTGCAACCTCTTCGCCTCCCAGGTTCAAGCGATTCTCCTGTCTCAGCCTCCCAAGTAGCTGGGATTACAGGTACATGTCACCACACCTGGCGGATTTTTGTATTTTTAGTAGAGATGGGGTTTCATCATGTTGGCCAGGCTGGTCTTGAACTCCTGACCTCAGGTGATCCACCCTCCTCGGCCTCCCAAAGTGCTGGGATTACAAACGTGAACCACTGAGCCTGGCCAGTTCAATTTTTTTAAAAGGGCAAAATTTTGAACAGAGATTTCACCAGAGATGCTCTACAGGTGGCAAATAAGGACATGAAAAAATAATCTCACTATCATTAGGGAAATGCAGATTAAAACTTTAATGAAAACAAAAACTTCTATAAGATACCACTATATCTCCGCTAGAAAGGCTAATTTTCATTTTGAGAGACAGGGTCTCACTGTATGGCCCAGGCTAGAGTGCAGTGACAGAAGCTTGCTGTAACCTGCAACTTCTGGTCTCCAGTGATCCTCCCACCTCAGCTTCCAGGGTAGCTAGTGTATCCGGAGTTTGGTTCCTGCCGGTGGGGGTTCATGGTCTTGCTGACTTCAAGAATGAAGCTGCAGATCTTCGCGGTATTCCCGGTGAGTGTTACAGCACAGCTCTTAAAAGTGGCATGGACCCAAAGAGTGAGCAGCAGCAAGATTTATTGTGAAGAGCAAAAGAACAAATTCTCAACAGCATGGAAGGGAACCAGAGCAAGTTGCCAGCTGTTGGCTCGGGGGTGGCCAGCTTTTATTCCCTTATTTGTCCCCACCCATGTTCCATTTCTGTCCTGTCAGAATGCCCTTTTTTCAATCCTCCCTGCAATTGGCTACTTTTAGGATCCTGCTGATTGGGGTGTTTTACAGAGTGCTGATTGGTGCATTTTACAGACTGCTGATTGATTGGTGCATTTTACAATCCTCTTGCTCGCTACAGAGCACTGATTGGTGCATTTTACAATCCTAGCTACAGAGTGCTGATTGGTGCATTTTACAATCTTCTTTTAAGACAGAAAAGTTCTCCAAGTCCCCACTTGACCCAGGAAGTCCAACTGGCTTCACCTGTTACTAGGACTACAGCTGTGTGGGCTAATTTTTCATTTTTTTAATTTATTTTTGTTTTGTAGAGACAGGGTGTCACTATGTTGCCCAGGTTGTTCTCCAACTCCTGGCCTCAAGGATTTTCCTGCCTTGGCCTCCCAGGCACTGAGATTACAGGCATGAGCAATCATGCCCAGCCCCAGAATGGCTAACATTGTAAAACACCGGCCATACCAAGTGTGGGCAAAAGTGCAGCAAAACAGCGAGTCTTATACCCTGCTGGTGGAAATGAAAAAGCGGTAAAATTATTTTTGGAAATCAGCTAGGCAGTCTCTTAAAAAGTTAAACATTTACCTTTCATATAATCCCAACTTCCCATTCCTAAATATGTACCCAGGAGGAATGAAAACCCATGTCCATGCAAAGGCTTGTACGTGAATGTCCGTGACAGCTTTATTTGTAATAGCCGGCTGCCACCATGACTTATCCTGGGTTCCATGGCCAGGGCAGGGTGGGGTACATTTTCACCCTGGAATTCCCTCTTGGGTCATGTGTAGAGCTTAGGTTTACTCCCATCTTCATGTTCGTATTTATACTTGCACAGAGGGATAACAGGAAGCAGAGCATGCCGGGGACACCTGGGAGAGGCTGCCTCCAGCACTTGTCCTGCCCCATCCTCCCGCCAGCCCTGGGAGCGCAGCAGAGATGGCAAGGAAGGTGGGAGCAGGCCCAGGTCCTGCCTCACATCTCCTGGCACCTCCCACCCTTCTAGAGCCAGCTCTCTAGACATCATTTTCCTCATCAAACTGGCAAACAACTTTTTAAAGTGTTGATATCCAGGGCTGATGAAAATACAAAAACAGCACAAAACAAAGGCTCTCAAATAGGGTGGTGCTGGAAGGCATCGTGCAATATGTATTGTTTTAAACCTTTAAAAATGTGTCGACCGTTGGCCCATTTAGGACTTTATCCTAGAGAACTGGTTTAGTTGTTTAAAAAAAAAAAAGCACTAGGCTGGGCATCATGGTGTGCACCTGTAGTCCCTGTGCTTTGGGAGGCCGAGGCAGGAGGATCACTTGAGCCCAGGAGTTAGGGATTACAGTGAGCTATGATGGCCCCACTGTGATCCAGGAGCCTGGGCTACAGAGCCAGACCTTGTCTCTTACAATAAAAAATAAAATAAAATAAAGTAGGTAGCACCTAACACAGTTTTTATAATATGAAAAAATAGAAATAACCAAAAATAACAATAATGTAGGAAAATAACTCCCAGCCTCAAATTTCATTTTCAGCCAAGTGTCAGGGAGACTTAAAACATCTTCAGGCATACAAGGACTCCAAGATACCTGCCATGCATTCTTGTTCACAAAGGATGTCCTTTGGGAAACCAAGGTGGGAAGCTGAAAGAGAGGAAGCCGTGGAACTCAGAACACAGGCTCCACCAGGGGAGAGGTAAATGGAAGGGCGGGCTGGGGAGGAGCGGTAGAACCCTGGCCTCGAGCCCACCGGCCAGGACGGAGCCCACCCGAGGATGGAGGGTGGCAGGCACAAACCGCCGATTTGAGGTGTGGAGTCAGGAAGAAGATAAAAAGGCATTTTTTGCTGGACCACTTCGGGGGAAAACTGGTGTATAAATAACTGGACAGGAGGCCCAGTGTGGTGGCTCATGTCTGCAATCCCAGCACTTTGGGAGGCCAAGGCAGGCGGATCACTTAAGGTCAGGAGTTCGAGACCAGCCTGACCAACATGGTGAAACCCCATCTCTACTAAAAATATATAAATTAGCTGGGCATGATGGCATGCACCTGTAATCCCAGCTCCTCGGCAGGCTGAGGCAGGAGAATCGCTTGAACTCGGGAGGTAGAGGTTGCAATGAGCTGAGATTGTGCCACTGCACTCCAGTCTGGGCAACAGAGTGAGACTCCATCTCAAAAAAAAAAAAAAAAAAAGAAAACTAGACACAAAAGAGACAGGGACAAAGACAGAGAGATTTTACCCTCCGGTTAAAACAAAATAAGTTATTCCAGAAAGGAAAAAAGTTATAGTACACAGCTTGTTTCAGCAGCAAACAACATTTGCATAATTACAATTATAAAATCACTATTGATTAAGCCAAATTGTTACTGTATTTGTCTACTAATTACTAATGATTAACACTGTATTAGTCTCCTAGGACTGCCGTAACAAAATACCACAGACGGGGAGGCTTAAACAGCAGATGTTGATTTGCTCACAGTTCTGGAGGCTGGAGGCCCACGATCGACGTGCTGGCAGGGCTGTTTTCCCCTGGGGCTGCTCTCCTTGAGTTGCAGCCAGCCGTCTTCTGTCTTCTCCCTGTATCCTAATGTGGCCCTTCTCTGTGTACACCCACGCCCGGTGTCTCTTCCTCTCATATGGCCCCTTATGACCTTATAAGTGTAATTACCTCTTTAAAAGCCCTACCCCCAAATACAGTCACATGGGGGCTTGGGGCTTCAACATATGTAGGGGAACACAATTCCAGTCATAATAGCTCCTAAGCTTGATGCCGTAGGAGGGGAAGTGGGGAGGCAGGAGATGCAGCTGTAGGGGAGCGGAGGGAGTCCTCGGTCTCCACACTAGGTATCAAGCAATGGTAGTGCAGGAGGATAGGAGGATATGCTTGAGAAACTTGGAGGGGCATCCTGGGAAAAATAGCATAAAGAATTGAAAAATATTTGCATCTAGATGAAACAGAATGGGTCAGCAACTTGCTGGTGTGTGTGTATGTGTGTGTGCGTGTGTGTGTCTGACTTTTAAAAAATAGAGACAGGGTCTCGCTATGTTGCCCAGGTTGGTATCAAACTTCCGGGCTTTAGTGATCTGCTCTCCCTGGCCTCCCAAAATGCTGGGACTGCAGGTGTGAGCCACAGCACCCAGACTCATTGATATATATATTTTTTTCTTTTCTTTTTTTTTGAGATGGAGTTTCGCTCTCGTTGCCCAGGCTGGAGTGCAAAGGCGTGATCTTGGCTCACTGCAACCTCCACCTCCTGGGTTCAAGTAATTATCCTGCCTCAGCATACCAAGTAGCTGAGACTATAGGCACATGCCAGCAAGCCCGGCTAAGTTTTGTATTTTTAGTAGAGATGAGGTTTCACCATGTTGGCCACGCTGGTCTGGAACTCCTGACCTCAGGTGATCCACCCACCTCGGCCTCCCAAAGTGCTGGGATTACAGGAGTGAGCCACCGCGCCTGGCCGACTCATTGATATTTTTAAGCACTACTTGACTTTTTTAACTTTCGTGGTGCACACTGCGATGGACACGCTAAAGCCACACCCCTCTCCCCGCCCACGTGAAATAGCAGTAATGAGGCTGAGTAATTAGCCTCAGCTCAAGGGACAGGCTTGGCTGGTGCCCAGTGGCTGGCTCTGGAACAGGAGAGGCTTGCCCAGTCTTCGGGAAAGGTCTCTCCTGACACTAAATCCAGGATGATCACTGCAGGAAGCCAGGTACTCCCACTGTGCAGACAAGGGAGCATGTAGCACTGCACGCTGCGGGCAGCCATCCTAACACAGAGCTGATGCTATGCATGACGGGGCAGGGAGGCAGGAAGAACCTGAGACCTAAGGACATCCTGGAACACCTGAACCTTTCGGACAGAAGACTGCCCTCACTCTGGCTTCTGACGTGTAAGCATTAGAATATTTTCTGAGTGGGTGTGCCAGCCTGACGAGGGCTTCCTCTTACACGCAGCTTAAAGCGCCCGAAGAGACACACAACTGCATTCATCTACAAAATTGCTAAGTAAAACTGTCTTTTAAAAAGTAGTAGATACAAGACTAGATGCAGTGGCTCACGTCTGTAATCCCAGCCCTTTGGGAGGCTGAGGCGGGGGGATCATTTGAGGTCAGGAGTTCGAGACCAGCCTGGCCAACATGGTGAAACCCTGTCTCTACTAAAAATACAAAAATGAGGCAGGCATGGTGGCATGCACCTGTAGTCCCAGCTACTCAGGAGGCTGAAGCAGGAGAATCGCTTGAGCCCGGGAGGCAGAGGGTACAGTAAGCTGAGATTGTGCCACCGCATTCCAGCCTGGGCAACAAGGCAAGACTCTGTCTCAAAAATAAATAAATAAATATAAATGAAAAGTAGTAGATACAATATGTCCTACTTTTAATATATATGTATATGTGGATATAGATGCAAATATGTGAAAATTTTAATAGTAGTAATCGCTGATAGCAGTTTTTTCTTTTTACTTTTCTCTGTTCATTAAGTTTTCAACATAACAAGTATTACTTGTGTGATTAGATAATTTTGTCACATTTTCCCCTTGCTTTGCTGATTGTTAACCTTTTTAAGTTTTATAAAAATATATTTTATATTATTTGATAAAGGCATTATAAATGTGGATTTATTTTCTCAAAATAAATACTGCTAATTCCCATTCAATATGGGATTCAAACAGAAACATTACAACACAAAGCTACAGAGAAATATTTCTTATGTGTAGAGACAAAAGAAATCCTCAGCAAATTCAAAAATGTGTTCAAAAAAATACAAAAATTAGACAGGCATGCTGGCACACGTGTGGTCCCAACTACTGGGGAGGCTAACATGAGATGATCACTCAGACCCAGGATGTTGAGGCTGCAGTGAGCCATGATTGAGCCATAGCACTCCAGCCTTGGCGACACATTGAGATATATGTATATAGATATGTACATGTCTGATAACAGCCTTGTATCTAGACTATCTATAGAACCCTCTCCATTCCATAATGAAAAATAGCCCATTTTTTGAAATGGGCAAAAGATCTGAGTAATTTTTCCAACAAAGATATACAAACGGTAAAAAAGCAAATGAAAAGGAAGATGCTCGGCTAGGTGTAGTGGCTCACACCTGTAATCCCAGCACTTTGGGATGCCAAGGTGGGCAGATCACTTGAGCCCAGGAGTTTCAGACCAGCCTGGGCAACATGGTGAAACGCTGTCTCAACAAAAATACAAAGATCAGTGGGTGTGGTGGTGTGCACCTGTGGTCCCAGCTACTCCAGAGGCTGCAGTGGGAGGATCACTTGAGCCAGAAAAGGTTGAGGGTGAGGTGAGCTGTGATCGCACCACTGCACTCCAACCTGGGTGACAAAGCAAGACCCTGTCTCAAAAGCAAACAAACAAACAAACAAAAAACCACAGTAAGATACCACTTCACACCCAGTAGCATGGTTGTAGGAAGGAGAGAAGGAAAATGAAAAAAAAATTACCACTGTTAATGAAAATGTGGAGAAATTAGAATACTTGAGCGTTGTTGGTTGGAATGTAAAATGGTGTGGAAAATAGTATGGTGGTTTCTCAAAAAGTTGAACATAGAGGGCTGGGCGCGGTGGCTCACGCCTGTAATCTCAGCACTGTGGGAGGCCGAGGCGGGTGGATCACAGCCTGTAATCCCAGCTATTCAGGAGGCTGAGACAGGAGAATCGCTTGAACCTGGGAGACAGAGGTTGCAGTGAGCCAAGATTGTGCCACTGCACTCAAGCCTGGCAACAGAGCAAGAATCCATCTCAAAAAAAAAAAAAAAGTTGAACATATAATTATTATATGATCCAGAAATTCCACTCCTAGGTACTTACCCAAAATAATGAAAAGCTGAGACTCAGATACTGTACGCCAGTGTTCATAGCAGTATTATTCACAATAGCCAAAATGTGGCAACCATCCGAAAGCCTATCAGCATATGAATGGATAAGCAAAATGCGGTACGTCACATGCAATAGAATATTACTCAGCTTTAAAAAGGAATGAAATTCTGATACATGCTATGGACTTAACTGTGCCCCCTCAAAATGTGTATGGAAGGCCTAACCCCCAATATGATGGCATTGGAGATGGGGCTTTTGGAAGAAAATTAGGTTTAGATGAGGTGTTGGGGGCAGGACCCCATGATGGGATGAGTGCCCCATAAGAAGAGGAAGAGCCATGAGTACTCTCCCCTGTGCCAGGTGGGGACACAGCAAGAAGGCGACCTCTGCAAGCCTAAAAGAAAGCCCTCAGCAAACCCAATCATGCTGGCATTCTGATCTCAGCCTTCCAGCCTTTAGAACTGAGAGAAATACATTTTTTTAATTTTAATTTTTATTTTATATTCTCCAATTTAAAACTTTTAACTAAAAAGTAAACTTTAATGTCGAAAATGCAAACTTGGGGAAGACAGAAAAGATCACACACAAGGCTGTCACTTCACACTTGGAAGACTGCACAGCAGCTGGGCAGAGGCGCTCCTCATTTCCCAGACGGGGCGGCCAGACAGAGGCGCTGCTCACTTCCCAGACAGTTGGCTGCCGGTAAGAGGCGCTCCTCACTTCCCAGAAGGTGGGGTGGCCCGGCAGAGGCGCTCCTCACTTCCCAGATGGGGTGGCCTGTAAAAGGCGCTCCTCACTTCCCAGACAGTTGGCGGCCGGGCAGAGGCGCTACTCAGTGCCCAGATGGGGTGGCCGGTAAGAGGCGCTCCTCACTTCCCAGATGGTGGGGCGACGGGGCAGAGGCGCTCCTCACTTCCCAGACGGGGCGGCGGCCGGGCAGAGACACTCCTCACTTCCCAGACGGTGGGCAGCTGGGCAGAGACGCTCCTCACTTCCCGGATAGGGTGGAAGGCGGACAGAGGCGCTCCTCACTTCCCAGATGGTGGGGCGACGGGGCAGAGGCGCTCCTCACTTCCCAGACGGGGCGGCGGCCGGGCAGAGACACTCCTCACTTCCCAGACGGTGGGCAGCTGGGCAGAGACGCTCCTCACTTCCCGGATAGGGTGGAAGCCGGACAGAGGCGCTCCTCACTTCCCAGACGGTGGGGCGGCTGGGCAGAGGCACTCCTCATTTCCAGATGGGGCAGGAGCTGGGCAGAGGCACTCCTCATTCCCAGATGGGGCAGGAGCTGGGCAGAGGCACTCCTCATTCCCAGATGGGGCAGGAGCTGGGCAGAGGCACTCCTCATTCCCAGATGGGGCAGGAGCTGGGCAGAGGCACTCCTCATTCCCAGATGGGGCAGGAGCTGGGCAGAGGCACTCCTCATTCCCAGATGGGGCAGGAGCTGGGCAGAGGCACTCCTCATTCCCAGATGGGGCAGGAGCTGGGCAGAGGCACTCCTCATTCCCAGATGGGGCAGGAGCTGGGCAGAGGCACTCCTCATTCCCAGATGGGGCAGGAGCTGGGCAGAGGCACTCCTCATTCCCAGATGGGGCAGGAGCTGGGCAGAGGCACTCCTCATTCCCAGATGGGGCAGGAGCTGGGCAGAGGCACTCCTCATTCCCAGATGGGGCAGGAGCTGGGCAGAGGCATTCCTCATTCCCAGATGGGGCAGGAGCTGGGCAGAGGCACTCCTCATTCCCAGATGGGGCAGGAGCTGGGCAGAGGCACTCCTCATTCCCAGATAGGGCAGGAGCTGGGCAGAGGCACTCCTCATTCCCAGATGGGGCAGGAGCTGGGCAGAGGCATTCCTCATTCCCAGATGGGGCAGGAGCTGGGCAGAGGCATTCCTCATTCCCAGATGGGGCAGGAGCTGGGCAGAGGGGCACCTCACTTCCCAGATGGTTGGCTGCCAGGCAGAGGCGCTCCTCACTTCCCGGACGGTGGGCAGCTGGGCAGAGGCACTCCTCACTTCCCGGACGGTGGGCAGCTGGGCAGAGGCGCTCCTCACTTCCCGGACGGTGGGCAGCTGGGCAGAGGCGCTCCTCACTTCCCGGACGGTGGGCAGCTGGGCAGAGACGCTCCTCACTTCCCAGACGGTTTGGGGCCGGGCAGAGGCGCTCCTCACTTCCCAGACGGTGGAGAAATACATTTATGTTGTTTAAGCCAGGGTCTCCGAGCCCGGGGCTGTGGCCCGGTACTGGTCTCTGCCCTGTTAGGAAGCAGGCCGCACAGCAAGAGCGCGGAGGCGGGTGAGCGAGCCTCACCGCGCGAGCTCCGCCTCCTCTCAGCTCAGCAGCCCCGCTGGATTTTCATAGGAGCGCAAACCCTAGCGTGAACTGCGCATGCGAGGGATCTAGGTTGCGCACTCCTTATCAGAATCTGACTAATGCCTGATGATCTGAGGTGGAACAGTTTCATCCTGAAACCATACCCTCACCAACACCCCGTGGAAATATTGTCTTCCACCAAACCAGTCCCTGCTGCCAAAAAAGTTGGGGACCGCTGGTTGAAGCCACCCAGTCTGTGGCATTTTGTTATGGCAGCAGAGCTGACTAAGGCATGCTACAAAGTGGATGAACTTTGAGGACACTATGCTAAGTGAAATTAAGCCAGACATAAAAGGGCAAATATTGTGATCCCACCTACATGAGGTACCCAGAATAGGCAAATTCATATAGACAGGAATTACTAGGGGCTGGGCCCGGCGCGGTGGTTCACGCCTGCAATCCCAGCACTTTGGGGGTCCAAGGCGGGTGGATCACCTGAGGTCAGGAGTTCAAGACCAGCCTGGCCAACATGGTGAAACCCCATCTCTACTAAAAATACAAAAATTAGACGGGTGTAGTGGCACGCACCTGTAATCTCAGCTACTTGGGAGGCTGAGGCACGAGGGGACACGCCTCTTAAATCCGGGAGATGGAGGTTGCAGTGAGCAGAGATGGCGCCACTGCACTCCAGCCTGGGCGATCGAGTAAGACTCTGTCTCAAAAAAAAAAAAGAAGAAGAAGAAGAAGAAGTTTCTAGGGACTTGGAGAGAGAAGAGAAGGGGGAATGATTATTTAAAGGGCACAGAGTTTCTGTATAGGATGATGAAAAATGCTGGGAATGAATAGTGGTGATGGTTGCACAACACTGTGAATTTACTTAAGATCACTAAACTGTACATGTAAAAATGGTTAAAATGGTAAATTTTATGTTATATGAATTGCACCACAATAAAATTGCAACCAAAAAAATACATGGAGCAAGCCAGGCATGCTGGTGGGCACCTGTACTACCGGCTACTCAGGAGGCTAAGGTGGGGGGATCATTTGAGCCCAGGAGTTCAAGTCCATCCTCAGCAACATAACGAGACCTCATCTCTAAAAATAATAAAAACATGGAGCAATAATTGACAGCTAAAAGGGGAAATATACATGTTACTGCATAATTATAGTTGGAGTTTTTTTAAATTGAGATTTTGATTTGCAATTTTTTTAACGACTAATGATATTGAAGATCTTTTCACGGGCTTATTGTTCATTTGTGTCTCTTCTTTGGGAAATGTCTATTCAAGTCCTTCACCCAGTTTTTCATTGGGTGGGTCTTTTGTTTGCTTTTTTTGTTTTTTTTTTTCTGCTCAGTTGTAGGAGTTTCCTATATGATCTGGTATTAATCTGTCACCAGATGTATGATGTAAAAATATTATTCTTATTCCCTAGGTTGTCTTTTCACTCTCATGATATCCCTTGGTGCACACAAGTTTTTTATTTTAATGAATTCCAATTTATCTGTTTTTTTCTTCTGTTACCTGTGCTTTTGGTGGTATACTGAAGAAACCATTGCCAACTTAGAGTTAAACTTTGTCCTCTTGCATGTGGCTATTCAGTTGTCTCAACAATATTTTTGAAAAGACTGTTCTTACTTTTTGTTTTTTTATCCGAGATGGAGTCTCGCTGTCACCCAGGCTGGAGTACAGTGGCACGATCTCAGCTCACTGCAGCCTCTGCCTCCCAGGTTCAAGCAATTCTCTGCCTCAGCGTCCCGAGTAGCTGGCATTACAGGTGCCCGCCACCATGCCTGGCTAATTTTTTTGTATTTTTAGTAGAGACAGGGTTTCATCATTTTGGCCAGGCTGGTCTTGAACTCCTGACCTCATGATCCACCCGTCTTGGCCTCCCAAAGTGCTGGAATTACAGGCGTAAGCCACTGTGCCCAGCCTGTTCTTACTTTAATTGTTTTGGCACCCACATCAAAAGTCAATTTACCACATATATAAGGATTTTTCTTTCAATTCCATCTGTCTACATGTTTATTCTTATGCTCGTACCATACTGTTTTAAATACTGTAGCTTTGTAGTAAGTTTTCAAATTGGGAAGTATGTGTCCTACAACATTGTTCTGTTTTATCAAGAATGCCTTGAATATTCAGGGTCTGCTGAAATTCTATATGTATTCTAGGATGGATTTTTATATTTTTGCAGAAAACAACAGTGGGATTTTGACAAAAATACATTGAATCTTTAGATCAATTTGCAGAGTATTGTCATTTTAACAACATTACATCTTCCAATTCATGAACACAGTATGTCTTTACATTTATTTAGAACTTTAATTTCTTTCACTAATGTTGTGTAGTTTAATGTATAGCCTTTCTCATCTTTTGTTTTACTCCTAAGCATTTTATTCTTTTTTGATTATATGTAAGTGGAATTCCTTTTTGGATTATTCATTGCTAGTGTTTAGCAATACTGTTATTTGTGTGTTGATTTTGTATTCTACAACATTGCTGAATTCATTATTTAGTGCTAACAGTTTTTGTGGATTCCTTAGGGTTTTCTATATATAAGGTCATATGATCTGTGAACAGAGATAACTTCTTTTCCAATTTGGGTATATTCAGGCACAGTGGTTCATACCTGTAGCCCCAGCACTTTGGGAGGCTGAGGTGGGAGGATTGTTTGAGCCCAGGAGTTCGAGACCAGCCTGGGCAACATGGCAATACCCTATCTCAATAAAAAATACAAAAATTAGCCAGGCTTGGTGGCATGTGCTTGTAGTCTCAGCTACTCGGGCATGTGCTTGTAGTCTCAGCTACTCAGGAGGCTGAGGTGGGAGAATCACCTGAGCCCAGGAGGCTGAGGCCACCGTGGGCTGTGATCATGTCACTGCACCCCAGCCTGGGTGACAGAGTGAGACCCTGTCTCACACACACAAAGAGTTGGGTGTCTTTTATTTCTTTTTCTTGCCTAATTTCTCCAGCCACAACTTTCAGTACTATGTTGAATAGAGGTGGCAAAAGTGGGCATCATTATCTTTTTCCTGATCTTAGGGGGAAAGCTTTTAGTCTTACACCACTGAATATGATGTGGATTTTTCACATACAGTCTTTATCATGCAGGGAATATTCCCTTCTATTCCTAGTTTATTGAGTGTTTTTATCATGAAAGGGTATTGAATTTAATCAATTTTTAAAAATCAACTGAGATAATCTTTTTTTTTTTTTTTTTAGATGAAGTCTCACTCTGTCACTCAGGCTGGAGTGCAGTGGCACAATCTTGGCTCACTGCAACCTCCACCTCCTCAGTTCAAGTGATTCTCCTGCCTCAGCTCCCGAGTAGCTGGGATTACAGGCGCCTGCCACCACACCTGGCTAATTTTTGTATTTTTACTAGAGACAGGGTTTCACCATGTTGGCCAAACTGGTCTTGAACTCTGGGCCTCAAGTGATCCACCAACCTCAGCCTCCCAAAGTGCTGGGATTACAGGCATGAAACACTGTGCCTGGCTGAATCTAGTATTTTTCCTTCATAATATGGCATGGTACAGTGAAAGATTTTTCTGTGTTAAACCGCCCTTGCTCTGGGGATAAATTCCACTTGCTCTGGTGTATAATCAATTTAATACACTGCTGGGTTTGGTTCGGTAGTATTTTGTTGAGAATTTTTGCTTCTTCATAACGAAGATTAGCCTCCACTTTTCTTATAGGATCTTTGTACCCTACAAGGTACAAAGCTTTGGTATCAGGGTAATGCTGGCCTCATAGAATGAGTTTGGAAGTGTTCTTCCCTCTTCGATCTTCTGGATGAGTTTGAGAAACAGTGGTACATTAATCTCTAAATGTTCAGTAGAGTTCACCAGTAAAGCTATCTGGTCCTGGGATTTTCTTTATTGGGAGGTTTTTGATTATTGGTTCACCCTCCTTACTTGTTATAGGTTTCGTCTGATTTTCTAGTTCTTTTTGTCCCCGTTTTGTTAGTTTGTATGTTTATAGAAATTTGTCCTTGGCTGGGTCCGGTGGCTCATGCCTATAATTCCAGCACTTTGGGAGACAGAGACCAGCAGATCACTTGAGGTCAGGAGTTTGAGACCAGCCTGGCCAACGTAGCTAAATCCCGTCTCTACCAAAAATACAAAAAAATCTAGCCAGGCATGGTGGCAAGTTCCTGTAGTCCCAGCTACCCGGGAGGCTGAGGTGAGAGAATTGCTTGAACCTGGGAGGCAGAGGTTGCAGTGACCCAAGATCATGCCACTGGCACTCCAGCCTGGGCAACAGGTGCTTTTTGGGGAGAAGCTTTCAGGACAGCAGCCTTTTGAAGCTTCTTAATTTTATTCTTGATCATTCTGTTCCTCATTTTCTTCGCCTTCATGACTAAAATGATCAAAATCTATCATTTTGGCTTCCCCTTCTCTGGCTTCACTCTTCTTGGCCCATCGTGTGGCTGTCCATTTTGTATGAATGGTTGCCTTCTGCCAGGCTTGTTGGCCATGCCTCTGGGGTGGGCACTGTGTGGGAACTTGAGGATAAAGTCCGTGAGCTGCATGCATTTAAACAGCATGGCCTGTCTCCTTACCTGAGTGCAAGCTCCACCAACCAAAGCCCTGTTCTCATCAACAACATCTATAATCGCAACCAGTTTTCCCGCATGAGGTCCAGAGATGTAAGCCACTTGGCCAACCTCCACAAAGTGCCTGAACACCATGTTGGTGGTGCCCATCGAGAAGCTAAATCTTCTGATAGAAGGGCAAGCAGCTGCCACCACTGCCAAGAGGGCCAAAACTAAAGTAGGTGCCTGCCTTAATTTACAGCCAAAATTTACAGACCCAATTTTTTTGAAGGAGGAGGTCACCACTGCCTACCCTGGCACCAGTGAGATGTTCCAAGAGTGCAGGCAGCCATCCCTACAGCTGAGGTGGCACTGAGGAGGGAGGATGGTGGTGGGTCACATATGCCACTCACTCACAAATCAGCAGTCTCTTCCTTCAGGAAGTGCTTCCCTTGTGGTTGTAAGTGTTTGAACAGGGTCCAGAGCTCCAGAATAGTTGCTTCCAGTTGATCTTGCCAGATCAATGACTCAGTGCAGTGACCACCCCTTAGATCTCTTTCACCCTATCTACTTTCATTTAACATGCAATTCTGGTAAATTGCTTTTTAAAGTCCAATGTGAAAATCTTAGCCTTTTATTTAGAATGTTTAAGAAAATTAACTTATAATGTAATTACTGATAATTTTTAGTTTTGAGTTTGATGGCTACTATTTAGTTATTT
Organism: Pongo abelii; assembly: GCF_028885655.2. Classification (NCBI taxonomy): domain Eukaryota; kingdom Metazoa; phylum Chordata; class Mammalia; order Primates; family Hominidae; genus Pongo; species Pongo abelii. The sequence continues at coordinate 19,689,567 of NC_071996.2, forward strand.
GTCTCCTCTGTACTGATTCTTTTGTCCTTCCATTCCTGTCTTCTATTGGGTTGATCAAGTTTTATGTTTCAGGGGAATTTTTTAATTAAAAAAAATTTTTTTTTCATTTTTAACTTTTTTTGTAGAGATGGAGTCTCGCTATGTTGCCCAGGCTGGTCTCGAACTCCTGGGCTCAAGTGATCCTCCCACCTTGGCCTCTCAAAGTGCTGGAATTACAGGCAAGAGCCAGTGTGCCCAGCCTTAATTTTTTTTTGAGACAGAGTCTCGCTGGAGTGCAGTGGTATGATCTCAGCTCGCTGCAACCTCTGCCTCCCAGGTTCAAGTGATTCTCCTGCCTCAGCCTCCCAAGTACCTGGGACTACAGGTGCCCGTCACCACACCTGGCTAGCTTTTGTATTTTTAGTAGAGACAGGGTTTCACCATGTTGGCCAGGCTGGTCTCGAACTCCTGACCTCAGGTGATCTGCCTGCCTTGGCTCCCAAAGTGCTAGGATTACAGGCATAAGCCACGGCGCCCACCAGCCCTAATTTTTAAAAAGTTTTAAGCATTCCATTGTACCTCTTCTTTTGCTTTTTGGCTATAACACTTTGCGTTTTTCAGATGGCTGCGCTAGAGAAAGCAATATGCTGCCTTAGCTTATCAGTTTCTCCTGCCCTGTCCTCATAACAAATCACAGTAGATTTAAGAACCTTACAACTCCCATCCTTTGTGTGATTGTCATATATTTTACTCTACATGCTATACACCCTGCAATATACCAATGTTATTTCTGTTTTAAGCAATCAATGGTCTTGTAAAGAACTCAAGTAAAGAAAAAAATAGTGTATTTACCCACATATTTACTATTTCCAGTGCGCCCTTCCTCCCTGGAGGTTTGAATTTATATTTGGCATCATTTCCCTTTTTTTCTTTTTTGAGACGAAGTCGCACTCTTGTCGCCCAGGCTGGAGTGCAGTGGCACGATCTCGGCTCACTGCAAGCTCCGCTTCCCGGGTTCATGCCATTCTCCTGCCTCAGCCTCCAGCTGGGACTACAGGCGCCCGCCACCACGCCCACGCCTGGCTAATTTTTTTTTTTTTTTTTTTTTTTTTTTTTTTGTATTTTTAGTAGAGACGGTGTTTCACCATGTTAGCCAAGATGGTCTCAATCTCCTGACCTTGTAATCCGCCCGCCTCGGCCTCCCAAAGTGCTGGGATTACAGATGTGAGCCACCGCGCCCAGCAATTTTTGTACTTTTTTTTAGTAGAGGGAGTTTCACCATGTTGGCCAGGGTGGTCTCTAACTCCTGACCTCAGGGGGACCTGACTGTCTCGGCCTCCCAAACTGCTGGCATTACAGGCGCGAGCCACTGTGCCTGGCCCTTTTTATTTCAGCACAGGAAGATAATATTTATTATATTTTAATTAGAAACACAGCAGATAGCAAGTTCATGAGGTATGAATTTTTTTTTCTTAAACTAGGCTTCAACAACAATAAAAAATAAGTCTGCATATATATTTTGGTCACTATTATAATCTTCAAGGGCACAAAAGCCAGCAGCATAAAGAAACATGAATAATGACTGAGAATTTCTGATGTGCCAAAAACAAAGATCACTGCATTAGACTCATTTGTTTTGTTAATATTATTCTTTTATTTGTTTATTTATTTATTTTGAGACTGAGTCTCGCTCTGTTGCCCAGGCTGGAGTACAGTGATGCGATCTCAGTTCATTGCAACCTCCACCTCCTGGGTTCAAGCAATTCTCCTGCCTCAGCCTCCTGAGTAGCTGGGACTACAGGCACGTGCCACCATGCCTGACTAATTTTTTGTATTTTTTAGTAGAGATGGGGTTTCACTGTGTTAGCCAGGATAGTCTCAATCTCCTGACCTTGTGATTCACCCACCTCAGCCTCCCAAAGTGCTGGGATTACAGGTGTGAGCCACCACGCCCAGCCAATTGTATACTTTTAATCTATACTTTATTCCACTCAATTTGAACCCCACGTAATAAGTCTTTAAAATTATTTACAGATAGTGTAACTAAAGCAATGACAAAATTTACTACTTGTATAGATAAGACTGATAATAAAGCCTTTAACTAAGAGTTGCATATTTTATATGCACTTTTAACTTGCTAGGAGCAACTCTTAAAATTACATCTATAATTCTGTCAGACAGCACTAAGTGCTTTTCATTTTGCTTACTTTTTTTTTTTTTTTTTTTTTTTTTTGAGACGGAGTCTTGCTCTGTAGCCCAGGCTGGAGTGCAGTGGCGCGATCTCGGCTCACTGCAAGCTCCACCTCCTGGGTTCACGCCATTCTCCTGCCTCAGCCTCCCAAGTAGCTGGGACTACAGGCGCCCGCCACCACGCCCAGTTAATTTTTTTGTATTTTTTAGTACAGACGGGGTTTCACCATGTTAGCCAGGATGGTCTTGATCTCCTGACCTCGTGATCCGCCCGTCTCGGCCTCCCAAAGTGCTGGGATTACAGCATTTTGCTTACATATTGCACGCTTGTCATCTAGCACACTAATAAATATTACTCATTTTTTGAAAGGATACACTGACAAATTCTTAAGTTAATGGCTTTAGCCCAACATTTTTAGTCAGTTAAAGAACAATAGCAATGGCAAAAAAACGTTGACAATACAGTTCATGGTCCGCTTCTCCCATCTTACGGTACAGGTTCCATCAGATGCGGTATTCCAAAAACAGGAGCTGGCTGTATGAAAGCCATATGTGCTATTCTGGACCATTGCACAGGTCACAATATATGTTATAAGCTTTTCCCAACTTAACCAGATGTGTTAAGGATTGTTCCACTATGCTTGATTGATGCTGTGATTATAATCTTCGCCAGCTGAAACCCCATCTACACACTCTTTGACAATACTGTGGGCTTCCTTAGCATTGAAGCCAACCTCAGGGTCGGGAGAACAGGTCAGGTGGGGTGGCTCCCAGGCCCATTGGAGAGGACCAGGGCTTGGAGGACACTGAACCCCAACTCTTGGGGCCACCCCCTCGGGAGCTTTTTTTTTTTTAAGCAATTTTGTAGTACTTGCCTCCTACAATGAACTCTGTCAGCATTCAGTTACCCCAAAATGTTTTTATTCCAACTTTTTTTTTTTTTTTTTGAGACAGAGTCTCCCTCAGTCACCCAGGCTGCAGTGCAATGGCATGATCTCAGCTCATTGCAACCTCTGCCTCCCGGGTTCAAGCGATTGTCCTGCCTCAGCCTCCCGAGTAGCTGGGATTACAGGTTCCTGCCACCACACCCGGCTAATTTTTGTATTTTTAGTAGAGACAGGGTTTCACAATGTTGGCCAGGCTGGTCTCAAACTCCTGACCTCAGGTGATCCACCCGCCTCGGCCTCGCAAAGTGCTAGGATTACAGGTGCGAGGCACCGCGCGTGGCCCTAGGTTCATTTTTGAGGAATATTTTCCCTACATGTAAGATGTTAGCTCCTTTCAGCATTCTATGACGTCACTCCCCCGTTCCTGATGTAAAGTCAGCTGTCATTTTCATTGTTGTTCCCCTACACATCAGGCGTTTTTGTTTTCCTGGCTACTACCTCTTCATGATTTTATCGTTTATTTTCAGCATTTGACTATGATGCACCTAGGTGTGGCCTTCTTTATATTCATCCTGCTTTTAAGGGGAGAGAGTGGTGATTCAGGTGAGGCCTGATGCAGATCAAGAGAGAAACGGTAAATTTGACATGTCGCACTCAGTTCCCTGGGGAGAAACAGCACTCCACGCAGGGCCACTCAGTGGAAGCAACCACCGGTTATGGGGCACAGGGAGCAGGGGAATGTGGGAGAGACCCCTTATTGTGGTTTCCCAGGAAAGAACAGGTGAGGCAGGGGCAGCAGACTGAGACTGACTGGAATAATCTCAGCAGGTGCTGGGCCACAGGGGCTGTAGCAGGTTGTCTGGTACCGCCCTGGGGTGTCAGGGTGCTGGCCTGGAGCTTGAGCTGAAGAAGGGAGGTGGTTGAGGGTGTAAACTTGATTGGCTGCTCTAGAGGACTGACTGGCCTCTAGCCAGGACCTCAAAGCTAGGGCCTCAAAACTGGGTCAAGACCGCATTTTTAAAAAACAAACAATTTTGGCAATATTTCTCCGTATTTTTTTTTCTGCCACATTTTCTCTCCTCTCCTGGGATTCTAGTTATGCATTTGTTATACTGTCTCAGTTTACTGAGTCTCTGTTCATTTATTCTTTTTCAATCTCTTCTTCCACTTTGTTTTTCAATTTAGATAATTTCTATTAACCTGTCTTCAAGTTCACTGACTTTTCTTCTGCAAATCGGGAAATGGGGAGATGCAGATCAAAAGAGTATAAACTTTCAGTTTAAAGATAAGTTCTGTGGGGCTGGGCGTGGTGGTTCATGCCTGTAATCCCAGCACTTTCGGAGGCCAAGGTGGGCGGATTGCCTGAGGTCAGGAGTTTGAGACCAGCCTGACCAACACGGTGAAACTCCATCTCTACTAAAAATACAAAAATTAGCCAGGTGCAGTGGCAGTTGCCTGTAATCCCAGCTACTCGAGAGGCTGAGGCAGGAGAATTGCTTGAACCCAGGAAGCGGAGGTTACAGTGAGGCCAGATCACAACATTGCACTTAAGCCTGTGCGACAGGCCAGGCGTGGGGGCTCACTCCTCTAACCCTAGCACTTTGGGAGGCCAAGGCGGGTGGACCACGAGGTCAGGAATTTGAGACCAGCCTGAACAACATGGTGAAACCCCATCTCTACTAAAAATACAAAAATTAGCCGGGCATGGTGGCGCACACCTATAATCCCAGCTACTCAGGAGGCTGAGGCAGGAGAATTGCTTGAATCCGGGAGGCGGAGGTTGCAGTGAGCTAAGATCACACCACTGCACTTCAGCCTGGGCGACAGACCGAGGCTCCGTCTTAAAAAAAAAAAAAAGTTAAGTTCTGGGGATCTAATGTGCAGCACAGGTGGGGATGGGTGTCCTAATTCAGTGGTGATAATCACACAATGCACATGTGTAGCAAATCATCACACTGGACACCTTGAATATACACAATCTTTGTCAATTAAATTAATATATATATATACACATATACATACACACACACACAAACTCAGGACATATCAAAAGGCAATAAAAAAGCATCCACTTATATCTAAGAAAAACATTTATAATTATTTTAACATTTTTATTGAATGATTTCAACACGTTGGTTTATGGGTTGTTTTGATTTTTTTTTGTTTTTTTGAGACAGGGTCTCACTCTGTCACCCAGGCTGGAGTGCAATGGCACCATCACAGCTCACCACAGCCTCAACCTCCCAGGATCAAATGATCTTCCCACCTCAGCCTTCTAAGTAGCTGGGACTACAGGCACATACATACCACCATGCCTGGCTAATTTTTTGTATTTTTTGTAGAGATGGGGTTTCACCATGTTGCCCAGGCTGGTCTTGAACTCCTGGGCTCCAACAATCCAACTGCCTTGGCTTCCCGAAGTCCTGGGGTCACAGGTGTGCACCACCGCACCCAGCCTGATTTTTTTTCTTGACCACGTCACATATTCCCACTTCCTTTCATGCCTACTGATGTGCTTATATACTGGACATTCTGAATAATATACTATAGAGACTCTGGATTCAGTTTTTTTCCACAAAAACTGTTTTGTTTTAGCAGAGTTTGGTTACTAGTGATCACCCTGATTCTGTGAAGCCTTCATTTTAGGCTTTATGAGGGTAGGTCTATCTTAGTTTTGCCCTCAGTCCTAGACCCTAGATTTGAGTTCTGTGATGTGGTCCTAATCCTAAGGCCTACACCCTGGGTTTTCAATGGAGAGTCTGAAATAGTTACCAAATCCCTCTAATTTGATGGAAAATGAATTCTAACCTTCTTCTCCCCAGCACATCTTCTGAAATCTCTGCTCAGCTTTTCCAGCCTTCCCAAGTGTTGCTTTCCATTTGGAATTCTGCCCTGCTTATGTATAATGCAGGAACCCGCCAAGAACTTGACGAGACTATACAAGGCAAAGTTGGGGGCTTCTGTGGTTTCCTCCTTTCTGGGATGTGCCCCCACACCAGCGTGCAGCTGCCAAGAACGTCCTGAAGTGACTTGGCTCCTGGGCCTAGTAAGACTGCCATCTTCTGTTTTATTCCCTGTGAGCCACATGAGGTTTCACTTCTGATGGTTGGTGCTCTCCCTCTCTTGCCGGTATCTCAGCAGGCTCTAGTGCTTTTCAAATAGTGTGTGTAATGATCAGGCGTAGGCTGGTCTGACACATGCTGCTCTGCCCTTCCTGGAAGCCAGACTGTAATCAGATGTTTAAGTGTTAAACTCCAACTTCCTTTTCTTTATCTGGATGATGGATATGCCAGTGCTTTCACTTTGTGAAAACCTATCAAGGTGAGTGTTTACGTACTTTTCAATATGTGCTACAGACCTCAACACAAAGTTTATTACAACAAAAAACCCATTTAGTGCCAGCACCCAGTTTAAACACCTGAGGGGCCTTCTTGTGCCCCCAGGATCAAACCCATTCCCCCTCTCCTGGCACGTGCAGGCTTCCATGCAGCTCCCTCAACGACACTAGCTCAAGCTCCTCCCCTCTGCCCACCCCTCGCCCCTACTTAGTCCTCAGGCTTCAACCTAAGCACCACCTCCTTGTAGCAGCTTAGTCCTGGTCCTGCACCTTAGGGCCCTCTCTTGTGCCTTCACAGGCACCAGGTGCCCCTCCCCGCCCTCCCCATCATCACACAGAGACTACATCCTCAATGCATATCCACCCCGGAGTAGGAGCTCAGAGAACTGGCAAAATGCAAAGTCCATGCCACCCTCCTAAGGAACTCTGCTGGCCCAGGGGTCTCATGACACCTTCTTGCCTTGAGGTTCCCCCTCCCACCCCACCTGTTATGCCTGCCTGCCGAGTTCTGCCTGGGGCAGCTCCCAGAGGTTGAGGACCTGGAGGAGACCTGGGTGCTATCCTCAGAATCCAAAGAACTGGATGCAACCGAAGCCAGCCCCAGCAGCAGACAAGACTCAGGTAAAGCCCTCATTCCTCTGTCTGGGTTTGCAGCTTCTGCTAGATGAAGGGGTTGGACTTTGCGCTCTATCAATCTGCCCTTCCTAAACACAAAAGCCAAATGACTGCGCAGTTTTAAAGAAGAGAGGACAAGTTTATTGTGTTGAGCAGACCTTATTTTCATTACAGTACCAGGAAGTTCATTCTCAATTCCCTTCGAATGCAGAGATTCTGCAGACATTTAAAAGCCCAATGCTGTTCCCAAGCAAGGGGCAGCACCTGACAACAATGCTGCATTTAATGGAGCAGGATTACAGTAACATTGGATATTCATAAAGAAGATTTTTAAAGTACACAGTTTCCTTAAAAATTATAACATTTTCCCACCTTTATTTTGTTATTACCACGAATAACTGGTTGGCTGGAAAACATGGTACTTGATAATCTTTTGTTGTCAATCTTAAGTTAATGTATTTTGCTTTCTGCTGTTGTTAAGAGACGTTATGCCCATTTCTCTGGAAATCTCAATGGTGACAAGTAAGGCAAGGCATATAGTACATTCCTGTCCCAGTGCAACCTTCCACAGCTAGCCTCTGCACTGCTGGGTATCTGGGAAAGACTCAGGAGAGGCTCTTTTGCTTGCAAATCCTCGAACTCCTGACCTCGGGTGATCTGCCCACCTTGGCCTCCCAAGGTGCTAGGATTACAGGCATGAGCCACCATGCCCGGCGCTTGCGAATACTGACCACAGAGTTTAACCTTCATGGACTCCTTCTAGGAAGCAGGCGGCCACTTGCCGCAGACTTTGCAGTTTCTGTTTATAAATTGTCACTGATCAATAATAGCCTGAGGGAATGGGACCCTCTACTCAATTCATTGACTTCCTGCTACTACTGCCTCCAAGAAGTGTCATTTCTGTATATACAGAAATGAAAGACCAAAGAACGAAATGAGAAATCTGTATCCTCTAGGCATTTCAGGTATATACCCTGAAATATCAATAACCACTGAAGTTCGTGATGTCTCATTTGCTTGAATTCAATCAGGTAATTACCAAAATCCTGATTAAGATCTTTCCCTTACTACCTCAAGGCAGAGAAAACATGAATTTAAAAAAGTTATCTTACCAAACTACACACATGACAAGCTATATTTGATTAACTCCAATCACCCCACAAAAATCAAGTACTTAAAAAACTAATTATTAAAATTACACAACAATGGGACAGGCGCAGTGGTTCGCGCCTATAATCCCAGCACTTTGGGAGGCCGATGCGGATGGATCACTTGAGGTCAGGAGTTCGAGACCACACTGGCCAACAAGGCAAAACCCCGTCTCTACTAAAAATACAAAAATTAGCTAGGCATAGTGGCAGGCACCTGTAATCCCAGCTACTCAGGAGGCTGAGTCAGGAGAATCTCTTGAACCCAGAAGGCAGAGGCTGCAGTGAGCTGAGATCGTGCCACTGCACTCCACTCCAGCCTGGGCAACAGAGCGAGATTCCGTTTCAAAAAAAAAAAAAAAAAAAAAAAGCAACAATTAGCCGGGTGTGGTGGCGCACACCTGTAATCCCAGCTACTCGGGAGGCTGAGGCAGGAGAATCACCTGAACCCAGGAGGCAGAGGTTGCAGTGAGCCAAGATCACACCATTGCACTCCAGCCTGGGCAACAAAAGCAAATCTCTGTCTTGGGGGGAAAAAAAAACACGCAACAATGGAATACATATATTTAAATAACTGCACATAATACACCCTCCATTTTTGTTACCAAGAGAAAGCTTCCATCAGGTAGCTTTACCAATACATTTCCATTCCCATGAAATGCAATACCACAGTACTAATATTCTATTCAGAAAAATAGACTACAATTCCCTTGTAACTCTTTTTCTTTTTCCTTTGTAACTCCTGAGTTATTTCTTTTAATCATTCAGGCCAAATTAGGTAAGGCAATTTTAGAAAAGGATTGCTTTCAAGTATCTAAATATACTTCCAGAGGGCGGGGGAGGAAGGGAGTCATTTTACACTTGTCACTCTCAGGGTGATGTCTGACTGTCCAAGTCACAGGGTCAGTAGAGTAGGTTTCCTGGCTAAAGGAAACTCTGGGAGTTCTTTCCTCCCTACCACCTGGGCCAGTCTCTTCCCCCTCCCTAGCTCTTGGCCCTCTACTCAGGGACTTGGTCCCCACAATCAGATGAAAACTCATTCAGGCAGAGCCTTGACAGGGTTCGGAACAAGAGGGCTTGACCGGACATAGTGGCTCACACCTGTAATCCCAGCAGTTTGGGAGGCCGAGGTGGGCAGATCACCTGAGGTCAGAGGTTTGAGATCAGCCTGGCCAACCAACATGGTAAAACCCCGTCTCTACAAAAAATACAAAAATTAACCAGGCATGGTGGCAGGCGCCTGTAATCCCAGCTACTCAGGAGGCTGAGGCAGGAGAATTGTTTGAACTTGGGAGGCAGAGGTTGCAGTGAGCCAAGATTGCACCACTGCACTCCAGCCTGGGTGACAGAATGAGACTCTCTTTAAAAAAAACAAAACAAAACAAAACAAAAAAAAAACCCATGAGGGCTTAAGGACAGCAGAGCAAATTAAGCTCCATTTATGGAAACTGTTTTAATTTTTTTTTTTTTTTTTTTTTGAGACGGAGTCTCGCTCTATTGCCAGGCTGGATTGCAGTAGCGCGATCTCGGCTCACTGCAACCTCCACCTCCCAGGTTCAAGTGATTCTCCTGCCTCAGCCTCCCGAGTAGCTAGGACTACAGGCGCATGCCACCATGCCCAGCTAATTTTTAGTAGAGACAGGGTTTCACCGTGTTGGCCAGGATGGTCTCTATCTCTTGACCTCGTAATCCGCCCACCTCGGCTTCCCAAAGTGCTGGGATTACAGGTGTGAGCCACTGTGCCTGGCCGGAAACTGTTTCTTAACATACATCATGCATGTAATCTTTGCTCTCTCAAGAGGCATTCACCCAAGTAGACAGGCAAGCATCTATGTGTTAAATTTGAAATGCAACAATGACAGATGTACAACTTTACCTATAGAAACTAACATGCCATCCATTATTCTTCATGTGGGAAACATTCAGTAAACTTCTAAAACCAAACACAGGACTCTGGCATATCCCCACACCCCCAGCAGCAGGCTGTGACAGGCTTTGATCTCAATCAAATGCCACTGTACACAGAACATAAAAACAGGCTCATGATGCTGCATGTCACTCTGACATATCACATTATTTCATATTACTCTGTCACTTATTCAGAAACAGAAGTCTCCACTATGGCATGACTGAGAGAGAAAATAATTCATTTTATATAAATAATAGCTAAGAACAACATACTGTGAACAGTTTCCAGAGTTTGAACATTCAGCACAATCAATTCTTACTTCTTGGGAAAAAAATATCTTACCTATCTTTTCCGTTACAGTATGCCTTCTTGGAGAAAATATTTTAGTGGTAACATCATTTTCTGGGGCATTTGGTTAATTTTGAAAGATGATTATGTCACATGAACCAAAAAAAAAAAAAAAAAACTGGCAGGAGGAGGAGGGTCCTAGGCCATTCTGGAAGCAAGCTGGGTCTTGCATTATTCAGAGTCAACTATTAAGCTGACTTATGTTAGAATGGTGACAGATAAGAGGCAATGAGTGACACCAGGACATGCACAGCACACAGAGAACATGGTCTACTCTTCGTCTTCCCTGCACAGAATAAACATAAGAGGCTTGGTAGAAAGACATGGGGAAAGGTGCTATGGGGGCCAGCATTTGGAAAGCATATATCCCAGTGACTTGAATATTTCCTGTTCAACCTCCTGGACGAGAAACTGGGAAAAGGCACACTTCCGCCCACAGTTGTGGACAGCAGCAGTCACCTGTCTGAATGCTTCATTCAATGTGAAGATGCAGCTTGAACAAACGATTTTTGTTTGTTTTCTGAGATGGAGTCTCGCTCTGTCACCCAGGCTGGAGTGCAGTGCCACGATCTCAGCTCACTGCAACCTCTGCCTCCTGGGTTCAGGCGATTCTCCTGTCTCTGCCTCCCGAGTAGCTGGGCATAGAGGCGTGAGCCACCACACCCGGCTAATTTTTGTATTTTTAGTAGAGACGGGTTTTCACCATATTGGCCAGGCTGTTCTTGAACTCCTGACCTCATGATCCGTCCGCCTCAGCCTCCCAAAGTGCTGGGATTACAGGTGTGAGCCACCGCGCCTGGCCGAACAAAAGTTTTTTAATCTTACTGATCCCATCTCTCCAGCTGCTCTGACCAGAGGGGCAGGGTGGGGAAAGTCATGCCACAGACTCTGCCCACAACAGCCATTCTGAGGTGCCTTTTCAGTCTCTTATCCTCTTTCGAGCTTTCCTCTCCTTAGTTTTTTGTTTTGTTTTGTTTTCATTGTACTCATTAATCCCCTCCTCAATTTTTAACAGAATTATATAAGCAAAGTCAAAAGGTCCTTCGGGATGACTGGGAGGCTTCCTAGGCTAACTTTTGCATTTGAAAATGGAAAAAATAAATTACTTGATATTTGTGATAAGACTAAGATTTCTTAAAAAGCCTGCACATCAATATATTACCTGGCTTAGGAGGCTGAGGGCACAGCTATCCATCTGCACCCTCTCCTCATATTTTTTAAAAATAGGCAAAATATGTAAGAAAAGGCTGGTGCACGTTGGAAGACAGAGCGTGCCTGTCTATGCCAGTGCTGCTGTGCCCTGCAGCCTGGCAGATGGAGTCGGATGCTGGGGCCTCATGCCCACTTAGGCCAATAACATACTCAAGGCTCTACAGCCCGTTCACCAGCAAAGTATGCCCTGAGGGGCAACACTGACTGTGGAAGTGAAGACACACAAAGCAGGGACTAAAGGCAAATGGGGCTTCACGATGCAGCGACATGAAGACAGAACTGGTGTGGGCACCGAAGGCAACCTGCAGGGCTCAGATAAAAGGAAAATAGGACAGAAAGCCACGAGTTCCACAAGCAGAATCATTTCTGATCTTAGATCTGAGGGCATTTGTAGAGAAAAGTCCAAGGCAATGTCCCCTGGGTCTGAGGGAAAAATCCTGCGCAAAAGAGAGCAGACAATGCGGTGCTCGTCTTGAGCGATCCTGACCCTGACCCTGACCCTGACGGGCTGGATGCGAGAGGGGCTGAGTATGGCTGTATCCAGTAAGGAAACTGGTAGCAGACTTTTCTAGAAGGTGGAAACAAAAAGCAAAGACTTTCACAGATACAAAAATTGTTTTCAAAACAACTACCTAGAAAGTTCACTGCGGTTGGGTGGGAGTAATATTCTCATTTCAAATGAGCCATGGTGCTACTAATGGATTATAAAAGAAGACGGCCAGTTCTGGTCTTCCTTCCCTTCCCATAGCCCCCGAACCTTCCTACTCCTGACATTTTCCCTACCCTCACTGCAAAACCCACCCCCATCCTGGCCCAAAATTAATTTGCCCAGCCACTGCACCGAACCAGCCTTGACACACAATTGTTGGTTGGATTTCAATTAAACAATGCACCTAATGCGTTGGAAGAGAAGGTGGGGAGGGCACAAGGATGTTGGCGTGAACCTGGAGATGTGTGGACCTTGGACAGAGCTTCTGCCGGCCAGACCCAGGGCAGGGTGGGCATCTGCAGTGCAGCGCAGGCTGCAGGTAAACTGAGGTAAGGAAGAACACGGTGGCTCTAGCTGGCCCTGCTTTCCGAGACAGTGCAGCATGTGTGTGCTCTTGGGTGTGGGCACCAAAAAACTAATTTTCTTCCAGTTACTGCTGCCATTCCACCCTCTGGCTAGAAGAATGCTCTTTACAGAGTCCAAAGGATCAGCCACTTGGTCTTCCTCTGAGGTACAAATCCAATAGAGCTTTAATCCCAAAGATCCAGCGGCCACCAGAGTGCAGAAGTCAGAATCAAATGCTCAGAATCAAAAGGTGTGGCACTCCTGCCCAGCCAGTTTATCAGCAGTTGTATAGACAGATCAGCAAAAAGTAGCATTTAGTATAAAAACTGTTTTACAAATGGGGTGATTTCCTGTCCTTCTCCAGAGATCATAATTCTTCACGTTTCTGAGGACCTAAGGAAAACGAGAACCACAGAAAAGAAAACAGATGATCTTCAAATTACAAACACCACCAAGTGGGCATTTTTCATCACTGGAACCTATTCTTTGTACCTCCACCTTCATCTTATCTCACTTACTAAATCTTTGGGATTTGTGTTTTTGTACTGTATTTTGAAAGCAAAAACTAAATTAAAGATTTTTAAAAGATGGAAACTATCTGTAAACCCCACTCCAACTGAATTGTTTTCACAAATACAATATTTACTTTCAGTAAATGTTGCATGCATTTTGTTAGTCGGGATTTTTCTTTTATCATTTAATAGCATCTAAACATTTTCTATGTATCAGTGTAGCTCATTCTTGGATGTTTAAACTGCTTTTAATGCTTTTGGCTTATAAGTAATAGTAAAATAAAATTTTTCATGTATACAACTTTGTTTTTTCTGTTGAATTATTTCTTTAAGATACATTCTCAAGAGAGTAATTATTGAGGGTATATAAACGCCTTAAAGGCTTCTAATGGCAGATGTACTGCTTTTTAACAAGGGCTATTCTAATACACAAAGCTTCATCAAGGTACATCCACAACAGCTGCGTCACTGTCTCCCAAACAAATGGCATTATCACTATGTCCGTTTTCTTCCATGTAGCAGATACTAGTGATAGACTGCTTTAATTTGATTACTGTTTCCTCAAATTAATTTATTATTTGTGTTTCCTCTTACTTGAACAGTGTGTCCACATTCTTTGCCTATTTATCTATGGAAATCCTCAGGGTTTTACTGATGAATCGGAATTAACTACTTTTATGGTTACATATATATAACCTTCCAGCTGTGATATTTAATATCATAGTACGGTCTGAGGGATGTATAGGCAAATCGCCCAAGATTCATGCTCTGGATTTTTTTATTTTGAGACAGGGTCTTGCTTGGTCACAGGTTCTCTCTCTGTTACCTAGGCTGGAGTGCAGTCGCGCACTGCAACCTTGACCTCCCAGGCTCAAGCAATCCTCCCACCTCAGCCTCCTGAGAGGCTAGGATTATAGGCATGAGCCATTGCGCCCAGCCACTTTTTTACAATTAGTCTAAAGCAGAATAAATCTTAAAAATCCAGAGCCCATGCACATACCAAAACATCATTATGGACTCCATTCATATGTACAATTATTACGTGACAATTTAAAAATAAATACATTTAAAATTTTTCTTAATCTAGAGCCCAACTTACTAATATTTTAAAAAGTCAATTTCGTATTCTAATGATTTTTTCAAGTAGCTATCATTCAAGACACACAGAACAGGGAAGACATTAAAGACTTAACACTAAATTAAATACAAGCATTCCATCTCCATCCCAACATGCTTGTTTTAAAGAATACTTTTTTCGGCCAGGCACAGTGGCTCACGTCTGTAATCCTAGCACTTTGGGAGGCTCAGGCGGGCGGATCACTTGGGTCAGGAGTTTGAGACCAGCCTGGGAAACACGGTGAAACCCTGTCTCTACTAAAAATACAAAAAATAAAAAATAAATAAAATAAAAAAATAGCTGGGTGTGGTGGTGCATGCCTATAATTCCAGCTACTTGGGAGGCTGAGGCATGAGAAACACATGAACCTGGGAGGTGGAGGCTGCAGTGAGCCAAGATTATGCCACTGCACTCCAGCCTGGGCAACAGAGTGAGACTCTGTCTCAAAAAAAAAAAAAAAAAAAAAAGTTTCTTCAACTACATATTTGTGTTGATCTAAATTTTTTCATTCACTAGTACACTGACAGATTTAATGAAAAAAAAAAAACAAGGAATCCGACAAGAACTCTGCAAACGGTTTGGCTTATGTATCACAAAACTCATGAACCTAAATAACTATAATCACAATTAAAATACCCTTTCTCCCCCTCACCAGGAAAAAAAAAAAGACAGCAGTTGCACTAATAAATACTGTTTAGAAGACCAACATAAGAGGAAAATGAAAAATATATACTGGTGGATGTTAGAATGGAAGGATTAATGGGAGATTTTTCTCTTCCTTTTATCCATTATTCTATTGTCTTTACAACAAGCAGAAATCAGAAATGGAAAGAAGTACTGTCCTAAAGCCAACGATTTGTGCTTACCTTCTCGGCTTGGTTCTTTTGTCTTCTCTTTGTACAGTGTTCCCGTTTCTTTCTCCTTCTGAAAGCGGATCTGTAGCTGTTTGATCTCTTGGTCGTAGTCCTGCCACTCCGGGACAATCCGCACAGCTGCTTCCAGTTTCGGCTCTTTGGTCATCGGATTATTACACTGTGAAAACCAAAAGAGCACACTTCAGCTGAGTTGAAGAAAGGCTACATAATAGAGAATTCAAAGGTTCTTGGGTTACAAGTCCTAACTGGACAAAAAAACAATAGTAAGGAACCAAATGATATACCACCAGAAGCAATATGGTAGTGGGCTATGTAAAGCTGTATTTACATCTACAAAGAATGTGTGAGTGGCTACTGGAAGGCAGGAAAAGTGAAAGTCCATTTGGAAAAATTACAAGGCACAGAGATAAACTGGATGCCAAGGAGTGACTCAGCAGATTGTAAGTTGTGAAAACAGTTCCATTAAGTGCTAAGGGATTTGGTTTCCTAATGTAAGCAGGGAAATAAAACCAGTGAAATATTCTATAAGATAAGAATATTTATAAGAATATTCTATAAGAATAGCCCCAACAAACTATATACTTATGCTTACTATACAACAAACTATACTTATTCTATAAGATAAAAATATTTATAAGAATATTCTGTAAGATAAGAATAGCCCCAACAAACTATACAATTACAGAGAAAGTCTAAATAAGAATCATTAATCATGATTCGCTCATACATCCACTGGATGAACATGCAGAAGCACACCACATACGGCTTACCAAATCAATGGTTTTTGCCCTTTTCTTAGAGGCGTCATCACACCACGTTTCACACCAAAGCCATTCTTGAGGGAGGGATTTAATTGGCACCTGATGAATCATGTTATTGGGCAGATCCTATTTGGTTAAAAAAAAATGAAAATAAAACACATGTATCTAAAGTTCTGGTGGTATTTATTTATTTATTTATTGAGAGATGGGGTCCCACTCTGTCACCCAGGTTGGAGTGCAGTAGTACGATCTCGGCTCACTGCAGCCTCCACCTCCCAGGTTCAAGAGATTCTCCTGCCTCAGCCTCTTGAGTAGCTGGGACTACAGGGGCCCGCCACCACGCCTGGCCAATTTTTGTATTTTTACTAGAGATGAGGTTTTGCCATGTTGCCCAGGTTTGTCTCAAACTGCTGAGCTCAGGCGATCCACCCACCTTAGCCTCACAAAGTGCTGAGATTATAGGCGTGAGCCACTGCACCCAGCCAGTTCGTGTGGCGACAAACGCATAGAACATCAGTGATGTACAGCTGCTCGTTACAGATCACATGCCAATCACAAATGTTTAAAATGGAAAAGGTCCTTACCAATGCCTTAGAGAAGTTATTCAAAACTACAAATTTTAGAGGATCCATTAAACATCTGTCCATAATAAGCAACTGAAAAGCTTTGGCTTAAAATTTACAAACAGCCTGCACCTAACCTTCCCTTCATTAGGGCAATCCTAAGAAAAATACTCCTACTGACTTCTGAAAGTCAACTAAATAGAGTGGTGGTTCGTAAATTTTGCAGGCTTCTGTCAAGGAAGTTCTGAATCTACCTTGTCTATTGAGACTTGCTCCCAAATAGATGACATTTTTTCTAGCCAATTCTACTCTATGCTTTAAACCTTTTTCCTGTGGAGTCCTTCTGACTTTGCCACAATAAAATGTTCCATTGTCCTAAGACTTACATGGAACAAGGAAATGTACAGAAATGATTGACTGTGATACTTGTAAAGAATGTTCCATGATGGTACAAAAATAAATAGATGATACTTCTCTACAAAACCCTGCCAACAAACTAAAATTTAAAAATAGCTGCTGAAGTGGGTAGATCGCTTGAGCCCGGGAGTTCCAAGACTGGCCAGGGCAACATGGCAAAACCCCATCTCTATAAAAAATACAAAAAATTAGCTGGGCCTGGTGGTGTGAGCCTGTCGTCCCAGCTACTCAGGAGGCTGAGGTGGGAGGATCGCCTGAGCCTGGGAGTTCAAGGCTGCAGTGAGCCATGATCGCATCACTGCACTCCAGCCTGGGTGACAGAGTGAGACCTTGTTTAAAAAAAAAAAAAAGGGTGGGCGCGGTGGCTCACACCTGTAATCCCAGCACTTTGGGAGGCCAAGGTGGGTGGATCGCCTGAGGTCAGGAGTTCAAGACCAGCCTGGCCAACATGGTGAAACCCTGTCTCAACTAAAAATACAAAAAAATTAGCTGGGTGTGGTGGCACGCGCCTGTAATCCCAGCTGCTCGGGAGGCTGAGGTTGCAGTGAGCTGAGATTATGCCACTGCACTCCAGCCTGGGCTGCAAGAACAAAGCTCCATCTCAAAAAAAAAAAAAAAAAGAGAGAGAAACAAATACTGTTGGGTGATACCATTTTTGAACTCAAATTATTCCCCAAAATAATTCTGCAAAAACAACGCCTGACACACTACAGAAGATAAACAAATATGTGATAGACAGTATGAACAAAAGAATAACAGAAATAATACAATAGAATCAGATCCATAGTAGCTCCATAAATTAGAAGATACCAGGTATCACACAAATTTTAAAGTAAGTAGAACTGGGCTCTGTGGCTCATGATTGTAATCCCGGCACTTTGGGAGGCCAAGGCGGGTGGATCATTTGAGGTCAGGAGTTCGAGACCAGCCTGGCCAACATGGTGAAACCCTGTCTCTACTAAAAATACAAAAATTAGCCAGGAGTGGTGGTGCATGCCTGTAATCCTAGTTACTCAGGAGGCTGAGGCAGGAGAATCACTTGAACCCAGGAGGTGGAGGTTGCAGTGAGTGCAACCCAGAGCATGCCACTGCACTCCAGCCTGGGAAACAGAGTGAGATTCTGTCTCAAAACAAACAAACAAACAAACAAAAAAGTTTATCTTTTATTATTCCATTGAGATAGAGAAGAAAATGAGCAAATTAAACTAGTGTTTACGGATACATGCTTAAACAGTAAATCTATAAAGAAAAGCAAATGATTACCATAAAAGTCGTGATGCTAGACACTTCTGTTAGGGAGGAAGGATGGCTTCTGGGATGCTGATAATGTTCTAGTTCTTGAACTAGGTTGTGGTATCTGGGTATTTGCTTCATAATAATTCCTGGATGTATGTGAATATGTATGTATTTTTTTTATACTTTTCTTTATGGATGCTACATATCACAATAAAGGTTTAAAAAAATTTAAGTAGACTTAAGCAAAACAAAATGCTTAAAATATGTGAAATACGTATCCAAAACCCTTAAACTACAATCTCACCTCTGAAAAATGCTTAACATTAACAAACAGTAATTTAGCTAGCCTTGAAACACATCATGGTTTCTGACATAGAAAAAGGGGAAGCTGTGATACTATACTGTGATTCTATACTATGAATCCTGAGCTATTTACTTCCTATAGCAGAAAAACAAACTGACCCTAGTAGGTAGAGAAACAAACCTATGAGATTAGTTTGAGTACAAAATACAAAGATATGCTAATGGTTCAGAGAGGCAGCATTCTCCTTCCATCTCTCTCCCCAGCCAGCATCAAATCTATGACATTTTTCATGCTGATATGTCTTGAGGGCAGATAAAAATCTCTCTCTCTCTCTCTCACACACACACACACACGCACACCATGAAACAAGACGCCGTCCTGTGAGGAGAGCATTGAAGACACAAGTAATACTTCATTTTCTGATGCAACACTGTATACCCGTCACTCACAGTTAACCATAAAAAATGGACACTTACTTGATCAAGATTTGAAAGGCTGTTAGGGTCCTGACTCAGACCTTGGTACTGTCCCCTGAGTCTGTCACCAGCAGCTATTTTCCTAAACTTCTTCAGATCCACAACATATAGTGCACTGAATAAAGAAGACCCGCTTGTTACAACCAACCACGGATTACGACAGGAAAACTAAACCCAATGAATAATGGAACAGGCCACTAGCCAAATATTCTGGCTTTTCTTTGAAAACGTATGCTGCAGCCCTGCAGTGGAGTTAAAGTGTGCTACTTTAAAGATCTCTAAGAAAGCCACTGCAAAATCTATACTGTGCTATGCTTTTGTTACTGTTCTGTATTTGCCATCCGAAAGAAATGATCTCAGACAAAAGATTTCTAGCATATGCGGCAGTAATAAAAGCCATAGTAACTGATAAACAACCATTATTCAATGATATCCTGATGATGTCTTCCATGTTACAGGGGGGGAAAAACCCCAGAGTGTTACAGTCCTTACAGTTCTTTTGGACCAGGAATGTAAAGAATGAAGCCAGCATCATTACACCCCAGCAGTGATCTCTGCATGTGCCGCTTCCTACACGGTCCTCTTCCCTGCACATCTTCAAATCACACTTCTTGCAGAGAAGAGAATGGAGTGCTCATTAGAAATGTAACAACGCACACACCGTTCGACCTAAAAGGTGTACTTCTAGGAATTTATCCCACAAATATATGAGATATGAAAAATTATTTAGTAGATTATTCGTTGCAACATTGTAGGTCACAGGAAAAACTATAAATAACACTCACACACTGAAATAATATGCAGCTATGAAAAGGAACCAGGTCTCTCTCTATTCATTGAGAAGATGTATATGACATTAAGTAAAAAAAAAAAAAAAAAAAAAAAAAGCCAAGTTACAAAATGTATAAATAGGTAGCATATTTTGTGTAAAAAAAAAAAAAAAATACACATTCACAAAGCTGTTTCTGTAAGAATTAAGAAAATCTGGAAGGGTAGACAGTCAATAAGTTGGGAGGTTATCTGTTGTGAGAACAGGAACTGAGTAGGAAAGAGAGAGACAGGATTAGGAAGTTTTTTTTACACTGTATTTTTTTTTTTTTTTTTTGTGAGATGGAATCTCACTCCGTCACCCAGGCTGGAGTGCAGTGGCGTGATCTCAGCTCACTGCAACCTCCACCTCCTGGGTTCAAACGATTCTCCTGCCTTAGCCTCCCAAGTAGCTGGGATTACAGGCACCCACTAACACGCCCAGCTAATTTTTGTATTTTTAGTAGAGAGGGGGTTTCGCCATGTTGGCCAGGCTGGTCTTGAACTCCTGACCTCAGGTGATCTGCCTGCCTTGGCATCCCAAAGTGGTGGGATTAAGGCGTGAGCCGCTGCACCCAGCCACTGTGTATTTTTTATCATTTTTATTTTTCAACCATACCAATGTATTACCTATTCACAATTTTAACTACACAAAATCAATTTTAAGGAAAACCCCATAACAGTGTTAGGAGTGCTTCTTTTCAGTACCTGATATGATACTTTCGCCCAGCTAAATGACTGGCCCAGTACCCTGACTTCCAGAACCTGTAGCCGTCCATTTCTCTTCGGCTGTCACAGAAAGGAGTGTAACCATAAGGAGCACCATCCAAATTGAAATCTCTTAACTCTTTCAGATCTGTTCGTACAATCTGGAGAATATCAAAAGTCGTTTGTTAAGCAACCATGCAGACAGCTCTAATGCGGTTTCCTTCAGATACAGAGTGGCTCGCTTAAGGCAGCAAGGAAGGCTGCTCCGTGGTTAGTGGCACAGGCACTAGCGGCAGATGCACTTTGATTCCTCCACTTATTACCTGGTTGACTCACTAACATGTAAGACACTTAGCAAGGCGTGTGGGAGTAGGAATAAAACAAATTTCAATTGCTTAGCCCTTCTGTGCCTCAGTGTCTTCATCTGTAAAATGGAGATAATGACAGTACCTATGCCACAGGGTTGTTGGGAGGATGATGTAAGTTAACACATGGATGGACAGGTGTAGAACAATGCCTTGCCCATCTTAAGTACTCAACAAGGATTAAATGTGGCTATGTTACAAACAGGAAGGCACACTTCAGGCTGGGCCAGTGGAAGAGAATTCCAAAGAGGTGAGTGAAGTCTCTGTCCCAGTGCCTTTCATACACATTACATCCTTCCACTCAGGTGGCTGACTTGGTTTTCCGCCCGCTCGGGCTGAAGTGGAAGGCTGTGGGCAGAAGTACATTTATGCTGTTTGAGTTTGTATGCTCTAAAATCACATGTTCCCTTTCATTAAGTCAAACCCTGACGGCCGGAAGAATATCCGGAGGTTCCCTACTGCCAAAGCCATGTATCCACTTAAGCTTCGTCTATTACCCATGACAATAACTCTTATCTTTTGGGCAGATAATTAGAGATGATGGCAAGCACTGCTAAATGTTAATTTTCTAATTTTTAGTTTTCATGTTAAATGAATTAAGTCAGATACAAAACTGCACATGTTATGTTATCACAATGATGTTAAAAAGACAGAGAAAAAGATGTAAAGGAGATAAGCTAAATGCAAATTTAAGAAGTGATCACAACTGTGTGATACATATTTTCATATTTTCTAAATGTAAAATAAGCATCTCCTTTTCCATAAGTGGAAAAAATAACATTTAAAAAGAAGCAATTTGTTGCTTTTAATACAAACTGTCAAAACTTGGCCTTTAAGGGCCTACCTGATCAGCGTCCACAAACAGGAACTTGTCAACAACTAGTGGGAAAAGTACATCCAGGAAGAGGATCTTGTAACCCCAGATGATACGCTGTTTTTCAGTCTGTTGATGAAGCCACCGGGGCCATTTGTACTGAACAAGCTCATACTGGAAATTGTATTCATTTGCCATGTAAGGTATAAACTCCTATTTTCAGACATGGGAACAACAAATAAGCATTTCTTCTGATTAAGAAAACTGCTTTCATAATGTAAGCCAACCACCATGATACGGGACAAATAAAACACATTTACCAAAACAGTGGTCTTACAAAGACTGGCCCTGACCCACTCATGACTACATAGAAGAATAGATATAAACCTCTGTCAAATCCCCATTTCTTTATGACTTCTGGTCACCACATGAAATGACAGAATGTTCAAGAGAAGGATTTTAGATGTATATCCCTGTGTGTGTGTTTTTACAGCACATGAACTTTAAGTCCATTTGTCTAAACTTGATTTCAGTAAGGCATTTACTGAGCTTGATGACAAGCCTTCCTCAAGGCCAGATCTAACCCAGGGAATAACACTGCAAAGCCAGAACTCTGGACAAATGTGTTGCCCTTTTTGAATAAGTCTTTCAGATTCTAAGTACAAGCACCTTTAGGGGCCAGCAGTAAAGTGCTTATCAAGGAGAATGGTTATTGAATATATTAAAAGTCACTTAGTAAATTCTACAAGAAAAAAAAAGGATGCAAATAAATCAACTTAGATGACAAATACTGACTGATATAAGTAATGCAGAAAACATTCCAAGTACGTGTTTTGTTTTGCACAGAGGAAGCATTACTTCCATACATCATCTAGGAGTGGTTCACGCTAACACCAATCATTCTCTTCAATGTAAACCATCGCTGTGCTTTCTAAATTAAAGCAAGCACGCAGGCTTCAGAGGAAGGAAATGTTATCTCAGTAAGACACTGCTCCTAATAACAACAACAAAAGACTCTCCTACTATATTATCCAAGTTTTTAAACACAATTTAACTGTTTCCCTCAAAAAGACCAATCTGGAAGAATAATCAAAATAAAAATATGCAACCAAATTAGGGTATCTTAGTAAATGGAAAATTTGCTAAAGTATACAGATAAAACAAAAGTCATGAAAAATATATTATACAGTAAATATCTCCTTAATAAGAATGTTTTCCTTTTCTCTGTGAAACAAACCTTAAATGTGGGGGACAAGTAATTCTTCAAGAACCAGAATTTCACAGGAGTCTTGGTATTCTTCAGCACGGATAGCATCATTATGCTGCCAAACAAAAGCAGGTAATTAATAATAGCTTTCCAATGTTATTTAACCTCAACATTACGTAGAGTCAAACACAAGACACCTAAATGCTCTTTATGGCAGAGCTAACTAATGGCTCAATTAGGCCGAGGGAGATGCTCAGTGATGGAAAATGAAAAATTGTACTTACTCCAGCTTATGAAGTTATCATTAAAGAGAAGGGGCATTCCTCACCTATAAAACTACACTTAACTGACAGAGGCAAATGTTTTAATTCTGTTACACCTCTAAATAAACTGCTTCATGAACTGATGTATTAGTTATGGTCCAGATGAACCCTGGAGATTGGGGTAACTGACATCACTCTCCAAAACCCGTCACGTGACATCAGCATCTGGTGCTAAGGCAAGAATGTGTAACCACAGCGCCTCCTGCAGCCTACACAGAGGCCCTGCTTCAGAGAGGAAGGCTACCAGCTCCGGCCTCCTTACTCAGAAAACAAAACCACATTTTTGAATGGAGGAATTTAACCAAATTCAGTTGTTATTATTATCACTATTTTAGGTAGGATATTATTTCTTGGAAATAAGAGGGCTAAAAATGAGACAAATGACATGTTGATTTTCTGTAGTGAAAAATTAAGAGTGAACAGAGCCCTGGCAATGAGAAAAGTGACTCTCAGGCCTTCCTGACAGTGCCTCTGGTGACCACTACATCAGGCAGCCCTAGCCCGTGGCCTCTTCTGGCTCTAGCTGTGTAACCTTAGACAAGTCCCTTCACACTCGGGGCCTCAGCCTGTTTATAAAATAGAAGTGTTCATATGTAAGAACTAAGGTCTCTCCTGGCTCTAAAATCCTGTGAATCTTTAGACGGCAGTGAAGTATTCCATGGTTCTGTCCTCATTCTATTCTCTATGTCAACCTCCTAATCTCTGGGTTAAGCAATGTTTGGCAGGCAGTAAACAGTACAGTCTATGAATGTGTACAGTGATGTTAAAGGGCTACAGCCTTGTAATATACAGAGGCACTCACTACATAGTTCAACTTCACAGAGATGGCGGGATCAAAACAAATCCAATGATAAATGGCAAGCCAGTCACAATGCTCAGAGTGCTTCAAAGACACAGGAGTATAATGAGCAGAATCTCACAAAACCTTTCCTCTTTAAATAAGAACACTGACCAATTCATTCATATATAATGAAATAATCAACAAGACTGACCGAAGAAATCTTTCGTAGAGATGACCAGATGCAACGGAGAAAATATTAATTATGTCATCTTTATCATGCTTCACTTCCTCAGTCTTCTGTCCTCCTGTAAAGCCCCTATAACAATAAGGGTAAAAAAAAGACCACTTGAAACACTGGTACAGACACACAGCCTTTGAAAGTAAGAGGAAAGAGACTGCGCTTCCCATCCTTCCCTAGCGGGTGAGCTGCAGCAGGAGTGGTTATGAAGCTTCCCTCACACCCTGGAGAGAGCACAAGACTGACAAAACCAACCTATGGGAAAACAAAAAGAATGTTCACTCTCCGACAGTGTTGTTTTAGGAAGAGACTGAACACAGGCTGCACCAGAATGCAACTTACACAACGGGAAGTAAACTGAGCAGGGAGCAGTGAAATTTCCAAAGAGTAGGTACAGGCAATGAGAGTCACAAAGTATGGAGCAGAAGTAACTTCCCCACTAGGAGACATGAAGCTCTTTTGGATTAATCGAGCGGAAAACACTCATCTATGCCAAATATAAGAGTGAGATGTAGCTGCACAAAGTAGAATGTGAAAGGCCCAGACAGAATCACAAAATGCAAAAAAGGAGGGATAGATGGTGCTTATATCTCAGTTTTTCCTTAAAAACATAACTCTTACAATGTCAACTTACCATTTGAAGGAATCCCAAAATCCAGATTCATTCTCACTCGTTCCATCACTCAGCAGGTCTTCGTTCACCATATCTGCCTTCTTCTGAACCTGCAATTGAATGTGATAACCCTTACTCCCAGTATGTCTCATAGGCATAAAACTGCCTCTCGCTGGATGTACACTGTGAGCCTTTCATCAATAGGGAATTATCAATCAATTCTCTCACAAACAGGCACAACCCCACCCGGAGTCTAGAAGGATTCAATAAAAGTATCTTCACCAGGACATTCACATCATAACCTTATGTGAGGAGACAGCAACCTCTTTTAATTAGATTAACCCCATTTTCAGCTTGCAACACAGGCAAAGAGCCGCAAACTCAACTGTGCAGTGAAACCAGAAGCACGATTCAATGAGTCAACAGCTAGTTCCAGGGAAGAGTGTGGCTGCTGGGGGCTCTAGCTGTTGGGAGGGAGGTATTTCATGTTATGGCCAGTTTTCAGGATTCACTAGCACAAACAGGGGTTGCTTCTTGGTAGCACAGTGACCATTTTTCTGCTCAACAATGGATGGCCTATTTTAGGTTTCACTGTGTAATGATTCTTTCTTCCAGAATATACTGTACTTGAATTTAAGGCACTAAGAGCTTCAACATTCAGAGAACGGAAAGTACAAGTCAAAAGAAATTAAACAGGACTATCATTTTATTATTGTTGAAAATTTTCATTGCCATTTCCCCCAATATTGAGAAGAGAATCATCAACAACACTATGAATTGTGGCTATATAAACAACATAGCATCTATAAGAATATTTTATATAAGATGAGACATGTTCTGCACACCGAGATTACCCAAAAGGTACAATCTTTCAGTTGAGGGAAGCCACAAACTCACAATTACAAAGACATTTTGCCTTAAAGCAGTATCCCTATAATTGCCATAGCAAATTCCAAAGAGACTCTTGGGCTGGTTCCAAGATACATATTTTTAAATGACAGCTGTCCAATAACAGAATGCCACTACTTTTACCAAACTCACCTTCACTTTAATAATTTTGCTTTTGAAGTTGTTGAGGACGATAACCACCTCATCAGCATCAGGGGGAGAATCGGTGCCATCGTGGCTTTGCGAGAAAAGAAAGATCAATATTACAAGGCACAATTCTCAAAAGGCAGCAAATGCTCTCAGAGCATCTGAGTCCATCATCCTTCTCATAAGGGAGTTTTCCAGATCCAGCTATCTTCTTGCTCCTTAAGCTCCTTCGAGCTGCACAGAAGCACATGTTGAAATCTCTCTTTATGTAAGGTGCGTGTCCAAACCTCCTTTGTGAGTCCTCTTGCAAATTACCCATCACGCAGTGAGAGGCACCCATGTGTGGTAACCACATGGTGAGTACTAAACAACCGCCTGTGTTCACAAGCTCTGAGCCAAGCACAGAGTCTTCGATAAAGGAGTACAGTGGGAACAGGCCCCCCGAACCATTACTGGAACCACACTGCCTCTGCTCTTTTTTTTTTTTTTTTTTTTTGAGACAGAGTTTTGCTCCGTTGCTCTGGAGTGCAGTGGAGCAATCTCAGCTCAATGCAACCTCCACCTCCCGGGTTCAAGAGATTCTCCTGCTTCAGCCTTCAGGTAGCTGAGTTTATAGGCACCCACCACCACGCCTGGCTAATTTTTGTATTTTAGTAGAGACGGGGTTTCACCATAGTGGCTAGGCTGGTCTCAAACTCCTGACCTTAAGTGATCCACCCTCCTCGGCCTCCCAAAGTGTTGGGATTACAGGCGTGAGCCATCACCCATCACTCCCGGCCACTACTCTTTAACTGGAATAGTGTTGTAAAGGAAATCTGCTCGCTCTTTCTGTCTGGAGGCAACAGTCAACAACAGGCCCTGTACTCAACCTGGTGTCTATACACTACCAGAAAAACTATAACAAACTCTATTTGCAGGCAGACAGGAGCAGAGGAAGAAAAATTAAATGTATGTTTCCCTACTAATCAACAGCAATGCCTAAAATTTCCAGTCACCAAATTTCAAGGTGCAGAAAGTCATAATTACAACATGAATTCACTGCATTTGCTGTCATCTAGCAGAGAGTAGGGTTCTCAGGCAAAGGAAGATCCTGCTTGGGGGGAGCCCTGAACAGCTAGGAAGAGAGGGCACCATGCTCTTGGGAAGGGGAGGGCTGGCAAGGGCCAGGGCATCCAAAAGGGAAGGAGTTCGGAAGTGCATCCAAAATTTTGTAAAACCTTATCTGAAGAAAATGTTATGTGGAAAAAAACCTTCTACTGTTTACAATGGTGTTATTATAATACAGAATTCTTCTATTTCCTGGGTAAGAACCAGACACTAATCCACTGTTTCATGTGTGTCACTATGGAGCTAATTAAGGCAACGACATACTACAGGGTGCTTCAAATGTGCCCTAAGGGAAATCATCCCCTACACAACCTGGTAGGAAGTCTCTTCACACAGTTTAAAACTAATTTAAATTGTGTTCAGCAGAATTTATATCAAACTTTTCTAAAGGCAACATAATTATTTTTAAACTAATAAATATGTGCAGTAAACCTTAAGGTAAAAGCTGGCTATAGAGGGAATGTTCTTACTATGCCACCACAGACCAAGGAATACCAGTACTAACAGCACAGCTTTAAGACCAAAGCTTCCATGTACTGCGCATTTGCAAATCACTCAGGGTCAACACATACACTCTCTGGGCAGAAAAGTGTGGCTGTTCGTTCTTTCTTTTCTCCTTTCTTCAAGTTTCTCATCTGCCTATCTACGAGCTGCAACACAGTGATAGAATGATTTGATTCTGGGATATTGTTAGCACAAAGGAATAATTAAAAAATAAAGCCTGACTATACTCATTAGCATCTATACCTCTTATTATCTAATTCTATTCTAACAATTCTTCCATATTTAATTTCCTGGAAAAACTATTGTTTCATCACATACAACTGCAAATTAAATTCATGTTGCCTGGCTAACTGCCAGGGTAGTATTCAATTAGAGCTAATGCTCATTTCTAAATGTTCTGGGAAAATGTATCTGCATCACTTACTCCTACCTGTAAATTCTATAAATATCTTCAGAGCGTCCCTTCCTAAGTCTGAGGATCCAAGCTCCTGGGTTGGCTTTCAGCTGAAAGTAGCCCTAGGACAAGAAGAAAAGTCCAGTTAGCTCTCTTCAAAACACCACAATGCTATTTCTGAGGAATAGTTACTTCTATTTCTGAAATATCAATCAACTATAACGTTAATAACACAGTAAACAAATCAATGCAACTCTTAAAAAACCAAAACTACACATTAAAAACTCTAGCACAGACCAGGTGCGGTGGCTCACGCCTGTAATCCCAGCACTTCGGGAGACCATGGCGGGTGGATCACTTGAGGTGAGGAGTTTGAGACCAGCCTGGCTAACATGGTGAAACCCCATTTCTACTAAAAAAGGACAAAAATTAGCCGGGCATGGTGGTGGGTGCCTGTAATCCCAGCTGCTCAGGAGGCTGGGGCAGGAGAATTGCTTGAACCTGGGAGGCGGAGGTTGCAGTGAGCTGAGATCACACTACTGCACTCCAGCCTGGGGAGGAGTCTCAAAAAAAAAACTAGTACAATAAAGGCCAGTCACACCAATAAATCGTCTGCTCTTTAGCTGTGCTTCAGGGAAGAATCAACGTGTGATGCATGAATAAGTGTCGCACTTCCAAAGAAAAGAAAAAGGCTGTCAGCTCATGAGCAATCTATTTTCAGGGGGCCAATTCAGTTATAGCTGAGTATTCCAGCATGTTTTTTCTTTTGACATGTAATTCTAACCTACAAATTTAGCTAACTAATGATTTCTATATTGACCAAATTCAGCCTATAATGAATTTTAATCTCACTCTATGGTTAAGAATGCTAATTGCTCCATCATAAATTATAGTGCCCAAATTAACATAACTACAATATCACTATCTGATGAACAGATTATTTACCAGATTGGCCATAACAATGGTGTCCACAATGACCGGGTTGGCTGAAGTTCCTAAGGTAAACTGCAGTCCCCGTGGAGGTTGGCCTGTGGTGATGTCATAGCAATGACCTTCCAGTAACAGGTACTCCAGCTCATACTCAGCAGCCACTACACTGTCCACCTGCAAGCCAAAATCCAATCACTTGAGCGCACTCAGAGACAACATGAATAAATCTGAAATGCATTATGCAAACTAAAGGAAGCAGACAAAAAGGACTTACATAATATATGATCATATTTTAAGAAATTCAAGAAAAGACAAAAGTATAATGACAGAAAGCAGATCAGTTGTTGCCTGAAACCAGGCGAGAGGAGGCTACTGTCTGCAAAGGGGTATAAAAGAACTTTTTGGGGTAATGGAAATGTTCTGCATCTTGGCTATGGTGGTGGTTAATGACTGTATACAATTATAAAAACTGGGTCGGAAAGAGAAAGGAGAAAAAAACAATAAGGACATTATTCTAAAAATATGAATGAGGATAAGATACTAAATGTTGAAAAAAATTAAAGACCTAAATGCAAAGACATCCTGTAGTCACGTATCAGTAGAAAAACTTGCACACAACATTCATAGCAGCATTTTTCATAACAACCAAAAAGTAAAAACAACCCAAATGTCCATTCGTGAAAGGATAAATAAAATGTGATATGTCCATAAATAAAATATTATCTGGCAAGTTAAAAAGAATGAAGCATCAATACATACTACAGCATGGATGGATCTTGAAAACAATTTGTTATGTGAAAGAAGCCAGTTACAGAAGACCACATTTGATTCTATTTAGACAAAATGTCAGAATAGGCAAATCCATAGAGATAGAAAGTAGACTAGCAGTTGCCAGGGGCTGGGGAAATGGAGAGTGACTGCTAATGAGTATGGGGCTTTTGCTGGGGATGCTGAAAACATTCTAAAATTATATACTGGTGATGGCTGCACAACTCTGTGAAGGTACTAAAACCTCTCAACTGTACACGTTAACGGGGAAAATTTTATGGTATATGAGTTCCATGTGAATAAAGCTGTTGTTTAAAAAAATACCATACCTGAACACCGATGTCTCAGAGGCCCACCTAGACTATGATTCAATCTGCTGTATTATACATGATTAGGTATTTGGAAGCAATAGATATGGTCTTACCTCTTCTAAATAAATATTATCAAGATCATACGGTGTTCTGACAGATTCTATCATCCAGCTTTCAGGTGTGTTCAAATTCAGAGTGAACAGTGGAGACTGAGGCATATCCAAAAATTTTGCGATTGGACCCTTAGCAAAACTATTGTCTGAAGTGAAAGAAATCTCTGGTTCTAAGACATAACGGTAAAAGCTGAAATTGAAAAGGAAAGTGTTAGAGATTTTTCTATGTGACAACAGGACTTGAGTGTACAGCCCTTACACAGGTAAACAACTGGTTAAAACAAATTAGATTTGGAGGAGTACCCTTCCAGATTGGGAAAAGTGTTTCCAAAACCACCTTTGACCTTATGATGCCTCCTGTGGTTGCTGCAGATGCAAGAAAAGGCAAACAAGGACAGCACTGAGGAGGAGTGCTCAGTGGTGACCTGTGGTGATGTCGTAGCAATGACCTTCTAGTAACAGGTACTCCAGCTCATACTCAGCAGCCACTATACTGTCCATCTGCAAGCCAAAATCCAATCACTTGAACAGAGGCCACTCCTTCACATGGATGGCTGTCAGGGTCACAATTAGGTCCTGGGCATTTTCCTCCCTTCAGGGAGGATTCATTTTTCTCTTTAAAACCAATTCCTAAATGCTGATTGGGCTCTCAGGCTAGTCCTGAAAACACTAATAATGTAAACATTTCCCCTATACGAGAATAATGGTGGAAGCTGGGAACCCTTTGGTTACTTGCAAATGCTGTTTCAATCCACTTAGAAGCTAACCTATAAAACACAGCACACTGGCAAGTTAGAAATTTCCCATAGCCACAACACTAACTGCTTTTTGTATCACTTTTTTCATAAATGACCATTCCAAAGCTCATGACAATATATAGCTAAGCAAGCTTCCTCTAACATGTATATTCCAACTTGAAATGAATATTATTCTTTTAAGATGAAAAGCACAAATGGGTCCAGGCGTGGTGGCTCACACCTGTAAACCCAGCACTTTGGGAAGTGAGGCAGAAGGATCACTTGAGGTCAAGAGTTCGAGACCAGCCTGGTCAACATGGTGAAACCCCGTCTCTACTAAAAATACAAAAATTAGCTGGGCGTGGTAGTGTGCGCCTGTAATCCCAGCTACTAAGGAGGCTGAAGCAGGAGAATCGCTTGAACCCGGGAGGCAGAGGCTGCAGTGAGCCAAGATCATGCCACTGCACTCCAATCTGGGCAACAGAGCGAGACTCCATCTCGAAAAAAAGAAAGAAAAGGCACAAATGCAAGCAGCCTGGGTTAATGCCACCTAAATGCTACAAACACACTATGTTCTTAGAACTTCTGATTAGAGTGAAATTTGGCAAAACTGAACATTTAGTAAATGACCATTTCAAACATGATGTCCACCTATAAATCCATCTGATCCTCTAACATGCAATATCAGAACTTGGATTCAGTACCATTTCTTCAACTGTTTTCTTACATAGCATGTTTTACCTTTTTAAAGGCATGTCGGAAAGTTTGGATTGGCAGTTCATAAATACTCTCAGATTCATGTTTATCAGCTGAGCCAAAACCTAGAAGGAAAACCAGATGACAAAATATTTAGGATTTTTTTCTTCAGAAATTTATTATTTGACACTGAGCTATTAATATCTCCAGAAAAGATATAAAAATAATAACAGCCATAGAGTCTGCACCGGAGAAACTTCTGGAAATCACAACTCTACTGCACAATCTACATCACACATACATAGGACGTGGCCAAAAACAATGAGAAGTAGGCTGCTGCAGCTCACTGCTCCTCACACGAAGGCAGTTCCCGTGGGGAAGCAGCAGGCAGATCATGGAAAAACTACAGGCCTCAGAGTCACCGCTCACATGCCAAAGGATGAAAAAACAGAGATACCAATACTCACAAAAAAGGTTAGAGATTTATTTGGCAATGAATGTTGGAGTGACTGTGTCTTTGTCAAAGGTCTTTTAAATGTCCTAAAATTGTAACACACTGTACATGTCTAAAAGACACGCCAAGACAAAAAATCCATGGTAGTTATAAAAAAGGAAAAATGAAAAAACATATTCATCTCTTTGCCATTATAAATTAAAATATAGCATACCTTAATTCCAGGATGTTTTACTCTAAATGAGGATGTTAATCACTTTTTAAAATTACATGAGGCAGCCAACCACACTTGCACCAACTTTCTAGGGCTGTGAGGTTGTTTCACAGCCACTGTCAATCTTTGTAAAGATTGCTCTGCCCTAGAACCCCATAGCATTGTCCAGTGCCTGTTGAAGACAACTTAAGGAAAACAAAGCTCTCAGTGAATTTCAGAGCATGTGACAACTTCAAACAAAGGTGATGTACACCTCCTGCACAGCGTTCCTACCAAGAGCAAAGGAGCAAGTCTCTGTGCTTCTCTGGTGACAGGGTCAACGACAGCCACGACATCAAAGTATGTCTCCCCTTCCTTCGGCCTCAGTTTGATTGCACTGAAAGATCACAAGGATAAAACATTAACCTGGAGGACACAGGAAACACAAGTTTTTTTTGTACAATATAACCTTCAACCTTCTTAGCATTTCAAAGAACTTTAGATCTAGAAAGACTAGACTATGACAGTGGCCAACTATATGATTCTGTCTATCCCAAAGATTGCAAAGCCTTAATAATGGATCTGAAATGGACTGAAAGGTCCATGTAAAGAGAGGAAAAACAGCTTGCAACTGTATTTAACCAAAAACTGAGAAAAGCTACTGAAGTTAGCTTCTGATAACATTATGCCAATTTTTACTTCTTGGCAAGAAGAGTACAAAAAGAAAAAGAATAAATCAATTTTTAAAAAATAATGAAAGAACATTCCAGAAAACCTGCAAAACAGAGAAAAAGGAAAAATATAATCACAAAATATTCACTATCCCAGCCCACTTAGCTGCATCTCTACGTAATCCTTTATAGATGCCTGTATAAACATTAGTTGTAGATACAGATTAGCAATTTCAAAACAATTTCCTTCCATCTCTCACTACTGTAGCATAGATTTCCACATGCTGTTACACAACAAGCATCCTCTATAAGAAATAATATGCTATTTATCAAATGAGGCTGTCAGAGTTTACTCCAGCTTTTCTTTACTGCTGGACATAGAGATGGCTTTCAACCTGTAAACAATTTGTACAACCAACTTTCTCCACATTTGGAAATTTCTTTAGAGTCAAGGAAATGCTAGACATGAGATTATGGAGACAAAGGATACAAATACTTTGCAGCTAATAAGTATTGTCAACCACATTTCCTGAAGAACTAAACAAATTTACAAGGCCAAAAAATAAATTTCACCACATCCTTCGTCAGCATTAAGTTATAGATATTTTGCCTGTTCTTTTCCTTATTTACTTTTTTAGAGACAAGGTCTCACTCTGTGGCCCAGGCTGGAGTGCAGTGGCGTGATCATGATTCACTGAAGCCTCTAACTTCTGGGTTGAAATGATCTCTCAACTTAGCCTCCTAAGTAGCTAGGACTACAGACACATGCCACCATGCTGGGCTAATTTATATTTTTTTGTAGAGATACAGGTCTCACCATACTGACCAGACTAGTCTCAAACTCCTGGCCTCAAGTGATCCTCCTGCCTTGGCTTCTCAAAGCAATGGCATAAGCCACCACACCTGGTCCTTTTTTTAAAAAAAAAAAAAAAAAAGACAGAGTCTCGCTCATTCACCCAGGCTGGGAGTATAGTGGCGTGATCTCGGTTCACTGCAACCTCCACCTCCCGGGCTCAAGCAATCCTCGTGCCCCAGCCACCAAAGTAGCTGGGATTACAGGCGCATGCCACCATGCCCAGCTAATTTGTGTATTGTTAGCAGAGACGGTGTTTTGCCATGTTGGCCAGGCTGGTCTTGAACTCCTGGCCTCAAGTGATCTGCCTGCCTTGGCCTCCCAAAGCACTGGGATTACAGGCATGAGCCATCATGCCCAGCCCCCTTGTCTGTTCTTAACTGAATAGTAACTTCCTGTTGCATGGACTCCCTGTGAAGTCACACTGACTTTGGTGACTTAAAAGGAGCAGGGACCTCTAATGAACTTTTAAAAGGACTTAACTTGAAAGGATTTAAAATTATACCCAATTTTTGAAAACCGTTAACTGTTTAAACCATTATACTTTGTTTGCTCTGAACAATACTATAATGTGGTTACAATACTAACCACTACTTTTACTTTTTTTTACCAAACAACATTTACCTAAGTGGGATGAATACAAAAGAATACCACAAAACAGCATAACCAAGAAAACTGGAAACAATTTACATGCTCATGGAGGTTACTTCACATCTTCACTGCTTTGGAAATAAACATCAGAATAGCTTTGTAACTGTTTTGAGGTAGGTGCTTTCAATCTCTGGCATTATTAACAATTTCAGATTAAGTCCACTGCCAATCATTATTCTTCTAACACAACAAAACTTCTGTTACTCTAATACAACTATTCTCAAAGTGTGGCTCCAGAGCAGTGGCATCAGCTTCCCCTGGGCATTTGTGAGAAGCAAGTCAGGATCCAACCCAGACTTACTGAATCAGAAACTCTGGGGACGGGTCCAGCAATCTGCATTTTAACAAGCTCTCTAAGTAAAAGCCAAATTTTGAGAGCCACTGCCCTAATATAATTTGCACCTCTCTGCTATTCTAGAATTCTAGAAGGAAAAACTCATTAGAAAATAGCATTATACAAAGGCTCACAAGGGAACCAGAGAGAGAGTCTCAAAAAGGACTCTACACAAGAGTGTAACATCTGGTCATGCCTGCCCACATCAGGTTTGGGGTAGAGATTCACACAACATGTTCACATTCTGAGCCAGCAGTGTTCTAGGTGATCAGCAACAGGCACACCAGAAATTGACCCTGTGAGGTCCTTTACTTACTCCACATCTCTAGAACAAGAAAAAGGGACTCGAAAAAAAACAAGGAAAGAGGAGTATTTGTGTGGAAATGGAAACAATATGAACAACATCATGTTTAAATGTATTCATTATACTGGTCAGAGAAAAGACCAGAATAAAACTAAAAGTGACAGAGACAGGAACAAGATTTGGAGATCATACACATTTGCCTATGGTTCGTACAGTAAATGTCAAAGAATACTGTGCTTAGTAGCATTAATGCACATGGGAATCCCCCAGGAGCAACTTGTTAAAATGCAGATGCTGATTCCTCAGGACTGGTGTGGGTCCAAAGCCTGCATTTCCAACAGGCTCCCAGACAATGTCTTGCTGCTGGTCCATGGACCACACTTTGAGGGCAAGAATATACATAACTGATGGTTCAGATCTTCCTATTTCTAGCATAAATGAGAAACTTCTGAGTTAAGTGTAATAAACATTCATTTAACTGACACAACTCCCAATAAGAGGAACTTCTCTAATAGGAATTATAATTTGTCTCATAACAGAATTTATAATTAAGGTATTTTAATTATACAAAACATGGAGATCCATGGAGAAGAAGATTTCTAAAAAGGGAAGAGGTCTTTGCTCAAGACTCGCTACCTTGGGCAAGAAGGGTAAATAAGATGGCAGGTTGATTAGGAAAGGTTTCCTCCTGCTGGTGACTAATGAGTTACTTCCTGAAAGTTCACAAAAATGTTGCGAAAATGGGTGCAATCTGGGTGCTAACGGCCAAATTCAACAAGGATTATCCAGGAGCCATAAGAATCTTCACCCACTGCTGACATAAAAAATTAGGACACACAACCAGTGCAAACAGAGAGGGCCTCCATTCCAGCCTACAATCATCAAATAATCTGACCATGCACACCTGATCCCCACAAGGATTGGTCATAAAAAAACACAGGTCCACTAAACCAAAGTCCAATCCATGCCAGACTAATCAGCTCAGAATCACAGAGGAGTAGGACATAGGCATCTATATTTAAAGCCTCCCTGGGGATTCCGAGGCACAATCAGTGTATATGTATATACTTGCCAGCTACAGCAAAGGCTATATACATTACTGCACAGGGCTCTTTCCTAGAAACAATTAAATCTAATAATGAGGAAACAACTCAGACTGTGAGACATTCCCTAAGACAACTGTTCTGGACTCTTAAAAAATGTCATCATAAAAGACAAAAGACTAGAAAACAAAAATGGCAAAGAACTCTTCCAGATTAAAGGAGACCAAAGAGACACAACTCTGTAATATGTAATCTGGATCAAAACAAATACAAAAAACAGTTGTAGAAGGTCATTACAAAGATACTGGAGACATGTGAATAGAAATTGTGTTTTAATATTACTGTATCAAGGTTACATTTCTGAGGTCAGTTAACAGTACTGCGGAGAAGTCCTAGCACTCAGGATACACATGCGGAAAACGACAGACATGTTACATCAGGATGTCTGCAATGTATTTCCAAATGGTGCAGGAAAAAATATGACCATGTGTGTATGCAAACATATAAATAAACTACTAAAGCAGTTACTAGAAGTAGTACACAAACACACACATGCAGACACATGCAAACATGCACATGTGCAGATGACAGAGATAAAGCAAATGTGACACACCAACAACTGGTGAATCTAAGTGAAGGATATTTGGGTGCTCATTATACTAGTCTTTCAACTATTTCTAGGCTTTAAACTTTTCAAAACAAAAAAGTGAAGAACAAAAAGGCAAACTCCCTCATTATGCTAAGCTTATTTAAAACAAAAGTTTTCAGCCAAGCACCTTGGGAGGCTGAGGCAGGTGAATAACTTGAGCCTAGGAGTTTGAGACCAGCCTGGGCAACACAATGAGACCCCATCTCTATAAAAAATACAAAAACTAGCCAGGCATGGTGGCAAGCGCCTGTGGTCCCTTCTACACAGGAGGTTGAGGTAGGAAGATCACTTGAGCCCAGAAGGCGGAGGGTGCAGTGAGCTGAGATCACGCTACTGCATTCTAGCCCAGATGACAGAATGAAACCCTGTTCTATTTTTTAAAAAAAAGTTTTCAATAAAAGATGAATGAGGCAAGTACTTTAATAATCTGTTTATCTTACTATTATGATTTTGAGATGGAGTCTTGCTCTGTCTCCAAGGCTGGAGTACAATGGCATGATCTCTGCTCACTGCAACCTCCGCCTCCTGGGTTCAAGTGATTCTCCTGTCTCAGGCTCCCGAGTAGCTGGGATTACAGGCACCTGCCACCATGACTGGCTAATTTTTGTATTTTTGTAGAGATGGGGTTTCACCACGTTGGCCAGGCTGGTCTCAAACTCCTGACCTCAGGTGATCCGCCGGCCTCAGCCTCCCAAAGTGCTGGGATTACAGGCATGAGCCACCACATCCAGCCAATCTTTATTTTTTTGTGAGACAGGGTCTCAGTCTGTTGCTCAGGCTGGAAGTGCAGTGATGCGATCATGGCTCACTGCAGCCGCTACCTCCAGAGTAGCTGGGACAACATGCACATGCCACCACACCCAGCTAATGTTTTAAAACTTTTCTGTAGAGACAGGGTCTCCCTTTGTTTGCTGGTCTCGAGCTTCTGGGCTCAAGCAATCTTCCCACATTGGCCTCCCAAAGTGCTGGAATTACAAGCATGAGCTACCTTGACCTGCCTGTGTTTACTCTCGAATTTAAGAAAAGTACAACTTCTCTGTTTAATTAAATGCAGTCTATTTTCTACTACAAGGGTACACTCAGAGTTATTTCAGATTCATTTAGAAATAAATGTCAGTTTTCATACAACTGAGATTTGCATATGAATTTTACATATGAACACAAATATATACATGTGAAAACTGCACACCAAACAAACGTTCAATTCCTATAAGAACTTATATATAAATCTTATATGGAAAAATGAAAGAGCTGAGGTAAAGGCAAACGTAAGAGTTTAATATTCAAGAATATGCATAAATTCAACATTAATTCTATACCTGTGTCTGTCTTCAAAAAACTGGTACTCGATTCTTGCATCTCCTTTTGGTTGCGCTGACAGAAGAGCATCCACCTTCATTACCAAGTCGCTTGCCCTGAAAGAAGGGGTTAGAGAAATCTTAGTATCTTTTTAACTGAAAGTTCTCCAATTATTGCCAAACATATCATCAGCCCAAATACTGAATTCTAACAAGATGGTTTGAACATGGTATAAAATCTGTGCTGATAGGCATGAGAAAGAGTGATTAGTGGTATAACCTTGGAGAAGTTACTCACTTTCCCACATGTGAAATGGAGACAGCACCCACTCTGCATGACTCTAGTAAAACTGCACAACTCTGCAATGCACCTAGCTGAGGCCCTGGCCCATTACAGGCTGTCAGTATTATTTACATTCTCCCTTGTCCTTTTAAAACTATTATGTTTTATGACTATTAGAGTAATAATTCACTGGAAAATAAATATAAGCAGAAAATTGAAATTACACATAATATCAAGTAATAAGCTCTGATATTTTGGCTTATAATTCTATTTTCAAATACATATAATCAAATTATACTGGCAGCCTGTTTTTTCACTTAAAAACATATTATAAAAATCCTTTCCTTGGTTAATAAATACAGTGATATTTCAATATTTTTGTTTGTTTGTTTGAGTCAGGGTCTCACACTAGTTGCCCAGGGCTCGATCTC
The DNA here is from genome assembly GCF_028885655.2 of Pongo abelii. Classification (NCBI taxonomy): domain Eukaryota; kingdom Metazoa; phylum Chordata; class Mammalia; order Primates; family Hominidae; genus Pongo; species Pongo abelii. The sequence continues at coordinate 19,728,122 of NC_071996.2, forward strand.
AGCATCCTCGACCTTCTAGGCTCAGGTGATTCTCCCACCTCAGCCTCCCGAGTGGCTGAGACTACAGGCGTGCACCACCAGGCCCAGCTAATTTTTTATGTATTTTTAGTACAGATAGGGTTTTAGTACAGACCAGGCTGGTCTTGAACTCCCGGGCTCATGCAATCTGCCCGCCTCACCTCCTAAAGTGCTGGGATTACAGGCGTGAGCCACTGTGCCCAGCCTATTTCACCATATTTATGACTGCATAATGTTATATTTACAGACACAAAATAATCTAAATATTAAACTAACTATTGAACATCTATGTTGTTTCTAATTTCACTATTACAATTAACACTGAAGTAAACCACTTTAAAAAGAATTTTATTGTCCCTGTCTCTTCTAAAACTGATTTTTTTTTTTTTTTTTTTGAGACGGAGTCTTACTCTGTCACCCAGGCTGGAGTGCAGTGGCGCGATCTCAGCTCACTGCAAGCTCTGCCTCCCGGGTTCACGCTATTCTCCTGCCTCAGCCTCCCGAGTAGCTGGGACCACAGGCGCCCACCACCATGCCCGGCTAATTTTTTGTATTTTTAGTAGAGACGGGGTTTCACCATGTTAGCCAGGATGGTCTCGATCTCCTGACCTCATGATCCGCCCACCTCGGCCTTCCAAAGTCCTGGGATTACAGGCGTGAGCCACCGCGCCTGGCCTAAAATTGATTTCTAACTGAAAAAGATCTTGAACTAAACCAGAAAAAAAAAAAAAAAAAAAAAAAAACTCCAATTTGCTGAATCAAAGACTAAATCCTAAATAAGAATTTTAAAAGAGCACTGTGAATGTATTTGAACTGTAATTAAGCCTATACATTTTCTATGAACCCAGCAAATATATCAAATTAACTATTTCGGTTCAACTTCTCAATATAAATGCCCAATATATACAATACAGGCCATTCTCTTCCTGTGATGTGTCAACATGGTTACAAAACATGTCAAGGGGCACTTGGTTATGTGGACTGGAGTGAGCAGGCCAACAAGAAACTCCCTGAAGGCTGATGAAGTACAATGATCAAAGTGTACAGAGCCAAGCTTCAGGGCAGCCTTGGGGATGCAGATTGGGTCATGAATGATAGCTGTGGCTGTCACGGGGAAGCGGGCGCTAATGAAAACCCAATGCAGACAAGGTAATTTTGGGAAGCCTAAGAGTTTTAGCATTAGTCTTTTGGCCCCATGACTACCTGATTTCCCTAAATTCACTCAGGAAAGATCGAGAGCCATCTCTCATCGGCAAAAGGCAAGTCTTCTATAGGCACAGTCTGGCAATTATATAGCCCAAGAAGACCCCAAGGAGCTCCCTGCAGTGGTCCAACAGCATGCCACACCAAGCCTATGCCTGTGACATGGCTGCTTCGAGTCACGAGTACCTCCTGGCCTACATCAGGGAAGCGTTTCACAGGTCGGGACAAGGGGCATCACTCAGGAGCCACTGAGGTAAGAGGGATCCTCTCCTTCTTTGTAGGAAGAAACGATTTCTTCCTAGGTCATACAAGACATGGCAACAGCTGACTTTGACAGCTATCCCAGTCAACACTTCTCTAAAACATGCTCTTGAACTCTGTAGCATGATGATATAAGAAAAAAACCCAGCAGAACTTTTTTTTTTTTTTTTTTTTTTTTTTTTTGAGACAGAGTCTCACTCTGTCACCCAGGCTGGAGTGCAGTGGCACAATCTTGGCTCACTGCAACCTCTCAAGCAGAACTTTAAAATTTTATATCCTCCAACTATGCATCAAAGAACACATCTCCACAGAATGGGAGAAAATGTTTACAAATCATGTATCTAGTAAGAAAGTGACATCCAGAATGTATAAAGAACTGCTACATCTCAACGACAAAAAAAAATGCAATTAAAAATGAGCAAAAGACTTGAATAGACATTTTCCCAAAGATATATAAATGGCCAATCTGTACATGACAAGATGCTCAACATCACCAATCGTTAGGGAAATGTGAATCAAACCACAAGGAGATAGCACTTCATACCCACAAGGATGGCTATTATAAAAAGCAAACAAACAAACAAAAAACCCCCCAGAAAATTACAAGTGTTGTGAGGATGTGGAGAAACCGGAACCCTTGAGCATCGCCAATGGGAACGTAAAATGGTACAGCCACTGTGGGAAAGGTACTGTGGTTCCTCAAACAATTAAACATAGAAATAGATCCTCCAACTACATAGTCACTTGATATTTAATGCAGAAACTACATATATGTAACAATGGACTCCAGGGTCCCTCCAAACAATTTATTTTCTTCCGTTAAGAAAATAACACACTCAAATATATCAGCTTATAATAACACTGAAAATTAAAATTAAAAAACCAACAACAACCAATTCATCATCACCTTTGAAGATACAAAGGAAACAACTCAGTATTCTGCACTGGTAAATAAAAGAAAGATTAAACTGCCTTTCCTTTCCTGAACAACATAAAACTGAAGGGTAACCAAATAGATAATGATGAAAAGTATCACTTTACATAAGTATTCCAGGTAATAAATAAACTAGCCTCTTTACTTCTGCATATATTTGAAATTTTCCACAACCAAAAATTATAAAAATAAAAAGAGAGAACTAATTCAGTTCTTTAAATAGTACCCTACAAAAGAAAGTATCTTGTTTCAACAGAAGCATACATTAAAACTGGCATTGAAGAGTATTATTAGATTTTAAAACTGGAAATAAAACACCTTGGGATATGTAGTATGAGTAACAACATACAATTCTAACTGATCAATGAGGAAAGTCCAATTATATAACTCCTGTAATTCCTCCTATGGCAAAACTTACACATCTTCTTCTACCCGAAGCTGTTGAATATGAGATTTTATTTTCTGTCCTGAGGTTTTTAAGATGATGTTTTCGAGGAGGTGGAAATCGTCTTGATTAAAGAGCTCCCTATCCTCCAGTGGCCCAATGATCTGTGAAGGAGAGAAGAGCAGGCGCTTAGCTCTGGAAGGCTGCCTGCACTCAGCAAGCTGGTAAGGAACCCTCTGGCGTCCTCAGGCTACCTCATACGCCAGATCACCTTAAAGACCTGAGACAGGTACATGTCTAGATAACATCAGTGAAATAATACAAAGTAAAGCCCAAAACAAGTACTTGTAGTTATTTACTTATCAGTTCCTCAAGGACACAGTGTAAACCTGTGTACATCACAGTATGTTACAGTAAGCAAACTCCAAAGTAAAATAAAATCGTAACGTAGTTTTCATTAATTCTCCCTGAATAAAAACAACAAAGGCTACTTTATGTGTCAAAGTCCATACTGATTGATTTTCTGAGAGCCACCACACTCTCACCGCCTCGCACAATGGCAGGACACAAATGGACAGCAGGAAGGCTCCATATGGGGATATTTGTCTATGTCAAAAAGCACAGCTCCTTGGAAATAGGAGGCAGAAACATCAATGGCACTTCATAAGCCCCAATCACCTTTGAAAAAAGAGTGGCACTGTTTGAAGAGTTTACTAGCTTCAGAGGAGAATGCTGCAAAGACTGTTCACGGATCTAATGTGAAGTCAAGCTTGACAAATCCTCACCCTTCCATTGCTGATCACTGCCCTCTGTCCCTTCTTCAGCTTCAGAACATCCCTGCAGTACACGGCATGAGACAAAATGAAATCCATTTTGGAAGACTCAAAGACCTCTTTAAAAAGACTGAAATCCATTCCCTAGGAAAGTAATCATTATTAAGGAAAAACAGTCGTTATTAAGCAAACCATATAAACAAATAAACACAGTGAATAAACCATAAAATTTCTTTCCCTGGAAAGTAATAACTAATTTTCATAATTAACATTAAGATGTGTCAATTCTCCAGTCTCCCCGCCATCTCCCTACTACTTAGAGTAACTGCTATTTCCTTATCTTTTCCTGTGATTTGTTCGACTAGCAGACTATTCATCATTCCTTTACTCTGCATTTTTAAATCCTGCTAATTTCCAGTGACAGCCTCTTTTCCTAATTGAAATGTCAAATACTGTATACTCATCATTCTGTAAAAAATTTAAAAACTACAAAACTGTGTCAAAAAAATAAGTAACATAAAATACAAATGAATAAACACAGGCTTATTCTGGAAACACATCAAGAACATATAAGCCTTGAACCCGTAAGTGGTTCAAATCTCCGTTTTTTGCTCTATAAATAAGCCATATTGTCTCTTTTAAAAACTGTGCATAACAAATGGCCCCATACTTAAAACACACAAAAACTCAAATCATGCACCACACGAAAGATAGGCAAGGTTAAAAGTAATAAAGGGAATGTGACAGAATTACTTCTTGGAAATATTCTTCCAAATTAAAAAAAAATTCCCTGAGACTCAGGACTAAAATGACAAATCATGATCATGAACCGGACACGTAAGCTGCAGTGGGTGAGCTTCTGTGGCAGACAAAATGGGGCAGCCTCATGAGAGGCTCAGAGCCTTACCCCAACAGAGAACTCCGCAATGTCAGCTCCTGCAGCCAGGGCCTCTGCAGCCCCCTCCTTGGCCATTTTGGTGATGAAGTTCTTAGCAGCGTTGGAAGTCTGAGTTTGGAGAGCTGCCCAGATTGCTCTGGAGATCTGAGTGTTCTCATAGCTTATCTCTTTGGCAGGATTATTGATCATGCTTATTCTAACATTGTTACTGGATTTCTGTTCACAAAATGGGAAATGGGAGTCATATTGTAGATATTTTTGAACTTGAAAAGCAGCATTAACATCAGTCATGTTCAATAAGTAGCAAATAATATCTCTCTTAAAAGTCTCAGGCCGGGCGCAGTGGCTCATGCCTGTAATCCCAGCACTTTGGGAAGCCAAAGCGGGCGGATCACGAGATCAGGAGTTCGAGACCAGCCTGGCCAACAGAGTGAAACTCTGTCTCTACTAAAAATACAAAAAATTAGCCAGGCATGGTGGCGGGCGCCTGTAATTCCAGCTACTCGCGAGGCTGTGGCAGGAGAATCGCTTGAACCCGGGAGGCGGAGGTTGCACTGAGCCAAGATCGCACCATTGCACTCCAGCCTGGATGACAGAGTAAGACTCAGTCTCAAAAAAAAAAAAAAAAAGTCTCAGATAGTTCTCCTCCGCATTCAGAATAAAATTAAAATGCCATCGTCAAGCATTCAAAACCTTACATGAAGTGGCCCCCAGCCCACCTTTCCAACTTCATTTCTTACCATCCTGGTAAATATAGCATAAATTACAGACCCTCAGAGTTCTATCTTTACCCAACACAGTTTATATTCTTATACAACATATTTTGTATTCTTCTAACGCGCTTGTTTTAGAAATGTTTTCAGTGCTCTGCTCAAACCCTTCTTCATTCATACGGCCTCCCACATTCCTAGTACAATTCAATCTCTCCCTGGGTGAAAAGACAAGAATCCAAGTGGAAGAATATACCCAGGACACACAAAGCCAAAAAAGGGCTTGTACCAATAACATAAGCAATAGACATTTATATTTGGGTGTACCAAAAGACATAAGAGAATATTCATCGCAGCAGTCTTATAATAGCACCAAGCTAAAAACCCAACTGTCCTTCACATAACTTAAACAAATAAAACTTTGTGGTACAGCCATATGATATAATACTACAGAATGAAAAAGGACTATATACCCCTACTTATAACATCATGAATAAATCTCACAAAAGATTGGGTAAAGAAACCAAACACAAATGAAATGGCATAAGATTCCATTTTAATAAACCTAAAGATAGGCAAACCTATTCTCTAATATGAGAAGAGGGAAGAGGGGTGGTGTCTGGGCACAAATGTGGATGGGCACAAGAGTGGGAGGGCTTTCAGGAATTTGAGAATTCTCTATTTTCTGACCTGAGTGGTGGCCACAAGAGTGTGTTCTCTTTGTGACACTGTGTGTCCTATGATTTGAGCACTTCTTGTGAACCTACACTTTACTTCAATTAAAATAGTTATTAAAAAATGCAACTCTCCTTCCCCATTCTCCTACCCTACCACCATTTGAAGATTTACGTATTTGTGTTGGAGTGCCTTTCACATATAACTATCGCCCTTAGCTAGAACTGCCCTGTTCTAACTTCAAATTGACCACAGCATTTGGTCCACTCCTTGAACAATAAAGGCACTCGGCATGTGAGTAAAACTGAAACCACCTGGATATTTCCCTATTTCAGTAAACCTTCCCAGGTACAGAGCGGAAAGGGGATCATGAGGAGGGTTGTGAGGTATGGATGAAGACACAAACTGAAACAGCCCAGGAAAAAGAATTTTGACATCTCATCCTCTAACGATGACACTCTCCAGAAGAATCAGCTGCTTCCCAACCACCTGCCATTGCCACTCACTCAAGCCCGACTATTAATGGCAGCATATCTTTTCAGAACACCTATGTGTGTATCCCTCAGTGCATCTGGATCTACTTCTACTAAACGCACACACTACCATTCCTGTGTGCTACTGCCCCCACGTCCAGACCTCTGTCATGGTAAGGACCCCATCTCCCCGATACAGTACACAATACAATTGTTGGAGCAACTCTGCTCCAAGAACATGAAAAGGTATGCAATAAAACTTGTCTATGATGATCTCACTATTTATTTCTTTTCTCTATAAGAATCTATCCCGTTCAACAAAGCCTGGATACTGTAGTCTTAAATCTCTTCTCTTGAGAGCTGGCAGATCTCTAGAGATACAATACTCTGTTCCCTCGAGCATTAAGAAAGCAGGACTCCCAACTCCCACTGAACAATCCGAGCCGCACAGCGAAGCCCATGAGGACAACTACAGCCACAAACAAAAATATAAAATGAAGTCATAGATACTTGCCTGATGTTTGATGGCATCATACAGTAACTGCCGTCCAGAAGGGCTATCAAAATCCCCAACAATCCAAAAAGTTACTGGCCTAATAAAAGAATCATCTGTAGAAAAACAAAAACAGCTAACTGAGTTGGAGGAGAAAAGCACATTCTGTGTTTCAACATTCTGAAAATGAAATTGACCAAATAATTTGTAAGAACCATGCAAAAAGAAGAAAATGACAAGCTTAATAAAGATAGAAGAAAAAGTGGTAAACCTTTATTATAATGAAAGCAGGGGAATCTTCCACAGAGTTTAGTTGCAGACTAGGAACATGCACTGATTAATTCTACTGATTAATGCACTGGTCTGGGCATCTGTTAGCATGTAAAATGAAAAACAGCCTTTGAACATGTGGGTAACATATTGTCATTTTTAATCATACTAATTTGTAATTTTTTGAAACTAATTCTTTACAAATGTTTATACAAAATTTATCTACATTGGCCAGGTGCAGTGGCTCACGCCTGTAATCCTAGCACTTTGGGAGGCCGAGGCGGGTGGATCACTTGAGGTCAGGAGTTCAAAACCAGCCTGGCCAAAATGGTGAAACCTCATCCCTACTAAAAATACAAAAAAGTTAGCTGGACGTGGTGGCGGGTGCCTGCAATCCCAGCTACTTGGAAGGCTGAGGCAGGAGGATCACTTGAAATCACTTGAACCCAGAAGGTGGAGCTTGCAGTGAGCCAAGATCACGGTACTGCACTCCAGCCTGGGTGACAGAATGAGACTCCGTCTCAAAAAAAAAAAAAAAAAAAAAAAAAATTATCTACATTGATATAGCTTCCTGTTACCCACAGATTCCAGAAACAGTACAATTAAGTGTTGATAAATTCTAAATTACAATGGTCACCAAAACCAAAGAAGAAAATTAAGAAATAGAACATTCTGAAGTTTTAAGTTACCATAGATTTCCTTGGAGGACATTCCTGGACAAAGGTAAAGAGAAAAGAGTAGAAAAAAACAAAGTATCATTTCTGGAATGAATGCCTACTGTAAGAATCGAAAGTCTAAACAACGGCTAACACAGTCTATGGTTCTTCCTGCTGCTTAGTCCTGTCGGTGTCATGGTGCTGTCCCAGTACCCTAAGAAACAGTTTCTTTAAAGAACCAAATGGAGTAATTGCTTGTACTTTACATATAGCTGAGAAACCAGAACTTCTCTCAGGGAGAGACCACACCGGGGATTAAAAAAGGCGGTAAAAATAGCTGCCTTAAAATAACAGCCAGTGCTTTTTTGAAGCACTGACCCCAGGGGGACAGAATCTGTCCGCCACTACAGGGCGTCATTTTACACAATCTTAGCCTAAATAAATACCTCTACATAAAATCAGCTTCAAAGATTATACAAGGCTTTCTAAAATCAACTTTATCTTATAAACCCCAAAATAATAAAACCCTTTTTGACTAAAGTCAAAAGGTAAAACAGGTAATACAAAATTTACGAAGACATTTGAATTTTTAAACAAATGTTTATTTTCAACAAATACACAAAGAATTAAATTTTAAATAGATATGTTCTAGACTCAAAGCATTATAAGAAATAAGAAAAATTATGAAGTCTCTTTCCCTTTTTTCTCTTGATTTGCAAATTAAGATGAATATACAAATACTTTCAAAAAAAATGTTGAATGCAAGATAACAAGCCTCAAATGGATTACCTTTCTTTGTCAAATAGTTCATACTATTGGCTACAGCAGCAGTCTTGCCTTGGGAATCCAAGATAGTAAATCTAGCATAATCATCCACAAAGAAGTTATCTGGGAGAAAAAATGAAATACGTATATATTAGTTCCAGTTCAATCTATTCTTAATATTCAACCGATGACCTGACTTGATCATAATATAACATTTATAGAAATGTGTGAGTGAAGTATATTAAGTTCCATGTTTACTGAACAACTTCACAACATGACCCCTATCCCTACTGAAGTTACACATCAAAGACACAAGGCTGATGAAAACATACATATCTCACACAGCTATCATACAAGTATGTGTCAGTTTAATGGCTGAAATTCATCCTATTCCCATTCCTGTCACTTGTCAACTGGAGAACAATCTCAAAGAGATCCCCTTAACTCATTTCTCCCTTCCCTAGTCCAACCAGTGGAGTAAGCTCTTCCCCTTCCTACGGAGGAAGCAGGGGTAAAAGAGAAAATACATAAGAAAACTAATTTTTATTTTTCAGGTCTAACAAAATATCACCTCTTAAAACCTTAACAGAAATAAAAGGTCATTTTCACTCTTTTTGCGTATATCCCTTCTCCAATTAGTGTCAAAGGGCAATCCTCATTATTCATTTTCCCTCAGATTATTATTCCTAGAATTCCAGTTTCATCACGTCATTCTCTTGCTCTAAACTACCCAGTAATTTCTTACAGGCTACAAAATGGTCTCCAGCCTAGTACTGTAAACTCTCTGTCTCTAACAATCTCCCCAATCTTAAACATTATTGCACCCTATACAAATGTCAGTCTTCTCATCACAGTCTGTCAGACACAGCTTGCCTGCCTACCCACACATCTATTCATCTGTGCACATGCTCATCCATCTACACTGTCACTCGACAATGCACACTGAACACCTACTATCCATAGAATACTATCCAGGAGAACAGTAGAAAATAAGTCACACACGGTCCATGATATCATGTGGGGGAAGGGAGAGCACACCATGCCGGTAAAAATTATTATCCTACTAAAAAGGTTCCAGGACAGCCAAAGCCAAAGAAACCTGGGTGACGGTGCCGCCACCACCAGGTCAAAAGGATGCCAGGGCCTCCTAATTGATGTCTGCACTATGTTCAGCTGACAGGTGGCATCTTTGCCACTGTGGACTAGCACTGTTTCATAGCTCATTGCTGCAACACTCAATGGAAAAGGAAATTCAAAAACAAAACCGCTATTATGTTCCTTATTCATGTGTATTCCAGAGACAACCCTTCAAATTTAAATAAAAATGATGAAAACAACAAATACTTAGGATGAAGAGCCACAACACGCTCACCTTGCTCTACTGAAACTTCAGGGAAGAAAGGAAAACCCAGCTGTGAAGAAAAAGCTCACTTTCTAGGTAGTTTCTTTCTCAAATATAAGCCTATATTTATACTTTTTCCTCAGTGTGTGTGTGCTTATGTATAGGGGTGTGTGTGTGTGTGTGTATATACATGTATTTTTCCTCTACCTAAAACAAACTTTCAGTTTCAAGTCTATTAGAGATAGTGCATTAACAACCATAAATAGATTGATATGTTCATTATACTCAACTATAACAATAAATAGCTGGTTATGACTTCATTACATACATCTTTCCTTCCCCAGTGAGATTTCATGGGCTAGTGATGACAGTTCCATCTTATTTCCAGGTGTTTGCTGAAGAGGCCTCAGAATCTCAAGGAAGGCACAAGGAACAAATTGCACCTGGGCTTAACATATTTGGCTCTTATAAGGTATTCTAGCAGAAAACAGCCAACTGTCTACCAACTGAGGAACAGATACATGTGGACTATCCATAAAGTGGACTATAAAAAGGAATGAAATGCTGACATACACAACAACATGCATAAGCCTTAACAACATGTTAAATTAAACAAGCCAGGCACAAAGGGCTTCCAATTATATGAAATGTCTAGAATAGGCAAATCCATAGAGACAGAAAGTAGATTAGTTGTTGCCAGGGGATAGGGGAAGGGAGGAACAGAGAGTGTCTACTAATAGGTACATGGAATTTTGGGGAATTTTGGGGAATTTTTGGGGGGTGATGATAATGATGTATCATTAGACAGTGGTGATGACTACACAAACTTTGTGGGGTTTTTTCATTAAAAAAACCATTGAATTGTATACTTTAAAAGGTTGAGTTTTATGGCATATACATCATATCTTGATGAAGCTGCTAAAGGCCTTCCTAAGTTCTCAGAGTGAAATTCAGTGAGATATTTGTTGACATTATGGCTGACTGATTCTAGAATGAGGATGAAGAAAGAGAACTGCTTTATGACTAGGGGAGCAAACAATCCAGGTCCATTCTCATCATCTACTGCCTGTTTAGTTGGCATTTAAATGGCACTAAATATTTTTCAAAGTTCACAGGGTTTTGCCCAGAAGATGTTGTCTTCTTTAGGAGGAAACTCTTGTGAATTTAGAATCTCATATTATGAACTAAAGGTGCAAAGAGTTTACACATAAAATTTTGTCACAATCTTGGGCTATCTTCTGAACACTGCAGAAGATAATCAGAATATTAAAATCTGAAAAATGTAAAGATTCTGAAGCACAAGTCAAAAAAAGCATAAGGTTGTTCCTGAAATGCTCCTTACTACTCGCTGTTAAATCCAGGTAGTCTCGTTCAGCTGTCAAAATCCTAGAATTGATTCGTGGAACAACATTTGGCTGATTCATGATATACTCTACCACATCTCGATCATGGGGCAGTTCACCCTGCAAGAAAAAAAAAAGGAGGTTGAGGGGGGAGTGTAAAGCAAATTTTAGCAATAATAATTCATTAGGAACCAAAAAATTATTAACTTTATAAATGGCTTCCTCTGTGCTAATAATAGTTAAGACAGAAGTTACTCTGTTATTGGTCCGTCACTGCCACGTATACCTGGGCACATCACCTACAGCATCTCTACCTCTATCAACAATGTGAGGCAGATATTGTTGACATTCATTGTAAAGATGAGGAAGCTAAGGCACAGAAAGGTTAAATAACTTACTCAAACTCACAAAGCCAATGCAAAGTGATTATGAAATGCAAACCCAGGCCAGGAGTGGTGGCTCACGTCTGTAATCCCAGCACTTTGGGAGGCTGAGGCAGGCAGATCACTTGAGGTTATGAGTTCAAGACCAGCCTGGCCAACATGCCATCTTTACTAAAAATACAAAAGTAGCCGGGCATGGTGGCAGATGCCTGTAATCCCAGCTTCTCGGGAAGCTGAGGCAGGAGAATCACTTGAACCTGGGAGGCAGAGGTTGCAGTGAGCCAAGATCATGCCACTGCACTGGGCTACAGAGTGAGACTGACTCAAGGAAAAAAAAAAAAAAAGAAAAAGAGAAAGCCAAAGGTCTTCTCTCAAGCAGTTAATATACTTTGTAATAAAAACCACTCCCATCTTTGTTCAATCTCAGCCATCTAAGTAACCTTACATCTCCAGAGTCAGAATTACAATGAGAGGATAAGAAATCATTTGTCGTTTATTCTTCCCTTTTGCACAGCTAATATTACAGAAATAGTTATACTTCTTGAAGGTGATCTCAGAGCCATGTGTCAACAACTGTGCAAATGTGCAGATTTATCAAATTTAAAATATTTAACACACAAGTATACTTTAAAGTCATTTTCTCTTTTTTTCCTTTGAGACAAGGTCTTGCTCTTTCACCCAGGCTAGAGTGTAGTAGTATAATCAGAACCACAGCTCACTGCAGCCTCGACCTCCAGGGCTCAAGGGATCTTCCTACCTTAACCTCCCAAATAGCTGGGACTACAGGCATGTGCCACCACACCCAGCTAATTTTTGTATTTTTGTAGAGATGGGGTTTCACCACGTTGCCCAGGCTAGTCTCAAACTCCTGGGCTCAAGAGATCCTCTCTCACTGTGCCTGACCTGAAGTCATTTTCAAGATAAAAGATGTGAATCAAATATACACATTCAAGTCTAAATAATTCCAATTAGACATTATTTGTAGCTATTTAATAAGGAGCATATGAACCAACCATACAAATCAAAAGACAAAGATATTAGATGGCTCACTGTACATGTTGGCTCATGTATACAACTTTGGTCAGTATTATAAATCTACTTGACTCCAATTAGAAGCCCATCTAGTTCAAGGAGGGGAATTTGGCAAAGTCTATAAAAATTTTAAAAGTAGGGTGGCAGGGCCTGGGGAAGGCGTGGCAGGCGCCATGTCTGGCTGTGAAGGTGCTGCTGAAACAGCCCAAGAAGCAGGCCAAGGAGATGGACGAGGAATGTAAGACTTTCAAGCAGAAACAAAAAGAGGAGCAGAAGAAACAAAAATAGGAGCTAAAATCGAAGGCTATGGGGAAGGGCCCCCTGGCCGCAGGTGAAATTAAGAAATCTGGGCTGGGTGCAGTGGCTCATGCCTGTAATCCCAGCACTTTGGGAGGCTGAGGTGGGTGGATCACCTGAAGTCAGGAGTTCAAGACCAGCCTAGCCAACATGGCAAAACCCTGTCTCTACTAAAAATACAAAAATTAGCCGGGCATGGTGGCGGGCGCCTGTAATCCCAGCTACTCAGGAGGCTGAGGCAGGTGAATCGCCTGAATCTGGGATGCAGAAGTTGCAGTAAACCGAGATCACACCACTGCACTCTAGCCTGGGTGACAAAGCGAGGCTCCGTCTCAAAAACAGAAAAGAAAAAAAAATCTGGCAGCAAGTAAGCTGTGCCTTGTGCCTGAGGAGATGGTGACCCTTGATTTCATTCATATTTAAACATCTGTATTCCCTGCCATAGCATCTTTTGCCACCTGTAGCTGGAATGAAGTGTTGTCTTGAAGCCTGTTGTACATATAAGAATAAACATTTGTAAAAAAAAAAAAGTTATTAATTAAAAAAATAATTGTAACACCTTCTGACCAGCCCTTGTATACACACACATGCACACATGCATGCACACACACACACACACACGCACACACACACACACACGCACACACACACACACACACGCACACACACACACACACGGTAGTTGTCTTGAGGAAGAAATGAATAGTACAGGACAGGAGTGTATGGCTAGACGTTTCTCTTCATTTACATCTCTATGTTTTGAATTTCATACCACTGGCATAGCATATCTCTTAATTCTTTTTAAAGAAACAAGGTCATGCCCTGTTGCTCAGACTAGAGCGCAGTGGCATGATTATAGCCCACTACAGCCTCAATCCTCAAGCAACCCTCCTGCCTTAGTCTCCCGAAGTAGCTCAGACTACAGGTGCATGCCACAATGCCTGCCTAATTTTTTTTTATTTTGTAGAGATGGGGTCTCGTTACGTTAGCCAGGCTGGTCTCAATCTCCTGGCCTCAACTAATCCTCCAGCCTCAGCCTCTCAAAGTGTTGTATTACAGGCATCAGCCACCACAACTGGCTGATAACACATCTTTTTGTAGTGCATTTAGTTCGAATTTTCCAGTACTTGGTATTTTTCAAGACAATGAACAAAGGTATATACATATTAGAATATTCACTGTAGCACTGTCTGTAACTAGTGAAAATGTAGAAGTAATGTCCAATACTAGGGAATGAAGTAAATGTTTATTTTATTTTATTTGTATATTTTTTGAGACAGAGTTTCACTCTTGTCGCCCAGGCTGGAGTGCAATGTCACGATCTTGGCTCACTGCAACCTCGGCCTCCTGGGTTCAAGCGATTCTCCTGCCTCAACCTCCCGAGTAGCTGGGATTACGGGCATGTGCCACCACGCCCAGCTAATTATTATTATTATTATTTTTTTTTTTCTTGAGACGGAGTCTCGCTCTGTCACCCTGGCTGGAGTGCAGTGGCACAATCTCGGCTCACTGCACTCGGTTCCCAGAGGGAACCTCTGCCTCCCAGGTTTAAGCGATTCTCCTGCCTCAGCCTCCTGAGTAGCTGGGACTCCAGGCACGTGCCACCACGCCCAGCTAATTTTTTTTTTTTTGAGTCTCGCTCTGTCACCCAGGCTGGAGTGCAGTGGCGCCATCTCTGCTCACTGCAAGCTCCGCCTCCTGGCTTCACGCCATTCTCCTGCCTCGGCCTCCCGAGTAGCTAGGACTACAGGCATCCGCCACCATGTCCGGCTAATTCTTTTTTTTTTTTTTTTTGGATTTTTAGTAGAGACGGGGTTTCACCATGTTAGCCAGGATGATCTCGATCTCCTGACCTCATGATCCGCCCACCTCGGCTTCCCAAGTGAGCCACCGCACCCGGCCTAATTTTTTGTGTGTGTTTTTAGTAGAGACAGGGTTTCACCATGTTAGCCAGGATGGTCTCAATCTCCTGACCTCATGATCCGCCCACCTCGGCCTCCCAAAGTGCTGGGATTACAGGCATGAACCATCGCGCCCGGCCTATTTTTTATAATGGAATACTGGCCAGGCACGGTGGCTCATGCCTATAATCCTAGCACTTTGGGAGGCCGAGGTAGACAAATTGCTTCAGCCCAAGAGTTGGAGACCAGCGTGGACAACCTGGCAAAATCCCAACTCTCCAAAACATATAAAAATTAGCTGCATGTGGTGGCACACACCTATGGTCCCAGCTACTTGGGAGGCTGTGGCAGGAGGACTGCTTGAACCCAGAAGTTCAAGGCTGCAGTGAGCTATGATCGTAATCCCTACACTCCAGCCTGGGTAACAGAGAGACCCTGTCTCAAAAAAAGTTTTGGTAAGGAAAGTGACCTTTGTAACAATTAATTTGCCCCACTACTATTTACATCTCCCCAGCTGCACAAAGCCTTGAAAATCAATGGCCCCAAAATAAAACAACTAGGACACTAGAGAATTCTCAGGGGTTCTCTTTATTTGGGCTGAACCAGACCTCACTCAGTGCCAACAGCCTTTTCCCTGGGGGTATCTGTCAAACACAACTGGGCAATTGTTTAACATCTTAGCTGCCTGAGGTGGCAGATAACACATGGGCTAACACAAAGCTGGTCAAAAAACAAAAGAAAAAAAAGGCTGGGGAATGGGATGTCCATAACGGACTTTGAAAAGCTCTGACAAACTTCTTGGAATTTGAAAGACCATAAGCATCATGCCCAGGGGTATGCGAATGCCCAGGGAAAATCTTAGAAGGCCTTAAACCCTTGCCTCTAACCTTGGGGCTCTGTGCAAGCAAAAATGGAAGACTAAGGCAGAGTTGCCAACTGCCTGGTTGAGTGTGGAAAGTGTGCCCCAACACAACAGAGACCCTTGGGGAAAACTGGGAGACTTTTTGAATTCATGCATCGAAGGAAATCTCTGTTCATTCATCAGCTGACCAGTAAGTTAAACAAGCTGAAACTTCAGAAGCCACACATGAAAAAGATGTTAAGGAATTGGTTCAGGGCCGAGCATGGTGGCACATGCCTGTAATCACAGCGCTTTGGAAGGCCGAGGTGAGTGGATCACTTGAGGCCAGGAGTTCGAGACCAATGTTCTGAAATTAGAGCCTGGCCAATGTGGTGAAACCCCATCTCTACTAAAAATACAAAAATTAGTTGGGCGTGGTGGTGTGCTCCTGTAATCCCAGCTACTCGGGAGGCTGAGGCACGAGAATCACTTGAACCCAGGGGGCGGAGGTTGCAGTGAGCTGAGATGGCACCACTGCACTCCAGCCTGGGCAACAGAGCGAAACTCTGTCTCAAAAAAAGGAAAGAAAATAAAAGAAAGAATTGGTTCAGGAAAGTCACTAAACAAATAACAGTTACAACAACAACAAAGAACAACACAAACCCTGGTATGGTGAAGAAGTGTCATATTATATTATTTCAAATTCCTAGTTACCAAAAACAAAATTATTAAATATGCAGAAATGGTGGCTCATGCCTGTAATCCCAGCATTGTGGGAGGCCAAGGCGGAAAGATCGCTTGGGCCCAGGAGTTCGCGACCTGAGGCCTGCCTGGGCAACACAGAAAGATCTCACCTCCACAAAAAGATACAAAAATTAGCCATGTATGGTGGCATGCACCTGTAGTCCCAGCTACTCGAGAGGCTGAGTTGGGAAGATCATTTAAGTCCAGGAGTTGGAGGCCACAGTGAGCTAAGATCATGTCACTGTACTCCAACCCGGGTGACAGAGCTCTCGCTCTGTATCAGACCCTGTATCAGAAAAAAAAAAAAAAAAAAAAGACATGCAGAAAGAAAAAAGTATGGTGTACACTCAGGAAAAGAAGAGGCCAAGACATACTATTCTTACTATTATATAAGTAAAATGTGTAATGTATATTCTTACATTATGTTCATATTATTCTGAGTAAGTCCAAACATTGGACTTAATTAGAAAAAGAATTTAATAAATGATTTCAAATATATTCAAGAACTAAAAGAAACCATGTCTACCAAAGCAAAGTTTAAGACCAACATCTCACCAAATAATATCTATAAACCAAAGGAAATTATCAAAAAGAACCAAATAGAAATCTGGATTTATAATAACTGAAATGAAGCATTCACTAGAGAGGCTCAATAGCAGATTTTAGTTGACGAAAGAAAGAATAAGTGAATTTGAAGATAGATAAACTGAGATTATCCAGTCTGAGGAACATAAAGAAAGAGATCTGTGGGACATGAGAGAGTACCAACATATGCATATTTCCAGAATGAGAGGAGGGAAGAGAAAAGGCAGTGTGTGGTAAATAATTTGGCTGACCCTAGTTTCTGGGATGTAAACTCTAAATCCAGTGATAGGAGTGTCTTTGTCATTCATGGTGAGCCCCTTAGAACACACATGATGGTTTATACTACAGGGTGATGCACAGTGGGGCCCAAGAGTTTGTGCTAATGCAATGACTCAGGTTGGGGGCTGGTAACACTAGAAAGACCAACCACATGATTAGTTGGGGTTTTGAGCAACAAGCTATCTGTCCAATATCATCCTGTTCTCTGCAAATTTGATTTGTATACAATGTCCAGAACAAGCAAATCTATTAAGCAGAAAGTAGGTTTGTGTTTGCCAATGGCAGGGTGGCAGGGAGTAGGACAAAATGGGCAAAATGGAGAGGAGTAATTGCTACTGGATATGGGGTTTCTTTCGGGGGTGATAATGTTCTGAAAATTAGAGGTGGTAGTTACATAACTGTGTGTAGAGAATAAAAACTACTGAATTGTACCGTTCAAAAGGCTGACTTTTATGCTGTCTGAATTATATCTCAAGAACTATATATATTAATATTTATATGTAAATGAAAAATAATATTGAGTCTCTCCAAAGCCAAAATTCCCTACAAATAGAATAAATGTTTCTTAGAACTGCCTGCAATTTTTAAAATAAACATTTAATCCTGAAATCAATAATACTAGTTATTTAAATTACCATATATAGAAGATTTATGAATATTTTCATCATAGGACTTGCCAAAAGTTTGCAAACCAATTACAAGTGACATATAGAATATAGTTTTTTGTTTTGTTTTGTTTTTTTTAATGGGACAGGGTCTCACTCCATCACCCAGGCTGGGGTACAGTGGGGCAATCACAGCTCACTGCAACCTCAAACTCCTGGGCTCAAGCGATCCTTCCACCTCAGCTTCCTGAGTAGCTAGGACTACAGGCGCGCACCACCAAGCCCAGCTAATTTTTTTATTTATTTTTTAGAAATGGGGTCTTGCCATATTGCCCAGGTTGGTCTCAGACTTCCTACCCTCAAACCATCCTCTCGCCTCAGCCTCCCAAATAGTGATACTAAGAATTTTACTGCCTACTATAGAGGCAACAAAAAATATAAGCCAACTGTTCTCTTTAAAAAATCAGCCTTGAAATGTGACTCACCAAGTACACCGCTCTTTGGAAAAAGGTGGTGGTCTCCAGAATTTTATGCATTGTGATGGTTTCTAACTCATCAGGGTCTAGCTGTTCCCTTTCAAAGGGCATTCCATTGAACAGCACAACGGGCAGAGGTCCAACTCCAGTCTGCTCATAGTAGCCTCTTGCTTCCTGAAACACAAGGAACCACAAAAACAGCATATTTTTGCCTTTTGTGAGACAAATGGAACAGAGCATATTTTTCTTACATGCCTGTTCTAACAACAATCAATAGAAATATTGTCAAGAAAAAATAACTCAAGATATTTCTTTTTAAAAAAATGAAAAATGACATCAAAGTTAATATCCTACTATGTAAATCTGAGATTGAATTACTGAGTTCAAGTTTTTACAAAACCACAAAAGCTGCAAATTATGAAGTGCATGTGTGTGTATGTGTGTATGTGTATGTACGTGTGTGTGTATGTGTGTGTGTGTAGCACAGGCTGTCAAAACTGAACTACATATTCTACGGTCAGCACTATACAACAGAACTTTCTGCAATGATGGAAATATTCTATCTGTGCTTGTCTGTGCTGTCCAATGCAGTAGTCACTAACCTCATGTAACTACTGAGCACCTGAAACCTGCCAACTATGACCAAGTAACTAAATCTTTAATTAATTTCCATTTTAAAATCTACATGTGACCATGGGCTGCCAAAATGAGGTGCACAGGTTTTGCTACCATATATTATAAGTGCTCTATGCAAAAAGCCTGAGGTAAATATTTGCACCCAATTCTAAGTAAGGGTCCATATCACTAACAAAGAAATTACACCTGCAGAAAACAAAACAAGGTTTGTGGGGAAACAGTGCTCAACAACTGCTCTAAGACACAATACACCTAATCTTTTCCCTTCTCCAGGACAAAAGAGGTTCACTGGCCAGAAAATACTGGAGCAACAAAACGGCAAATGTACCTAAGACGGACATTTTTCCTGTCAACACAGGCACTCATCCCTCAGATTAACTTTTCAGAGTAAAAACTGTATTACCACCCAAGATGTAAAGTGGGCAACTTTACAAATGTCTATCGCACACCTTGTAATTGCCATTTTCTGAAAATAGCAGAATTTAATTATTTATAACCATTTTAGATAGCACCAGTAGAAAAGAACTCCCATTGGGTAACTAATCCGAGTCATCGGTAACAGACTGCTTACTTTCTAATCAGACAAGCACAATAACAGGTAATGGCACAGAAACTGACGGCCTAAAACATGGCACAGCCTAAAAAGCCTTCTAGGTTGGTTTCAGCCATTTCTCTACATCACAGTTTAAATGTTTTAAATATCACTCCTAAAACTCTTACCATGTTAATTCTGTTCTTTAGCATCTCAACTATTTCACAGATATCCATTAAAACTCAACTTTCATCTAACTTTAGTTTTGAAAATCATCCCCGTCAACCAATTAAAACAAGACTGGAAAACTTACATTATAATTCCAAGTGACAATAAGATAAATAACATTGGTTTTCTCTGCAAACAGTAACTGAGTGGAAGTCAGGAGTGACAGGGAGGTGTTTGGACTATGTAGCTTCCTTTTTCACCACTCAGAAATAGTTCACAAGACCAAATAACAGAATGCAGCACAATTATCAAACAGCCAAACTGAAAATTCATATGGACAAATT
Source organism: Pongo abelii (assembly GCF_028885655.2). NCBI lineage: Eukaryota > Metazoa > Chordata > Mammalia > Primates > Hominidae > Pongo > Pongo abelii. The sequence goes on from NC_071996.2 coordinate 19,748,144, forward strand.
TTCTATCAACAGCTAACTAAAAATATTAAATAATGATAAATAATTAACAAACATTAATTTTTGTTAGTTTTATACTGAGCCACTCACAAACAACTGAGATTAGTAAGGACTCGAAGATAATATGCTAAAGGTAAAGTGTTTGCCTGTGTAGGTTAGAACTTTTCCTAATGTCATTATCTTACTGGCTTTGAAAGATATAAATATATACCTATCAGACTATATTCTCGTCAGTTTAAAATTTCTACTTTAATTGCATTGCCTACTTTTTAAAATAATTACTTCTTTCAGACATAGAAGATATCATAGCTGCACTGTAACAAAAGGAACAGATTTACAAGTGCAATGACATTTATTAGAAGCAGCCATTTTTCCTAAAATTAACCATTTCAAAAGATTCCATTTCACTGGACTTTTTGTATAGGGGTAAAGCTCCTGTAGTTAAAAAAAAAACAAAAATCTCATTAGTCATTAGATTGTTAGGACTTCTGGGATACTCTCCACATCCCTGCCTTGAGAGTACTTCTATTCAAATAGCTGGACAATTAAATGATGAAATATAAATAATATGACCTGTTTGTATACAGAAGAGCCTCTAATCAGTACAGACAGCCAAGTCTAGGAAACTAAGGAGCATGGTGTGTGATACTCTCATTCAATTTTTCAGCACAATCAAGATTTCGACACATGTAAAGATATAAAAATACCCCTTTCCCCAGTTTGTCCACTCTACTCAATATTTTTCAAGTAAATACTTTTGATATAGTAATCATCCACAATAAAAAGCTACTGGTACTTTTTCTTCAACAGGATAAGAGAAAATGAGACAAATAGTTTCCAAATATGAAATATAAAAAAAATTCCACAAAGTCCCTCAAAACTTTCATATTCTCAAAGTGGCCTTCTTTTTCTTTTATTTCAATTAAATTCTTTTTCTACAGAGTACTATTATTGCTGTTTGTGTCTATCTGGGAGAAAAGTAGTTACTAGGTACCCATAGCAATATTATTTTATTTAAAAACCCAGAAAAGATAAGTGACTGGACAGAAGGCTGCAATAAAATAATGGTAACCAGCTGGGCAGGGTGGCTCATGCCTGTAATCCCAGCACTTTGGGAGGCCAAAGCAGGCGGATCATCTGAGGTCAGGAGTTCGAGACCAGCCTGCCCAACATGGTAAAACCCCATCTCTACTAAAAGTACAAAAATCAGCCAGGTATGGTGGTGAGTGCCTGTAATCCCAGCTACTCAGGAGGCTGAGGCAGGAGAATCGCTTGAACCCAGGAGGCAGAGGTTGCAGTGAGCCAAAATGGCGCCACAGCACTCCAGCCTGGGAGACAAAAGCAAGACTCCGTCTCAAAATAATAATAATAATAATAATAATAATAGTGGTAACCCTTCTCAGGCTACACTGCGTAGATCTCATTCCCAGCTTCAATTCCAAGTTTGACTGGATATATCTTAAAGTGAACTAAAGCACAGAATCAAAAACAGAAAAGAGAAAGAAAACAGGCAGACTGGCTTGCTCAAAGACCTTCTAGCTCCTGGTATGAATTCACCTTTCTAAAAGAGCTGGTACAGAGCTAGTATTTTAATTCGTCTTGTATTCAACAACAGCTTACACATATAACAAATATGTGTCCCTCTACGAACTTGAATTCACAGAGCAGGCAGCTGTCACTATACCCAGGAAGCCTTCCACAATCAGCTTGTCCCAAACTAGCAGAGCTGCCCATCCAGCTTAGCTGCCATCTAGCTCAGCTGCCACTGAGCCTCCACATACAATGTGCAAACACTCAGAACCTCACCATCACCAAAACCATAGTGCTCTCATTTGTTGTCTCCCCCAACGAGGCTGCGTGAACTGCCCAAGTTCATACCACATCTTGTTCAACTTTCTAGTATTAGGACTGGCACAATTACTCAACACTACTGTTGAAAAACTAAAACTTTGTTACTTATTCTAAAGTAATTCAGAAATTTCTCTAGTTGTTAAATTCTTTTGTTTTGATCTTGCTAAAGATTATTTTGTTCTCTCCCTCTAAAACCTGAATCGACTTACAGGAGCAGATCTCTCAACCAATCCCAATTAACTAATTTATCTGATTAACAAATACCAGCTATTAAAGTATGCTGAATACTTACACTGGTGAGCTATTCTCTAGAATGCCCACATATTTTTTTATTTTTATTTTATTTATTTTTTATTTTTTAGTAGAGATGGGGTTTTGCCATGTTGGCCAGGCTGGTCTCAAACTCCTGACCTCAGGTGATCCTCCCACCTCAGCCTCTCAAAGTGATGGGATCACAAGCGTGAGCCACCACACCTGGCCTCTATTTTGTTTTTTGGTTTTTTTTGACCTGTGATTTTGTTTTTAATTATCTTAAGCCTTATGATCACACATAATTTTTAACTGTTTATCTCCTCTACTTAAAACTTTCCAGTGAGGTGGCAAAAGTACCATTAACAAGCAAACATACACAGTAGTTGCAGGGTTTTACATATTTTTGAATAGTTGTTTGAAGACAATCCTAAAGTATAAACTAGTCTAACTTAGTAACTCAAAAGTTTAACTTGCTACTATTTTTGTCACACTGACCTTTAAAAACAACTGACCTTAAAGATATCTAGAAAATGTGAGAGGTGTCCAGTATTCTTTCTTTGGTATTACACATAAACCACACTAAAATGCCTCTCAATAAGTAAAAGGCAGCATTTTAGATACAGGGAATAGGATGCCCACATGCTTTTGCTCCCCCCAGTTGAGCTATCTGCTTACCAAGGATCAGCTGTGTCTGTTCCCAAACCAACTATTCCTGTTAGTGAAATGATTTAATAGTATGTAAACCAATAAAATATGAGTACAAAAAGAAGGTTACTCTTCCCACTAAAACAAACTGAATGACTAGAAAACTCACAAAGATGAGAGGCTAAAACCAAATGATGTTGAACTGGGTGTCTGTCAAACAACTACAGAAGACTTGGGAGGGAGATTATAAAAATCTACAAGGATTCTGTATCAGATGAAACAGGACTCACAAACAATTCATGCTGAATATCATTTATAAACAGATGATAGCTCAGACCTTAAAACAGGAATCAAAGGCTGTTTATACAAAAAAAAAAAAAAATCCTTCCTTAAAAAAAGAGAAAAAACATTGAACCACTGGTAAATAAATGTATTTTTATATGTTTAAAATCAGAATGTTTCAGAAATGTATATTAACTCCTTTCCTTATTACACATTTTCAACAATTTGTGCTTGCAATAGGTAAAGACCCTCTACTGTGTTTAATGTCTCAAAAGAAAAAAAGATTACCTTTAAGTAAAAAAAGGTTAAACTTTCTTATTATATCCTTATTACTACAATACTTTGCCATTCTGTTACATTTCTTAATATATTTCCATCCTTAGTCTAAATAACTAAATAAAGCCAATATGATATATATTAAGCTGTACATTGTTTCCTGGCTCTATACATCCAGCAGATGTTATCCAGAGCAAACTTCATGGAAGTACTACCATTGCATTCTGAAAACAAAATTGTTTTTCTATTTAAAAGTTAATAAGCAAGTTAAAAATCAGTCATATCTTCACAAGACTGAAATAAAAACTTTTTCAAACACTGAAAAGTGATCTGGTTTCTAAACTTTTAAATGCTAAGTACTGAAACACTTTAACCACCATTCACCATTATTAACCAAAGCCCCCAAACGGGGTTAAGGACAGTACAATGTTGCAATCAAATAAGAAACACAAAGAAATTTTTTACCTTCCGATTCCGATCATAAGCAGAATCAATCCCCAAAATGCTATTCACTTCTACATACGGATATTTCTTCTCCAGGACACTGACCACATGTTCAACTTTCACTTTTTCTCCAGTCCTCACCTTGTTATAGATCTGAAGAAAGAAAAAACAGTTGGTTAACTACACTTTTAAGCTCAAATTTCAAAGTGTTTATTCCACATTTTTCTGAATTTAGAGGAAAATACACTTATTTTTCTTTTTTTTTGAGACGGAGTTTCACTCTGTCACCCAGGTTGGAGTGCAATGGCACAATCTCGGCTCACTGAACCTCCGCCTTCCGGATTCGCGTGAGTCTCCTGTCTCAGCCTCCAGAACAGCTGGGATTAGACACCTGCCACCACGCCCACCTAATTTTTTGTATTTTTAGTAGAGACAGGTTTCATCATGTTGGCCAGGCTGGTCTTGAACCCCTGACCTCAGGTGATCCACCCGCCTCAGTCTCCCAAAGTGCTGGGATTACAGGTATGAGCCACTGCGCCTAGCAGATTATTTTTCTTGAAAGGTCAAATTGGGACATGTTAGCAATTCTTCATTTTCCATATACCTTACTAAGATGGCTTCCTAGGTTGGAAATTAAGTATTCTTTTTTTTTATTTTTGAGACGGAGTCTCACTCTGTCACCCAGGTTGGAGTGCAGTGGCGCAATCTCGGCTCACTACAACCTCCGCCTCCCAGGTTCAAGCGCTTCTCCTGCCTTAGGCTCCTGAGTAGCTGGGACTACAGCACACGCTCCACACCCGGCTAATTTTTGTATTTTTTAGTAGAGACGGGGTTTCACCATACTGGCCAGGCTGGTCTTGAACTTCCGACCTTGTGATTCGCCCGCCTCAGCCTCCCAAAAGTGCTGGGATTACAGGCGTGAGCCACCACGCCTGGCCAGAATCAGCTCAGTCTTGTTAAGTGTCAAATGAAAAAATACATTAGTTAAGAAAAATCTGAATAGGCCAGGCAGACATGGTGGCTCACACCTGTAATCCCAGCACTTTGGGAGGGTGAGGCGGGTGGATCACTTGAGGTCAGGAGTTCGAGAACAGCCTGGCCAACATGCTGAAACCCTACTAAAAATACAAAAATTAGCCTGCCATGGTAGTGCCCACCTGTAAATCCAGCTACTCAGGAGGCTGCAGCAGGCGAATCCCTTAAACCCAGGAGGCAGAGGTTGCTGTGGGCCAAGATCACACAACTGCACTCTAGCTTGGATGATGGAGTGAGACTGTCTCAAAAAAAAAAGAGAAAAATCTCAACACTTATAAGTAGTCCTTGAAATAAAAACTACATCCACGATGTTTAGGAGGGAATAGGAAAGGGAGAGGGGAGAGACACAGAAATCTAAATTGACCCCAGTATTATTTATTTGATTTTTTTTTTTTTTTTTTTTTTGAGACGGAGTTTCACTCATCACGCAGGCTGGAGTGCAATGGCGCCATCTTGGCTCACTGCAACCTCCGCCTCCCGGGTTCAAGAGACTCTCCAGCCTCAGCCTCCCAATTAGCTGGGCGTGGTGGCAGGCGTCTAATCCCAGCTATTCTGGCGGCTGAGACACGGTGCCTGCCACTAAGTCTGGTTAATTTTTGCTTTGTTTTTTGAGATGGAGTCTCACTCCGTCACCCAAGCTGGAGTGCAATGGCTCGATCTCAGCTCATTGCAAGCTCTGCCTCCCAGGTTCATGCCATTCTCCTGCCTCAGCCTCCCGAGTAGCTGGGACTATAGGCACCCGCCAATATGCCCATTTAATTTTTTTTATTTTTAGTAGAGATGGGGTTTCACTGTGTTAAAGCCAGGATGGTCTTGACCTCTTGATCTCCTGATCTCGTGATCCGCCTGCCTCGGCCTCCCCAAAGTGCTAGGATTACAGGCATGAGCCACCGTGCCCAGCTAAATTTTTGTATTTTTAGTAGAGATGAGGTTTCTCCATATTGGCCAGGCTGGTCTCAAACTCCTGACCTCAAATGATCAACCCACCTCAGCCTCCCAAAGTGCTGGAATTACAGGCGTGAGCCACCACACATGGCCAATTTTTGTATTTTTAGTAGAAACGGGGTTTCACCATGTTGGCCAGGCTGGTCTCGAACTCCTGACCTCAGGTGATCTGCCTCCCTCGGCCTCCCAAAGTGCTGGAATTACAGGTGTGAGCCACTGCGCCCGGCCTGAATTCTTTTTACAGTGAGCAGTAGTACTTCATTTCTGAAATAAAAAACAGCAGCCAAGCCCCAGTGGCTCACATGTAAAATCCCAGCACTTTGGGAGGCCAAGGCAGTAAGATTGCTTAAGCTCAGGAGTTCGAGATCAGCCTGGGAAACATAGTGAGACATCATCTCTACCAAAAACTAAAAACAACAACAAAATTAGCTGGGCATGGTGATGCATGCCTGTAGTCTCAGCTATTCCAGGAAGCTGAGGCGGGAGGATCACTTAGGGCCAGGAGTTCAAGGCTGTAGTAAACCCTGACTGCGCTGCTGCACGCCAGCCTGGGCAACAGTGAGATCTTGTCTCTAAAAAAAAATTTTTAATAAAATAAAATAAACAGTGGGTGGTGGGTGAAGCTGGTCCTGTTGTGATATGGCTCTGCACAGCCTGCAGTCTCAGGCCGCAGAGCCCAGGAGACATGGAGCCTGGCTTCAATGGTCACGCTGCCATTTAGGAGGGCTGGTTCCATGAGATCTGCAGCCTGAGCCCAGGGAAGCCTTGTTGCTACAGATGGAGCAGCTGCTCCACTGCCAGCGCTCACGCTCCCAGGATATCCTTGTTTTCCACAGTAAGACCTACAGCAGTGTTTGGTGTTGGATGGCATCATCCCCTGCATGGACAGGGACAAGTTCTCCTACTAGATGAGAATCAACCTGCCACTCAGCAACCACCCCATCCCACAAAAGGTGCTGACCATCGGGGACAAAGATGGCATCCTGCACAAGGTAGTGAAGCACCCCTCTGTGGAGTCTGTGGTCCGACGATAGACTGAAAAGGATGGCACTCAGGTCTCTTAAGAAATTCCTGCCGGGTACGGCCATTGGCTACTCTAGCTCAAAGCTGATCCTGCATATGAGTGACAATTTTGATTTCGTGAAACAGAACCAGGATGCCTTCAATATTATGATCACTGACTCCTGGGATCCGCTGAAAGCCTCTTCAAGGAATCCTATTACCACTCATGAAGATGGCCCTCAACAAGGACAGCATTCTCTGCTGCCAGGGTGAGTACCAGTGGCTGCACCTGGACCTCATCAAGGAGACATGGTAGTTCTGCCAGTCACTCTTCCCCATGGTGGTGCACGCCTACTGCACTGTCCCCACCTATCCCAGTGGCCAGACTGGCTTCATGCTCTGCAGCAAAAACCCGAGCACCAACTTCCAGAAGCCCATGCAACAAGTGACACGGCAGCAGGTGGAGCAGGTGCAGCTGCTCAGACGTGTACAGTGCTGCCTTCATACTGCCCCAGTTTGCCTGCAAGTCCCTGAATGATGTGAGCTGAGCCCAGGCGCCACAGCAGATGCCACCCGGGATCTCAGATCTGGGGGCCTCCAGGATGCGTGGGCCCCTTCAGCCCTAGGCCAAATCCCCTGCTGACTGTCACCTGCCAACCAAGTGTTACAAGCCTCAGAATACTGCCCAGCCTTCCCTGCTGAGTGCTGGACTGTTTCTGTGTCTGTCTCTGTGTGGCATTCGGCCTCCAAGCCCATTTTAGCTGTGTACAGTACCATCTCTCTGTCTTCTGTGGCCCCCTCAATCAAACACGTGTACTTATAACAATAAAAAATATAAATGAATAAATAAATAAAAACTTTAAAAAGCAGAGTTAAAATACTTATTCTCTGGGCATGGTGGTGCACAGCCGTAATCCCAGCTATTTGGGACTGACATGGGAGGATCCCTTAAGCCTAGGAGTTTGAGACCAGCCTGAGCAACACAACAAGACCCGGTCTCAAAAAGTACATAAATAAATAAAATTTTAAGGTAGCCGTTGTGGAAGATATATTCAAACAAACAAACAAACAAAAGCAAACCTTAAGCAGAGACAAAGTGAATAAAATAACAAAGTATAAAATACTTACTATTCTGAGTGACTTCTTTTGAACCTATTTCATTCTCCGCAGCCCTGCTAACTACCTTCCCCATTACTTCTCATGGAGATCACTGCAGCAGCTCATCAACTGGCATCCCTGCCACTTTGCTTTGCCCTTCCTCAGATCCATCTCTATACACTGCAGCAGACATGACTTTTAAATTCAGGATCCACCCCTGAGCTCTAGACACCCCAGCTGCCTAGCGTACAATGGCCATACATTGTTATTAAGTTAGATCTGAAAAAATTATTTGCCATTCTGAACAAAAACGTACATGTGTCAGAGTCTGGAAGGCATGATAATCATCCACTTCTTGGGCAACATAATTATATGCTCTAAGAACAGCCACTCCAGCATCTTGCATCCCATCAACATCTTCAGAGTCATTAACCACAAAGATAAAACCAATTCTGGAGGGAAAGGGAAAAGAAGAAAAAGAAACATGTCAAAGAATGCAAATGGTTAAAAAGAATGACATCCTTGTACCCTTCTCATACATTATAGCTAACAGAGGAAAACTCTTTGAGTGAAAAGCACAGTTCACAGCCTACTCTACTCTAACATGATTGGCAAAGGTATACATACACCACTTACAAGGGTTTTTTTTTTTTTTAGATGGAGTTTCACTCTTGTTGCCTAGGGTGGAGTGCAATGGTGCAATCTTGGCTCACTGCAACCTCTGTCTCCCAGGTTCAAGCGATTCTCCTGCCTCAGCCTCCCAAGTAGCTTGGATTATAGGCCACTATCCCTGGCTAATTTTTTGTATTTTTAGAAGAGACGGGGTTTCACCATGTTGGCCAGGCTGGTGTCGAACTCCTGACCTCGGGTGATCCGTCAGCCTCGGCCTCCCAAAGTGCTGGGATTATAGGCATGAGCCACCATGCCCGGCCACTTACAAAGTATTAATAAAAAAGCAGGCTCTCAAATGTGGCTTAGGCCTTTCTACTGTCAAAGCAAGCCATTTCCATGTCATGAAAAGATTCCTTTACTGACATGAAGAGTGTTGCTATAGTTTTAAGAGATTTTTTTTTCTGATTTTAAACAAAAACTAGAAGAAATAAAAATTATCACACTTTCAAAGTAAACAGAAAGGGGGGGATTATGACATTTAGCACATGCAGTACGAGAATTATTGGTAAAAGAGAAGCCGAAAAAGGTTTACAACTGTCCCACGACAAAAAGCAATAACCAAGGTTAAAGTTTATCAGATTTTAAATTTTAAAATAAAGGAATTAACCACAGAGATACTATTATATATCTATAGATGGGCTGGCAAAAAAGACTTTGCACTGAACATACTAGGGCAAAGGCAGTTCAATGGACAAAGAATCATCTTTTCAATAAATGGTGCTGAACAACTGGACATGCACATGCATATTAATCAGTCTAGACACAGACTTTATATCTTTCACAAAAATTCATTCAAAGTGGATCACAGGTCTAAATGTAAAACACAAAAACAAAAATTCCTAGACGATAGCAGAGAATAAAATTTAGGTGGTCTCGAGCTTGGCAATGATGTTAGATCCAAAAGTACAATCCATGAAAGACAACACTTGGTTAATTTGGACTTCACTAAAATTAAAAATGTCTGCCCTGTGAAAGACACTATTCACAGAATGAAAGCACAAGCCATACAGTGGTAGAAAATCTTTGCAAAACAACCATCTGATAAAGGACAGGTAAACCAAATATGCAACTCTTCTTGTTTATTTTTCAACAGGGCCTTGCTCTGTTGCCAAGGCCAGAGTGCAGTGGCACGATCAGCTCATTGCAGCCTCAAACCTCTGGGCTCAAACAATCCTCCACTTCAGCCTCCCAAGTAGCTGGGACTACAGGTGTGTGCCACCACGCCTGGCTACTCTTTTTTAGTTCTCTGTAGAGATGGAGGTCTTCTCATGTTGCCCATGGTGATCTCAAATCCTGGCCTCAAGCGATCCTCCCACCTTGGCCTCCCAAAGTCCTGGGATTATAGGTGTGAGCCATTGCACCTGGCCTACAAAGAACTCTTAAAACTCAACAATAAGAAAACAACCAAAGTTTTAAAAATGGAGACAAAAGGGCAGGGGGGAAAAAAGAAGAAAAAAAAAAAGGACAAAAAATCTGAACAGACACTTCACCAAACAAGATATACAGATAGATGACAAATATAAGTAGATCCTGAACATCATATGTCACTAGGGAACAGCAAATTAAACAACAATGACATACCACCCACCTATCAGAATGACCAAAATCCTAAATACTGGTATGACCAAAATCCTAAATACTGGTAAAACCAAATGCTGGCAAGGCTGTGGAGCAACAGGATCTCTCATTCATTGCCAGTGGAAATGCAAAATGGTACCGCTACTTTAGAACAAAACTAAGCATACTCTTACAAAACTAAGCATACTCTTAACACACGATGCAGCAATCATGCTCCTCGGTATTTACCCAAAGAAGCTGTGGACATGTCCACACAAATACGTGCACCCAGATGTTTATAGCAGGTTTATTCATAATTGCCAAAACTTGTAGGCAACCAAGGTATCTTTCAATTAAGTGAATGGATAAATAAATGGGGGGATATCTATATAATGACTATTACCCAGGGATAAAAAGAAATGAGCTATCAAGCCACTAGAAGACACAGAGGAAGCTTAAATGCACATTGCTCAGTGAAAGACACCAATCTGAATAGGCTACATGCCATATGATTGCAACCTAGAATGTTCTGGAAAATGCAAAACTATGAAGACAGTAAAAAGATCAATAGTTGCCAAAGATTTAGGGGAAGGGAGGAAGAGCTAAACAAGTGAAGCACAGGAGATTTTTAGGACAGTGAAACTAATCTGTATTAAACTGTATTGTAATGTGAATACTTGACACCATACATTTGTGTCATCAACACAAATAACAAATCTTAATGTAAACTATGGAGTTTAGTTAATAATAATGTATCAATATTTAGCAGCCAACATGCAGGACCACATGAGCTCCTACAAAGAAGGAAAGAGCAGCCTGTATGCCTGGCTCTCTCCAACTATTCACAATCTCTCAGTTGCCTAGGAGTTCAAGTGCCTTCTTCTCACCTGCCTTTGCAATCGGAAGACCACATGCCCTCTTCTCGTCCCTCAATTCAAGAAATATTGTATTAGTGCCAACTGTGTACCACGACCCAACTTCTTCTCTTTTAATCAAAACATAGCTCTGGTTGTGATCCAGTAATAGGTTCTTCCATCTAACCAGATGTATTCATGCTTTATATGAAAATGTCATTAAACTCAAAATCTCTGCATTTCCAACTATCAGAACCCTCTGTTTTCCTCAAAGCCTATCTGAAATCCAACTTCTCCATAAACCTTTGTGCTTCCCAAATATCTCAATGATTTTTTTTGTTTCCCTGAAATCCTAACGCACTTATAACTAACCAGAAGGACATAACCTAGCAGTTGATCACATATCTCCCTAAAGGGTTTGAAAGTATACAGAGGATCTTTTCCAAGAAGGTAGAATAAGGCATATATATTCACAGCATTTAGCCCAGTAGTAATCATGGAACACACAGTAATATTTATTGAAGAGTTATTTTCTTCTTTATTTTCACATTTTCTAAGAATTAAAATTTCACCAACATGTAAAATTACCAGAATTATTCAGAATGTAGGTGAAAATATCTTAGCATTTATATGTAAAACCTTTAAAAAATTTTTAAAAAAAACTGTTCTTAAAAGGACAGTGGAAATCCAGCCACTCAGTACCCTGTAGGCAGGTTTTGCAACACAAGTGAAGTAACTGTTACTGTTTGCATCTACAAAAGGCTGTGTATATGTTTAGTCCTTGACAGGCTAACAAGTTATTGGCAATGCTCTATATCTCTGCTGAAAGTGGAAATAGGTTTTGTGATGTGGACACTCACCTAGGAAAATTCCCTTCCATTGGGAAGCAAGCTGCAGCCAGAAACTATTTTTACATGGGCTATTTACTGATAATTCATTGGTGGTAAGCTTCTATTCATTGAGAAGCAAATTCTCAGTCCCAAAAGACACTGGCTTCATACTGACCAGAAGATAAAACTGCCATTAGTGATGTGCACTATTAATTATCCTACAACTCAGTAGCACCAGACTTGCATTTAAAAATGACAAATAAAACCTCAGCTAAATTAGATACATCATCAAATCAATACCAGTGTTACCTTAGTGGTATATGATTACTAAGGAACATCTCAGCTGTGTTAATCAACTCTGCTGTGGTCTCATGTGCTGGATCAACTATGAAAACCTGTTGAAGAAAGGGAAAAGAACACATGAAATGACATTTATTCAAGTATCTGTGGGCCGAGAAAAATGTTATGAGTCACTGTACATGAAGCCAACCTTTTTCGAGCTACGCTTGAACCACATAAAAGAGGACTTATATACATAGAAGCTACCTCCCTCTATGTTCAAAAAACGCGGTACTGAAGGGCTAGGTGATTTTCTCATGGACTTACGCTGATAACAAGGGAACTGTACTCCAGAGTGATGACGCCGCTTTTTCTACTACACCAAACGAAAACCAAGTTCAGCAACTCTCTCACCTTAAAAAGTGGAGCCTGCCTTTTTGTATATTCATTTCTGAGGATCTCTGAATTAAGAATTCACTTAGAACCTAATTCTTAGACCACAGTCACAGCTGTCAGGCAAGCACATAAACACATATTATGTGTTAAGCAACTTAGACGTATTCTCTCCCTTAATAAAGTTCAGACATGGTAAAACAGAACGAGATTTAAATTCTGACTAGAAAGGAAAGAAGTGGTTTCAAGAGAAAGAAAAGTGGCCAGGCATGGTGGCTCACGCCTGTAATCACAGCACTTTGGGAGGCCAAGGCAGGTGGATCACCTGAGTTCAGGAGTTTGAAACCAGCCCAGCCAATGTAGTGAAACCCTGTCTCTACTAAAAATACAAAAATCAGCCAGGTGTGGTGGCATGCGCCTGTAATTCCCACTACTGGGAGGTGAGGCAGGAGAATCGTTTGAACCCCAGGGGGCAGAGGTTGCAGTGAGCCGAGATTCTGCCACTGCACTCCAGCCTGGGCAACAGAGCAAGACTCCTTCTGGGGGAAAAAAAAAGAGAGAGAGACAAGAAGAAAAGTAGAGAGGGTAATTTTCCTTGCAAGTTCTGAGGAGGCCAACCTTGGCACTAACCCTACCACTATCTCTTTCCCAGCTGTGTGAGGGAAGGGAAAGAAATAAGAGGGAAAAAGTGGGCCAATTAAGAACACTCTTTCTCTCTCTCTAAAGCAGTGCAAGACGGAATAACAAGTAGGAGTTGGCAAACAACCTTATTTAAGGGAATAAATTAAACTGCTGAATTTTAGGGATAAAGATATTAAAGAAAAACAGTAGCAATATGCTGTAATATACTGTAAAAAAAGAGCTATCTTAAAACTAATAAAACAATATTGCTATGAACCTAAAACTGCTCTAAAAAATATAAAGTCTTAAAATAAAAACAAACACATCACTGAATGGTGTGAAGAGTATGAAAAGAAAACTTATTCAATCTGGAAAAGCTGATTAGAAAAAATAAAAATTAAAAAATTAAAAATGTTTTAAAATTAAAAACAAATTAAAAGATTAAAACGATAGTCTAAACCTTCGTGTTAAAAATGAGCATTTCCCCACACTCTGAGGGCGGCTGTAATGCTCCTGTTACATCCCACAGCCCCACAAGTGGTCAGTACACGACAAAGCCCTTTCAGCCTGTGAACAGGGAGAGTATTTGGTGGAGGGTGGGGGAGGAAGCAGCTAGTAAAGGTGAGAAGTGACCATTCCACATGACAAAAAAAGAGGGACTAGGCCAAGGGAGAAACAGAGTTCACAGCCAGACAATAAGTTTTACTTACCATATTATGTAAGTTTTTCCTGATCTGCCGAATAACACCAGGAAAGGTGGGTCGAAGCAACTCTTGTAAACTAGAAGGCCACGAATTATATCTGCTATCAACCTCCAGGTTGTTGACCCACTACAAAAAATAACACAACAGGATGCATGCACATTAGGAACCAGTTAGTAAAATCTGCAATAATATCAATAAGACTTTAAAATATTTTAAGAAGAATCACGTGAGACAAGACCATTTTCAAAGATAAAAAGATTGGGTACAGTGGCTCACATCTGTAATCCTAGCACTTTGGAAGGACAAGGCAGGAGGATCGCTTGCGCTCAGGAGTTCGAGACCAGCCTGGGCAATAATAAGAGACCCCCATCTCTGCAAAAAAATATAAAAATTAGCCAGGCATGGTGGCTGCTGTCCCAGCCACTCAGGAGGCTGAGGCGGGACGATCACCTGAGCCCAAGGGGTTCGAGGCTGCAATGAGCCATGATCGTGCCACTGCACTCCAGCCTGAACAACAGAGCAAGACCCTATCTCAAAAAAAAAAACAAAAAAGATAAAAAGATCGAGTGGAAAAATGAGTGACTGAAAGATAAGCCACAGAACAGATGAAAACATTTGTAATCTACAAACCCAATAAAGGACTAGCATCAAGAATGAAGAAAGACATAAAAATAAAAGAAGCGAAATACTTTTTTTTTTTGAGATGAAGTCTCTCTACTGACCAAGCTGGAGTGCAGTAGAGCAATCTCGGCTCACTGAAACCTCTGCCTCCCGGGTTCAAACGATTCTCGTGCCTCGGCCCCCCGAGTAGCCGGAATTACAGACACCCGCCAACACGCCCAGGGAATTTTTGTACTTTTAGTAGAGGTGGGGTTTCGCCATGTTGGCCAGGCTGGTCTTGAACTCCTGACCTTAAGTGATCCGCCCACCTCAGCCTCCCAAAGTGCTGGAATTACAGGCGTGAGCCACAGCACCCAGCCCTAAACTTTTTAAGAACAAAGGAAAAAATAAAACGTAAAAAAAAAATTGGAAAAAAGAAAAGAATATGAAAAATATACAGCAGAAACCCAAATGGGCAATAAACATAAGAAATGTGTACACCCTCAATTGTAATCTAGGAACTATGAGCTAAGACCTCAATGAAATTTCATACTCGCTGGACAGAAAAAGTGAAAGTTTGTCAAGATCAAGAATAGAAAAAGATATAGAGCAAAGAGAACTCTCATGCAATGCTGGTATGTGGACACTTTAGAGAACTGGATCTAATAAAGTTGAAGACTATATTAGTACTAATTTTTCTAAAATAAATGCAGTACTGCCAGGTGCGGTGGCTCACGCCTGTAATCCCAGCACTTTGGGAGGCCGAAGCGGGCAGATCACGAGATCAAGAGATCGAGACCATCCTGGCCAACATGGTGAAACCCCGTCTCTATTAAAAATACAAAAATTAGCTGGGCATGGTGGCATGCGCCTGTAGTCCCAGCTACTCGGGAGGCTGAGGCAGGAGAATCGCTTGAACCTGGGAGGCGGAAGTTGCAGTGAGCTGAGATCATACCACTGCACTCCAGCCTGGCGACAGAGCGAGACTATGATACAATACAATACAATACAATACAATAAAATAATACAATAATACAATACAATATAATACAACACAACACACAACACAACACAACACAATACATGCAGTACCACTAAGTACTCTAGTTCCAGGTATCTACCCCAAATACATTCACATGTATACACAAAAAGAGAGGAAAAAAAAGCCTAATTAAAGTAGTGTTTACAACAGCAAAACATCAGAAACAACTTCATGTCCGCAAAGAGCAATGGTTCAGGAGGCTGAGGCAGGAGGACCTCTCGAACACAGGAGTTTAAGGCTGTGGTGAGCTATGATTGCATCCCTGCACTCCAGCAGGGTTTTGCCATGTTGGCCAGGCAGGTCTCCAACTCCTGAGCTAAAGTGATCCGCCCACCATGGCCTCCCAAAGTGCTGGGATTACTGGTGTGAGCCACTGTGCCTGACTGGATTATCCAAAAAAAAAATTTTTTTTTTTTTTTTGAGACAAGAGTCTCACTCTGTCACCTAGGCTGAAGTACAGTGGCGTGATCTCGGCTCACTGCAACCTCCGCCTCCCGGATTCAAGCAATTCTCCTGCCTCAGCCTCCCGAGTAGCTGGGATTACAAGCGTGTACCGCCACGCCCAGCTAATTTTTGTATTTTTAGTAGAGATGGGGTTTCACCATGTTGGTGAGGCTGGTCTTGAACTCCTCACCTCAAATGATCCACCCACCTCGGCCTCCCAAAGTGCTGGCATTACAGGCATGAGCCACTGTGCCTGGTCTCAAATTTTTAGAATATTAAATAGGAGTCAGGGAAGATGGCACACGCCTATGGTTCCAGCTACTCAGGAAGCTGAAGCAAGAGAATTGCTTGACCCCAGGAATTTGAGTCCAGCCTGGGCAACATAGTGAGACTCATCTCTAAAAAAAACAAAAGAAAGAAAGAAAAATATATTTGATAGAAAATAAAAGGATAAAATAAGGGACAAGGGAATGCACACCAACTTGAGAAAAGATATGAACTTCAGGAAGGAGAGGTGTGGCTGGTAAGGGACAAAGAAGGGCTTCAACTAAAACTGTTTTTTTTTTCCAAGAAAACAATTAAATCTGACACAAAATGATTAAATGTTAACATTTAGTAAGCATGATGATGGGTCCTATGGTTGTTAGTCCCTTTATGTTTGCATAAACATGTCATGTTGATGTTATTATCTTTTACTGTTTATAAGTACTTTTAACAGAAAAGCAAATGACATTAACAATGTCTTCATCAAAATAAGTTATATCACCAAGTATTAATTCAAGTAATGATTATCTACATTCTACATTATTTCTCTTAAATAAAATTTTTCTAAAATGAATGCAGTACAGAAACCAAGAAAAAATAAGATCAGCTCTCCCTTCATCTTATTTTTTACCACAACTGCCCAAGACGGCACTATTCCCCATATTCTCTATTTTTTTTTTTTTGTGACGGAGTCTTGCTGTCACCCAGACTGGAGTGCAGTGGCATGATCTCAGCTACCTGTAATCTCCACCTCCGGGTTGAAGCGATTCTCCTGCCTCAGCCTTCCGAACAGCTAAGATTAGAAGGTGTGCGCCGCCACACGCGGCTAATTTTTGTATTTTGAGTAGAGACAGGGTTTCACCATGTTGGCCAGGCTGGTCTCGAACTCCTGACCTTAGGTGATCCACCCGCTCCAGCCTCCCAAAGTGCTGGGATTACAGGCACGAGCCACCAAGCCCAGCCCTATTCCCCACATTCTCTGACAAATGACGAGACAAAGGCTCAGAAAGATCATATGGCAGGCAAAAGTCTATATAAATCCTTCAAATCTCAAATATCAAAATCCTACTAAAGAAGGTTCTTAGCTAAAAAGTGACATTTTCAATAGTAGTTTTAATTTACAGATGTCACATCACACAAGATCTGTATGCAATTGAGAAAATACAAACTAAACACTTTTTCCCAAGAGATGTTCAGCTGAATCCCAGGGGCATGCTCAAGTGAAAAAAATCACTGTCTTGGCCGGGCGTGCTGGTTCACGCCTATAATCCCAGCACTTTGGGAGGCAGAGGTGGGTGTATCACCTGAGGTCAGGAGTTTGAGACCAGCCTGACCAATATCGTGAAACCCCGTCTCTACTAAAAATACAAAAATTAGTCAGGCATGGTGGCAGGCTCCTGTAATCCCAGCTACTTGGGAGGCTGAGGCAGAAGAATTGCTTGAACCTGGGAGGTGGAGGCTGCAGTAAGCCAAGATCGTGCCACTGCACTCCAGCCTGGACAACAGAGAGAGACTCTGTCTTGAGAAAAAAAAAAAAAAAAAATCATGTCTTAACCACATTAGCAACAATAACTCAACTTTTTGAAGCATTTAAGGGCCTACTTTATTACATACACAAAGTCCCATATAAGCAATTATAAATTTTTCACACCAACAAAAGAGATGGTGGGAGTAACTTCACCCTCATAAGAGACAAATCAGAAACCATAAAAAAGATTTCTGGTCAGAAAGTCCTTTGATCACCCTAACAAAATACTCACTGAAATAGCAGGACTCCGGATGTCTACTGCATAGTCTGCCTCAGAGGGCTGGATGTTCAGCTTCAAAACATTATGCAGAGAAAGGCCTTCTATTCCCAATCTATGCAGACCCTCCATTACCCGAGCTTCATTCCTCAACACATCAAACAGACTGGGGGGGGAAAAAAGAGGTATTTACTAGGAAAAAAAGCTTTTAAAAAATATTCTCACCATGAAAAAAATGTATCAGTTCAACCTCAATGCCAAATCAAATTAATTGAGAAATTAAAAAAGGGAACTCTTCTCCAAATTAATTGAGAAATTAAAAAAGGGAATAAACACACAAATTGAGGATAAAATAACCCTAAATCTATACTTTTACACCACATGATTTTAAAAACAGTACATTACTCTCTCTGTATTCTTTCTTATAACTGCATGTGTATTTACAATTATCTCAAAATAAAGATTAAAAAGAGATACTACATTATATATGCCTAATATATGTTTCAATGTCAGTACCAATTCACACAGGCAAACATATGACCACAGAAAAAAGCCTGAAAGAATCCACACCCAACTTAGAGGTTTGCTGGGAGAGATAGAAAAGATAGAGATGAATGGCTGGGCGCGGTGGCTCATGACTGTAATCCCTGCACTTTGGGAGGCCAAGGCGGGCGGATCACAAGGTCAGTAGTTCGAGACCAGCCTGGCCAACATGGTGAAACCCCATCTCTACTAAAAATACAAAAAAAAATAGCCGGGCATGGTGGCAGGTGCCTGTAATCCCAGCTACTCAGGAGGGTGAGGCAGGAGAATCGCTTGAACCCGGGAGGTAGAGGTTGCAGTGAGCCGAGACCGTGCCACTGGACTCCAGCCTGGGCAAGAGTGAGACTCCGTCTCCAAAAAAAAAGAAAAGATAGAAAGGAAGGAGAAATAAGATGTGATTAAAAAAATTTCTTTTGAGACTCTATCTCAAAAAAACAAATGAATAAAGTCTGAATTCTACCTGTCTGCTATCCACCCCAAAATCATGAAGACAATCGAATGCAATTTAATACTGAACATTTTACCAAAAAGTGGATATTCAAATAATATATGTAGACAGAACACCTTCTGAGACACATGAGACAGGTTTTTTTTGTTTTTTTGGTTTTTGAGACGGATTCTCACTCTGTTGCCCAGGCTGGAGTGCATGGGTGCAATCTCAGCTCACTGCAACCTCCGCCTCCCAGGTTCAAGTGATCCTCCTGCCTCAGCCTCCCAAGTAACTGGTACTACAGGTACGCACTACTAGGCATGGCTCATTTTTGTATTTTTAGCAGAGATGGGATTTCACCATGTTGGCCAGGCTGGTCTTGAACTCCTGACCTCAAGTGATCCACCGGCCTCAGCCTCCCAAAGTGCTGGGATTACAGGCATGAGCCACCGTGCCAGGCCCAGAGGCAGTATTTTTAATAAATGTACTTCACACTGTTCCAAAAGCCAAAGAACCTGTTCTTTTCTATGTTCCCATGGTTAAGTGGAAAAGTATAGCTTCTAAAAGGACAGCCTCAGAAAACACTCAGGCCTTGAACACACACTGCAACACAAGATGGAGACATGTCATCCTGCCCGCCCATCACAGCATGTGCCTACTACCTACGTCCACCCAGTGGGGCCTGGTAAGCCATCAGACTTTGCATCATGCCATATCAAGAAGGAACGGCAATATGAACATGTTACAAGGTGCTACGCATTACAAAAACCTTTCAGAGAATGAAAATTATTATCCATACCTGAATATATCCTGTGTATCTAAATCAATGTGAAGTCCATTGATGAAGAGGGCTGAATCTCCAGGTTGTAATCCTAACGTTCCCTTGAAATACTGAAAAATTTTAATAATTATTAGGGAGCTGTGAGAGAATGTTTTTAAAAAATTTTATTGTTTCTGGGCTTCACTACCTGTACAAATCTTGGCATCCTAAGGCAGGGCTAAGATTTGCTTCAAGATGCTGTTGGGATTCAATGGCAAGTAAGACAGGGGATAATACCACAGTGTATACACATTTCAAAACATGTTGTACACCACAAAAATATGCAATTTTTACTTCTCGATTTTAAAAAGAAGAGAAAAAAATAAGGAGATCATGGAAAGGTGTATCAATTGTGAACTGGAATTTCTTCCAAGAGAGAAGAATTCACATCTACTCACTCCCTGGCTGAGTGCACAGCACCCTCAGACGATTAAAAAAAGGCTGACCCAGGCCAGGCACAATGGCTCACACCTGTAATCTCAGCACTTGGGGAGGCCAAGGCAGGTGGATCACTTGAGGCCAGGAGTTGGAGACCAGCCTGGACAATGTGGCAAAACCCCATCTCTATTACAAATACAAAAATTAACCAGCTATGGTGGTGTACGCCTGTAGTCCCAGCTGCTTGGGAGGCTGAGGCACAAGAACCACTCAAACCCAGGAGGCAGAGGCTGCAGTGAGCCGAGATAGCACCACTACACTCCAGCTTGAACGATAGAGCAAGACTGTCTCAAAAAAAAAGACTGACCCTGAGCTGGTGAATAGAGTCATATCTATTTCTAGGACTGGACTCTGGTAATATAAATGGGTTCATTTTGGGAAAGTTCATCAAACGAATGACTGAGAATTTGTGTGCTTCTCTCTTTGTGTTTCATATATACATTTTGGGCTGGGCACAGTGGCTCATGCCTGTAATCCCAGCACTTTGAGAGGCCGAGGCGGGTGGATTACCTGAGGTCAGGAGTTTGAGACCAGCCTGACCAACATGGTGAAACCCCATCTCTACTAAAATTACAAAAAGTAGCTGGGCATGGTGGCAAGTACCTGTAATTCTAGCTATTTAGGAGGCTGAGGCAGGATAACTGCTTGTACCTGGGAGGCAGAGGTTGCCATGAGCCTAGATCATGCCACTGCATTCAGCATGGGCGACAGAGCAAGACTCTGTCTCAAAAAAAAAAATACATTTTGGTCAGGCATGATGGCTCATGCCTGTAATCCCACCACTTTGGGAGGCCAAGGTGGGAGGATCATGAGGTCAGGAGATTGAGATCATCCTGGCCAACATGGTGAAACCCCATCTCTACTAAAAATATTAAAAAATTAGCTGGGCATGGTGGCACGCACCTGTAGTCCCAGCTACTTGGGAGGCTGAGGCAGGAGAATCACTTGAACTGGGAGGTGGAGGTTACAGTGAGCCGAGATCATGCCACTGCACTCCAGCCTGGGCGACAGAGCAAGACTCCATCTCAAAAAAAAAAAAAAAAAAAAAGTACATATTTATGCTTTAATAAAATGTTTTACTCAAAAAAAATTAAGACTCCATGAAACAGCAATATAGTATAATTTTGTCTTCCTTAGGGGGACAAAGGCCCAAATTTAAGATAAAATTTGATGTTTTTACTTTGGAAACTAAAAAGCAAATAAAAACTCCCAGTAAGGTTTTTCAATTTAGTAAAACATTTGAGAAACATTTATTTATCCCTCAGATGTACTTAATTCACTAATATCTCAGATATAAAGATTAAGGAAATTTGGGGTAAAGATAGTGAATTGAACATAAGAACTTTTTTCCCTCCTGAAATTCTACTGAAATGTCACTAGAGCGACTTTTTCAGTTATAAATCCACAAAAACAAAGAGAACAGGAAAGAAAAAGGCCACCAAATTTTGGAAGCTGGAAGAGAGGTGGGTGAGGAGTCACTGTCCCAGCAGCCCTGAGAAAGCTGAATGTTAGACCAACAACAGGAAAGGTCAACAAGAAACTTGTGTCACCCTGTGGAACTCACCAAAGGCTCAGGAACTGGCAGCACACAGGACATGTACAAGGGGTGATCATTAGCTAAGTTCTGATATAAAGCCCTTTAAGACAAAACCCCCCAGCCCCCCAACTGATTTCCCACAGCCAGGTGACTGCGGTCGTGCTACCCCCTACTCCAGGAAAATGAAGGCTCATTCCCTGGAAAAGAACAAAACAGAACATCTGTGGACAATGGCAAATCGAGCACAAGGAGGACAGGGACCCCACACACATAAGGGGGAATCGAAGGCAAGTCACCAAACGCTCTTCCCTACTGTGCTTCTACAGCTCTAGCAAACAGATTTCACCCACCAGCCAGAAGACTGACGGATCCTTTTCTGGAGACTGACAAGGACTGACCAACCCAAAAGAAAAGAAACAAAGATACTGTCATTGGGGTTCCCTAGGAAATGGTCACAACAGAACACCTTACAGTCACAAAGCCACATCATTAGGACTTCCAACCAGGTCCTTAGTGCCTCACTCTGAGTGTGATCACCAGACACCTATGGAAGGCCTCCACCACTAAAGAGACCAAAACCCAAAAACGCAGCTTAAGAGTAAACAGACTTTGCAGACAGAAAACACAAGCACCATTGTCTTCAGAGATACACAGGAACACCATAAAAAGAACAAAAAAAAAAAACCTGAAAATTAAATATTTGACAACTAAAGGAAAAAAGATACACACAGGTTGAAAACTCTTACCAGAAAGTTTTTTTTTTAAAAAAAGAGAAAAGAATAGGAAAGAAAAGACTTTTAAAGTTAAAAGGCCAAACTAGTCAAAGAGGTGCAACATTTAAAAAATAAATAAACACATATTTCTAGGAAAAGAAGAGAAACCAGAGAGAAGAAACACAAAGAAAGAATTTAAGAAAATTTCCCAAAGCTAAAGGAAATGATTTTCAAGATTTTAAGGGCCCACCAACCACCCAACAGTACAGAGATTTTTTTAAAAACACATATAATGAAATTTCAGATAACTAGAGTCAAAGAAAAGATCCTTAAGAGATCTCATACAAAGGCTTCAGACTTCTCATCAGCCACAATGGAAACTAAAATTCCAAGAGGCAATGCCTTGTTTCAAATTTTGAAATGACTTCCAATCCAGAATTGTATAACCTGCCAATATTGGATAACGAGCTATCAATAAAAACAAGTAGAAAGTTGGCTGGGCGCAGTGGCTCATGCCTGTAATCCCAGCACTTTGGGAGGCCGAGGCGAGTGGATCATGAGGTCAGGAGATCGAGACCATCCTGGCTAACACGGTGAAACCCCGTCTCTACTAGAAATACAAAAAAATTAGCCGGGAGTGGTGGCAGGCGCTTGTGGTCCCAGATACTTGGGAGGCTGAGGCAGAAGAATGGCGTGAACCTGGAAGGTGGAGCTTACAGTGAGCTGAGATCATGCCACTGCACTCCAGCCTGGGCAACAGAGCAAAACTCCGTCTCCAAAACAAAAACAAAAACAAGTAGAAAGTTGATTTCTCAGAATTTCAAATTTGCCTCCCAGGCAACTTTTCTCACAAAGAATGATGAGCTGTACCAAAACAAGGAAATAAACCAAAAACACAAAAGACATGGAATCAAGCAACAGAGGATCCAACAAAGGAGGTTAAAGGAAGGTCTCAGGATGACCGCATGCCCTGGGCATAAAGAGCAACTAGTCCATCTCAGACCACATCGAAACCAGGTAAAATCACAACATCCAGTATTGAGAAGATGGATAGACAGGAACAGTGCCAATATAGAATAGTGGTGGGACACTGAGGGGGAGGCAGTGAAAGAAAGTTAAACTTCATTGTTTAAATAGGAGGCCAATACATAATGTCTGAACGTGAAAAATAAAGTACCAATGTAAGCTAGAATTCTGGAGAGAAATATCAGAAGAATTAGCTAAATGTTGAAACGGAATGTCTTCAGGAACGGGGTGAGACATGTTAGGGGTGCTGCTTTCCTAAACAACACGGTAGCACCATTTCATGCTTTCAGTTATATGCATACTGAACCTTCATTAAAAACTAAAAATACAAAGATCACAGAAATGAAAAAATCACGATCTTAGATAAAAGAAGAGTGACACTGTTAAATGCTGCTAATTAAACTCAGATTTCCTTATCTTTAAAGACAGAATACAAAACAGGCCAGTATTTTCTATCGGTGAATACCTTCTGATTCTCTTCCACTTCGGTTCTAAGTTCTGAGCTCACAGCTGTTTTTGTTATTGCTCTAAGGAAATAAAAACATTATGAGTGCTTGGCTTAATATTTGATATAAAGTCTTCAATTTCCATATTTTAAAATATGAAACACATTATTCAATAAGTTAGAAAAAATTAAATGGAAAAACCTTAAATCTTTATAATTGATAAATATATTTCTCCTTTCTCAGATGTGTATATTTTTTGTAAGATACAAAATCAAAGAAATGTAGCAGCTATAGCATTATAAAACAGGTGCAGTTGTTTCCAAGTTCTTAAACATATGCACCCCATTTCTATATATGATCCCTACTGCTCTCAGGCTAAAAGGATAATGTTGAATACACCAAGGCAGCAGATTGCTCTTCCCACTTAAGCACTTACGGTGGAGGTGGAATCATTCAAGTATACCTTCAAGTAGCAGCTGGACTAAATGAGAATTCACTACATGATGTCTAAGTCCCAAATAAACAAACTTAGTTATAAAATATCTCACATCAGAAGTCAAAACACTTTATTCAGTGACTCAAGAAAATGACTGGGAACCATTCAAGTCAATAGTTTCTAAAAATGTGGCTTTTAAAACAATTTTGCCTTGCATTTATGAGATGTGCAGCAACATTACAGAATCGAAGGCAATGTCAGAAAACATACAAACAAAATCTTTTTTTTTTTTTTTTAGACGGAGTTTCGCTCTTGTTGCTCAGGTTGGAGTGCAATGGCATGATCTTGGCTCACTGCAACCTTCGCCTCCCGGATGCAAGCGATTCTCCTGCATCAGCCTCCCGAGTAACTGGGATTACAGACCCCTGCCACCACGCCCAGCTAATTTTTTGTATATTCAGTAGAAAAGGGGTTTCACCATGTTGGCCAGGCTGGTCTGGAACTCCTGACCTCAAGTGATCCACCCACCTCGTCCTCCCAAAGTGCTGGTATTATAGGTGTGAGCCACCATGCCTGGCCCACTTCCCCTTTTTGGGCACCAGACAAGGCGGGTGGATCACCTGAGGTCAGGAGTTCCAGACCAGTCTGATCAACATGGCAAAACCCTGTCTCTACTAAAAATACAAAAATTAGCCAGGCCTTGGCCTCCCAAAGTGCTGGGATTACAGGAGTGAGCCACCAAGCCCGGCCCAAACAAAATCTTATTCTGTCACTGTGAACTAGTCACTTAGCCTCTATGATTCAGTTTCTTCAAGATTCAATAAGATGACATATGTAAAACCTTTCATGAAGAAAACTACTATGGTCTGGGACAGACTCTAGATTAGTTAGTTATATGAGCAAGACTCATCCAATCCTGAAAGGCAGGTATTTTTATTCTCATTCCACTGCTGAGGAAACTGAGGTAAACAGAGGTTGTTTATTTGCAAAGGTCACACAACTAATAAGTGGAAGTGCTAAGAACATAACCTAAATCTGTGACTTCAACCACACAATGCATGGTCTTGTCATCTTCAAGACACAGAGCACCATCTGCAACAGTAGTGGTGGTGGTCATAAAGAATATTAATTTTCGCCAGGCGTGGTGGCCCACGCCTGTAATCCCAGCACTTTGGGAGGCCAAGGCGGGCAGATCACTTGAAGTCAGGCGTTCAAGACTAGCCTGGCCAACACAGTGAAACCCTGTCTCTACTAAAAATACAAAAACTTAGCTGGGCATGGTGACGCACATCTGTAGTACCAGCTACTTGGGAGGCTGAGGCAGGAGAATCGCTTGAACCTGGGAGGCGGAGGTTATAGTAAGCCGAGATTGCACCATTGCACCCTAGCCTGGGCAACAAGAGCGAGACTCCATCTCAAAAAAAAAAAAAAGAATCTTAATTTTCTAGGAATTTTCATATTGTTATTACCTCATTTGGCAAGTGAACATGACGATAACTGGGTATGATGTTAAGGAGAAGAGCATTATTCTACATTACCTGGCTTTGGTAGGAAAATTCTGACTAAGATCCTTCATGACAACCAAAGCCAACTCAACAGGAGAAGCCAAGATTCGAGCAGCAGTCTGGAAACTGAGATCTGCAACAATGTCAAATATAATTAAAAGTGGATTAATCTAATGCAATGAGAAGCAGAAAACAAAATCCACATTTACTTCCCACTCTTTTCTTGGTAATTAAGAATGTCTTAGAAGGCAACCATTCCAGAGAGTGCCCATGATTTAATTTCAGGTTTTATTCACTTCAAAGATCTCTGGAGTATTCAGTAGAGCCGTTTCTGATATATCTGTGAAAACATTAGGGCACACAACTAACGCATATAGCAGAGGCTAAATCAGGCCCAAGTCCTTTTCCCTTTTCTAAATTTACAATACATCACAAAATACAGCATGAAGACTTTTAGTAAACGATGTTGGGGAAAAAAACTTGAAAAATAGTTCTTTGGAACAGAGAAAACACACACATCCTGCCACAATGACATGTCTTTAACACTCTATAGATAAATAGTTAAAGAAATGTATATATATAGAAACTTAGGACTATGACCTGTTTCTCATATTACAAGTTTATGTATGGTCACACAGAAAGACTTGCCACTTGTTTATATATATTACTTTCACCTAGTGTTATCTGTTTACAAAAGGACTTCCTTTCTTCCCTGATTAATCGTAATTAATCACTCTTATCTTTAAAATCTGAGGCACCCTCAGAATCACGTACTACATACAATTAAATTCAAATTTTGCATTTTTTAAAGCCATAAAACTTAGCCAAAAAGTAGGCCAATGACCTCTCCCTGTTTTCATTACCTTGCAACTGCCAAACTTTTAAAGGTGCCATTTCATTGGTGCTCTCTACAAGATGCTTTCTGAGTTCTTTCAACTGTCCCTCCAGGTCGGGGTGCAGATCTCTAAAAGAAACATAAAAATCAGTCCTTTTCATTATTTTTTCTTTCCTGGAGCATAAGAAGAAGTAAATCAACATTATCTTCATGGTTTTCCTCTCCCAACCCTAGGAAATTTTCTACAACATAGGGGGAAAAAATGAAGTATAATTATTCCTCTTTAAAAAAAATAGAAAATTAGAAGCTAGTTTAAAACTCATAAAATTTATAGAAAAATGGTTAGAATAGTGATTCCCTATGAGGTAGATAAGGAGACTGAGAGTGGTTAAGAAAGGAGACTTTTCAGGCCAGGTGTGGTGGCTCACGCCTGTAATCCCAGCCACTGAGAAGGCCAAGGCAGGAGGATCACATGAGCCCAGGAGTTCCAGGTCAGCCTGTGCAACATAGCAAGACCTTGTCTCTTAAAAAAAAAAAAAAAAAAAAGAAAGAAAGGAACAAAGGAGACTTCAGCTATACCTGCAGTGTTTACTGAGCTGTTTTATTTTTTGTTTGTTTTCCTTTGTTCTTAAAGTAAAAAAAGGCTTATACTGGGAAAAAAAGAAAGCTTAATAAATAGTTCTATAGAAGAGAAAAGCAAGTATGACAACAGCAATCTATTCTGGGTTGTAAGTATGTGGGAGTAAATTTTTCTCTATGCTTTTGTGAATCATTTTAATTTCTCAAAGTAAAACTGAGGGGAAAAAAACTGCTGCCAGCCCCAGAATGAGTTTGCTTTAGCCTACGTGCTCATACATCTCTTAGTAACATGAATACAATTTAGGCTAACCATAGTTACTGGGTTTTATCTTTAAATATAGCATATTCCACTATAGTAAAGGAGAAGTGATCTGGGGCAGATGTAACATTTACATCAGACAGACAGATGGCTAGTACATTACTTTTTTCTTTTAAATGCCATAAACTCAAAATTTTGTTTTTGTTTTTTTTTTTTTCTTTGAGACAGAGTTTCACTCTTGTTGCCCAGGCTGGAGTGCAATGGCGTGAACTCCTGACCTCGTGATCCGCCCGCCTCAGCCTCCCAAAGTGCTGGGATTACAGGCGTGAGCCACCATGCCCGGCTAACTCAAAATTTCTTAATACAACATACAGAAATTAAAATTCCCTCAGACCGTTCACTGTCCAACCAACCCACTTCCTGTCAGTTACTACAGCCTGAGCATCTCAAATCCAAAATTCTGAAATCCAAAATGCTCCAAAATCCAAAACTCATTAAATGTCAACATGACATCAAAGGAAATGTTCACTGAAGCATTTCAGGTTTCAGATTTTCAGACTTGGGGTGCCCAGCTGGTAAGTATCATGCAAATATTCCAAAATTAAAATCTGAAACTCTAGTTCTAGTTTAAGCATTTCAGAAAAAAGACACTCAACCTATACAAACTCTTAAATACCAAAAATGAGGCCAGGCGTGGTGGCTCACACCTGTAATCCTAGCACTTTGGGAGGCCAAGGTAGGCAGATCCCTTGAGCCCAGGAGTTCAAGGCCAGCCTGGGCAACATGGCAAAACCCCATCTCTACCACAAATACAAAAACTGAAGTGAGAGGATCACCTGAGCCTGGGGAGGTGGAGGCTGCAGCAGGCCATGATGGCGCCATTGCACTCCAGCCTTGGTGACAGACTGAGAGCCTGTCTCAAACAAAAAAAAAAAGGTCTAATTACTTTGGATAGCTAAATAACTATTCTGAATGTCCAAAAGGTAAAACAGCCTCAATATTCTTGATAATACCTTTGTGCTGTGAATGCATAAAATCATAATGCTACCCAAAAAATAAACATAAACAACATAAATATGAAAAAAGATTCTGAAGCTGGGAGTGGTAGCTCACACCTGTAATTCTAACACTTTGGGAAGCCAAGGCAGGACAATCACTTGAACCCAAAGTTCAAGACCAGCCTAGGCAATATAGCAAGACTTTATCTCTACAAAACATTTGAAAATTAGCCAGGCATGGTGGCACACAACTGTAGTCCCAGCTATTCGAGAGGGTGAGGTAGGAGGATCCCTTGAGCCCAGGAAGTCCAGGCTGCAGTGAGGCATGATTGTGCCACTGCTCTCCAGCCTGGGTGACAGAGCAAAGCCCTGTCTCAAAAACATTTTTTTAAAAAAGGATTCTGGAAGCCTGAGTCAAATAAAAATAGAATATGATTACATTCTAATGAGGCCAAAACTGATATTAAACAAGAAGAAATGTATATATATGTAGGATGAACTCAACATGTAATTCAATGTAAACTAAGATATCTCTTCTAAATTGTTAATCTGGTTATTTCACTTGGCCAAATCTCAAAGCTGAAGTACATAAAACTGAGTTTAGCATATACTATTTTATTTGATCACTTTCTCTCTCTTTCCCTCTCTCTCTCTCTCACACACACACACACACAATGTCCTAATAAAAATTTCCAGGTAAAGCAGAATTCAGGGCTCTAAACAATTATCAAGCCATGAGGGAAATAACTTCAACTTTTAGAATAACAGCTAGAAGACTTTCCAGGCCAGGCAGGGTGGCTCACACCTGTAATCCCAGCACTTTGGGAGGCCAAGGCGGGCAGACCACGAGGTCAGGAGATCAAGATCATCCTGGCTAACACAGTGAAACCCCGCCTCTACTAAAAAAAAAATACAAAAAATTAGCCAGGCGTGGTGGCGGATGCCTGTAGTCCCAGCTACTTGGGAGGCTAAGGCAGGAAAATGGCGTGAACCTGGGAGGCAGAGCTTGCAGTGAGCCAAGATCGTGCCACTGCACTCCAGCCTGGGCAACAGAGCAAGACTCCGTCCCAAAAAAAAAAAAAACTAAGTAACAGCTAAGAAGACTTTCCAGCTATAAAATACTATGATGCTTACATTAATTGGTTATGATGATGCTTTCATTAAATGATTACATAATTATGGAATTTTTTTAAATACCATTTCCTTTCACATAAAGCAAATTCTAATAAAATGTTTTTTTCTGAGCTGGGCGCCATGGCTCATGCCTGTAATCCCAGCACTCTGGGAGAGCGAGGCGGGCAGACCACTTGAGGCCAGGAGTTCAAGACCAGCCTGGCCAACATGGCGAAACCCCGTCTCTACTAAAAATACAAAAGTTAGCCGGGCATGGTGGTGGGTGCCTGTAATCCTAGCTACTCAGGGGGCTGAGGCAGGAGAATCACTTGAACCCAGGAGACGGAGGTTGCAGTGAACTGAGATTGCGCCACTGCACTCCAGCCTGGGCAACAGAGCAAGACTCCATCTCAAAAAAATAAATAAATAAAAATAATAATAATAATAAAATGTTTTTTCCATTGAGCATGTATAAAATTTACTATACCTATTTTGCATTTTTGCTCAGACTATGTTTGAAAAAAACTTTTAAATACATTTTTTTCCTGGGAAAATATTAAGTGAAACAATTCAATTTCTCCTCTTACGGCAATCAAAAAATGGTATGTAACTTAATGCCATCAACTGAGAGGCAAGAAAAATGCACTTAAACTGTGGGCAGATAGCCATAGTATCAATTAAGAATAATGTGCTTCAGGCTGGGCGCAGTGGCTCACGCCTGTAATCCCAGCACTTTGGGAGGCTGAGGCGAGTGTGGATCACTTGAGGCCAGGAGTTTGAGACCAGCCTAGCCAACATGGCGAAACCCCATCTCTGCTAAAAATACAAAAATTAGCTGGGTGTAGTGGTGCACGCCTGTAATCCCAGCTACTCAGGAGGCTGAGACAGAAGAATCACTTGAACGTGGAAAGCGGAGGTTGCAGTGAGTCGAGATCATGCCACTGCACTCCAACCTGGGCGACACAGAGAGACTGTCTCCAAAAAAAAAAAAGAATAAAAGAATAATGTGAAATCATAAACTGTACTATAAACTAAGTGGTTGACTCTCCACACAGGATTGCATACATAAAGTACTATTAGGAGATGGGTAACTCAGACAGTAATGAGTAAGATGATGCTTAAAATGCAAGAAAGCCTAGAGGCTTAAGGAAAATGAGGGCGTTTCCCAAAATATACAGAACACACATACCTCAATTTTCCAAAGAGGAACCCCTGAACCTCATCAATAGGATCATTTTCACCAATCACTGTGGTGTTTACCTCAGTTCCTATGAAAGAATAGAAAATACATATTAATAACTGCTCAGATTTGAAACAAAAATGTTACTAGTCTCATAAACTTCATAAAATTGAATAATGTGAAAAAAATCAGAAACCCCTGAAATTATACCATTTAAAATGTTGACTATCACAATTACCCTTTGGCAATGGTTCTTTAAACAAACAGAATAAATGCATTTTAATATCTCCTGTGTTCCTGGATAAAGAATGCATTTTTCCCTTAAACTTTGGAAAATTTTACATGCTAAAAACTTCAAAATTAATACATTTAAACATTATGGACAATTATGAAATTAATAGTTTTAAACACTATGAACAAAGAATTTTTCAATATTAAAATTCTGAAGAATTTATGATTAGTCAACTTAATCCTAAATACAACTATTGAAGAAAACAGAATGATGAGGTAGTAGTTTATTTTCCATCTGCTTTACTACTCAAATTGATTTTTTATCTTTAAAATGAGCTTAAAAGAAATGAAAAAATAGCATTTAAAACTTGTAGATAAAATAACAAATTCAAAACCCTAGAGTATTACAACAGAAAGTATCCACAGTAAACTGTTCCATGTACAGAAATAATAAACAACATAAAATTGTTTGTTAAATACAGGATACTTTAAGATTTCACGTTGGAGTCACAAACAAATGGCTATTTGTAAATCCCATATAACATCAACAATAGCTACCACTTGCTGAACGTTTTCGGGCAAACCACTGTGCCAGGTTCTTTTTTTGTGTGTTTTTTTTTTTAGTACATGAAAAAATTCTTTCCTTACACATCTTATTTATTCCTCCCCCATACTGGAAGAGACATGTATCATTACCTGCACTTTACACAAGAGAAAACTGGGACCTAGGGAATCTGCTTAAGGGTCACCCACTCAGATGTAACAGAACCAGGATGCAAACACAGGTTCAGCATACACCTAAATCTATTATTTTTCATATGGAAACAAACTCCCCTTTAACTCATATTTGAAGAAAGCACACTGGTCCCATTTTTACAAATTCACCTTTCACCTGAGTATCATCCTTGGCCTTGTACTCAGTGCTCTTAATGGCCAATTCCACACCATAGCCAGAGAGGTAAACAGGCTCCTTCCTGGGATTCTGCAAGTAAAGCAAGAATTCCATCATTACCACCTAGCTCTTTCTATGTCACAGTGCACACGGCATGACCATGTTAATGTTGCATCTACTAGCCATCACCTAGGATTATGCCCTCAAAATATCTTTAAATTGTTTGTTAAGGATATTAACTATATGGCTAAGAAAGTTCACTAAACAAATTTTTTTAGTCCAAAACCTACCAAAAACTCAAGAGTAATAAAAGCACTTATCTACCATTAAAATATTGATTATATGTTTTAAAAATCAATTCAGAGTCTATATTCTCTCCTTATAAAATCCTAGGCTTCTTTACATGTTGTAGGCTGCCACAGCTGTGGGAATGGAATTCCAAGGTAGAAGCAAAACCAGATGAATGGACAGCTGAAAGTGCAATGGTCCCAACCATAAGAAATGGAGAAAAAGAAGTTCCAGAACCTACAGAGCCGGGTTGAAAGCTGGTGAGGTCTCAGTCCCAGAGGTGTTTTTTGAGGCCCATGGGAGTATGCTTTTTATTAAATTTAAATGCCTTCGAGCAGAGCTTGGAGTGACCAGATGTCACAGGCTCACCAGCATCCTGACTGAAGATGGCCCTTCAGACGTTAACATCCATCCTAACAGCTATGAAACGGGCAGAGGGAGAGTCAAAAACTGGACTTCGATAAAACTTTCTGCTTGTACAAATTTTCATTTAAAATTTTATGGCCAGGCACAGTGACTCATGCCTGTAATCCCAGCACTTTTGGAGGCTGAGGCAGTCAGATCACCTGAGGTCAGGAATTCAAGACCAGCCTGGCCAACATGGTGAAACCCCGTCTCTACTAAAAATACAAAAAATTAGCCAGCATGGTGGCGAGTGCCTGTAATCCCAGCTACTCGGGAGGCTGAGGCAAGGGAGTCACTTGAACTCAGGAGGCGGAGGTTGCAGTGAGCTGAAATCGCGCCACTGGACTCCAGCCTGGGCAACAGAGCGAGACTCTGTCTAAAAAATAAATAAATCAATAAATAAAATTTTTATTTTTTTTTTGCATGAACTTAGTACTGAGCTTATTATGACATAGAAACTTTAAAGGGCTAACAACCTTTACATATAAATATTTTAAATAACTAAATATTACAGAGTCTTTAAAAGCTTAATATTACACCAAGTCTACCTATGAATTGCCTGTTTAGAAAATCCTCCCCCTTCCACCAAAGAAAAAAGTGGCAAAGAGAAAACGGAAGAAAAAAGGTTGGAAAGGAAACTGAATTCAACAATCAGTTCCATAGTATGATGACCATATATTAAAACCGGAAAAGATTATTTACGTGGTTCATTTTGAAATAAAATGTAAACTTTATCAAGCCACTTTTTTAGCATGTTTTATATTTCTTTAGAAAGCCAAGCAAAGCAGATCATATATGCAAATAATAGACTCAATGAAACTACTGGATTTATCAAAAAAGGGATTCAAATAACTAGATTATTTTATAAAGAGGGAGATTATTAGCTTATGTTCTAAGGTCATGCTAGGCAAATTACATTCAAAACAGGTGTAAAATAAGTCAATACTTACAAATACATAGTGTCTGAACACATAATTGATTTTGCCTGCATTGCTTTTTGATATAAGCTGACGGTGAAAATTGGAAAATTCCTCAGAGCCAATCTCAGAGTAGAAAATCACCACAGGGCTTTCAGGATTAGATGAGGGATATCTGTGATCTCCTTTGAACAATAAAGGTTTGGGTCTGAAAATAAATAATAAAAGCTTAAAACTTTAAAAATAATTGTGAAACACTAAAAATGTCACAAAATATAAAGTACAGTTATGAAAATTTAAAGATTATAAGCATCTTAATATGATCTTAAATATTTTTCACTTACTAAGATTACTATCAGGTATGAGTCTTATTTATTCATGATTAAAAATAACAAAAGTACATTATAAAAAATACTAACTATAAAATGTAAACACTGGCAGGTCCAGTGCGTGATGCCTGTAATCATAACTAAGAGGAAGCCTGGGCAACATGGCAAAACCTCAACTCTACAATAAATAACGAAAATTAGCTGGGTATGGTGGCGTGCACCTGTAGTCCCAGCTACCTGGGAGGCTAAGGTGAGAGGATCACCTGAGCCCCAGAGGTCAAGGGTGCAGTGATCCATGATCATGCCACTGGACTCAAGCCTGGGTGACAGAATGGGACCCTGTCTCAAAAAAAAAAAAACCGAATAAAATAAATCTCAATTAATAACAGCTACCAATTCCTAAAAGGGGAGGAAAAGGGCCAAAATAGGATACATATTCAAATGACTACTAAAACTTGAGTATGTATATATGTAATATATATATAAGATAGTATTTTTTTTTGGTGTTTTTTTTTGTTTTTTGGGGTTTTTTTTTTTTTGGAGATGGAGTTTCATTCCTGTTGCTCAGGCTGGAGTGCAATGACATGGTCTCGGCTCACTGCAACCTCTGCCTCCTGGGTTCAAGCGATTCTCCTGCCTCAGCCTCCTCAGTAGCTGGGATTACAGGCATCCACCACCACACCCGGCTAATTTTTGTATTTTTAGTAGAGACAGTGTTTCGTCATGTTGGCCAGGCTGGTCTCAAACTCCTGACCTCAGGTGATCCACCCACCTCAGCTTCCCAAAGTGCTGGCATTACAGGCATAAGCCGCCAGGCCCGGCCAATATAATATGTTATATTATGTTATATTTTGAGAAGTCCTCAGTCTGTCACTTAGGCTGGAGCGCAGTCGCATGATCGCTCAGCTCACTGCAGCCTCGATCTCTAGGGCTCAAGGAGGGACTACAGGTGCACGACACTATGCCCAGCTAAATTTTGTATCTTTTGTAGACATGGGTTTTGTCATGTTGCCCAGGCTGGTCTCAAACTCCTGACTCAAGCGATCCACCCACCTCAGCCTCCCAAAGTTCTGGGATTATAGGCATGAGCCACCACGGCTGGCCAAGTATATTTTTCTACCATATAAATAGAATATGATTAGCTTTTTACTTAAAAATATAAGTATAGGCCGGTCTTGGTGGCTCATTCCTGTAATCCCAGCACTTTGGGAGGCCAAGGCACGCGGATCACGAGATCAGGAGATCAAGACTATCCTGGCTAACACAGTGAAACCCCGTCTCTACTAAAAATACAAAAAATTAGCCAGGCATGGTGGTGGGTGCCTGTAGTCTTAGCTACTTGGGAGGCTGAGGCAGGAGAATGGTGTGAACCCGGGAGGCAGAGCTTGCAGTGAGCTGAGATGGCATCACTGCACTCCAGCCTGGGCGACAGAGCGAGACTCCGTCTCAAAAATAAATAAATAATAAATAAATTAATTAAAATATAAGTATAAATAATGCAAAAAGCAGAGGATGACATTAAGCATATTACTTGCCAATTATACTAAGTCTATCTCCTCTACTATTTTTACTACTATGATCTTCCTAATGGACGTTTTTGTTTCTGTTTTTGTTTTGGAGTCAGGGTCTCACTCTGTTGCCCAGGCTAGAGTGCAGTGGCATGAACAGGGCTCACTGCAGTCTCTACCTCCTGGGCTAAAGTGATCCTCCCACCACAGCCTCCCGAGTAGCTGGGACCAAAGGCGTGTGCCTGGTTACTGCCACCACACCCAGCTACTTTTTGGAGAAACTGGGTCTCACTTTGTTCCACAGGTTGGTCTGGAATTCCTGGGATCAAGTGATTCTCCTGCCTCAGCCTGCCAAAGTGCTGGGACTACAGGCTTGTGCCCCCAATGGACTTAACATTTCAGTTTTCCTCATAAATTTTAAAACTTTTCCCAAAAAAACTTATCTAAGCATGGCATCAAGATATTAACAGATCTTAATGCACAGACTTTATGACCTACCAGTCTCTATTATAATAAACTATATAACTCAGCAGAAAGTAAAGACATGAATACGGATGCTCCACATAGCCTTATTGTAACAGGACGAAATGACTTAAAAATCCATCAGTAAGAGGTAAATTACCGATTATGGGACAGTCTTACATAGGTTATGCATGTGTTAAAAATAATGAGGTAAACCCACTTGTACTAAATTGAAAGATACCTTTTATAAAAATAAAACTACCTACATGTATAAATTTAAAACCATAGAAAAAAGTCTGAAGGTATGTATATATGCCAAACCATTAAAAGTAGTTACCGCCTCTCAGAGACAGGAGACGCTGTTGTTCTTTTCTTCATAAAGGTGTGCATTATTGTTGTAGCAAATTAAAGTTTTTTAAAGGAATTACAAAGCCATCAATTTTGTTTCCCCCAAGAGAGAGCACTACTGCATGACCATGCAGCCATTTCTGAATGTCCATGCCTTGACCCGGAGATGGCTGGAATGCACGCTATGTTTTTTGGTTGGCACTCTGAGTAAGAAGCACTAATGCCATTTGGTGGGCAGAGGATGGGTGCTGGGCAGCCAATCTCACTAAAGAAGACCTACACCACCTAACTGCCATTAGCAGTACTGAGAGGGCCAGCCAACCCCATGTAGAGATCACTGTTTTGTT
The DNA here is from genome assembly GCF_028885655.2 of Pongo abelii. NCBI lineage: Eukaryota > Metazoa > Chordata > Mammalia > Primates > Hominidae > Pongo > Pongo abelii. Next base: position 19,784,561 of record NC_071996.2, read on the forward strand.
TAACAACAGCATTAGAGGAGGTACAGAGGGCTTGCTGCCCTAGCCAGTCAGCAAAATGATACACAGTAGAGTTGTCTACCACAGGAAACCTACCTTTGGGCAAAAAGCTGGTACATTAGTTACCAAATTAATATTCAAATCAAGCCTGCAATTATCTTTCAAATATCCTCCTTTGTCTGAAATTAATAATATCCTGAGAGATATTATAATTAATATCATTATTTCAGGCATTGGCTTTAATACACACAGTATTCCTTACTAAGCTAATGACAAAGCCTATGTCATTGCTCAGATGCAGTCATTACGAAACAATAACAGTTAATACTAAATACTTGTATTATCTCCATTTTGAAATGAGATTAGGAAAGAAAGTAATTTGCCACATTTCACAAAACTATTTTAAGTGACGGAGCTGAGATTCAAATCTAGTCAGTCTGGCTCCAGAAGCCATACTCTAAACCATTACACCTAATGATACAAAACAGATGAGAAAATCAGAAGGTAGACTAAATACAGAAGCAGCACTGGAAATGCTTGATATGAAAATAAACAAACACATAATCTACCTTTCAGAAGCTGTCAGTAGAAGAGTCTCCAGGGTATCAGATTCACAAGTCTTCTTTCCATGCACTGAAAAAAACGAATTACATCCTTCTGGTGGAGGTTCATCAGCTGCTATCTGTCTCATAAGACACAATACATACTTTTTAAATTTCTAACCAAAGATGAGATAAAGACATGTATAATCAAAATAGGTGATTAAATTATGACAAAACAACATCGGTAAAGTGGCTGAGTGTGGTAGCTCGTGTCTGTAATCCCAGCACTTTGGGAGACTGGAGTGGGAGCATCATTTAAGCCCAAGCCTGGGCAGTTAAGCCTGCCACTTAAGCCTGGGCAGCATAGTGAGACCCCATCTCTACAAAAAATAAAATAAATAAAAAATCAGGCACAGTGGCATATGCCTGTAGTCCCAGCTACTAAGGAGGCTGAGGTAGGAGGACTGCTTGAGCCTGAAAAGTTGAGGCTGCAGCAATCCATAATCACAGAACTACACTCCAGCCTGGGCAACAGAACAAGACCCTGTTTCAAAAAAACAAAATCAATAAATGCAAAAACAGGCCAGCCACAGTGGCTCATGCCTGTAATCCCAGCAATTTGGGGAGCGGAGGCAGGCAGATCTCCTGTGGTCAGGAGTTCCAGACCAGCCTAGCCAACACGGTGAAACCCCGTCTCTACTAAAAATACAAAAATTAGCTGGGTGTGGTAGCAGGCTACCCCAGCTTAGGTAGGAGAATCACTTAAACCCAGGAGGTGGAGGTTGCAGTGAGCTGTGATTGCACCACTGCACTCCAGCCTGGGCGACAGGGCAAGACTGTCACAAAATAAAGAAAAATGAAAAAAAAATCACTTTATTGTGTGAAGATGTACCTTTGGGCAATACAACAATACAGTAACAAGCAAGTGATCCCAACAGAAATTAACAGGGTGGTTGGTTTCAGAGGGCGAAAGGTGGCCACAATCCGGACACAGTACATGGAGGGCTCTCCATGGTGCCAGACCAAGTCCTGCTTCTCGACTTGGGTGAAAATTACAAGGATGTTCACATTATAATAGTCCATTACTATATATTTTTTGTGAGTGGTTTTTCTGTTTTGTTTTATAATAAAAAATAATTTTAAAATTAGCATTGCTTTTATATCAAATATCTAGTTGGTGAGGACACATCTTTGACTGCCTCTTCTTAAGTCTCTCTTAACTTGAGGTTCCTCTGTCCCTCTTTTTCTTTTCAATTACAATAGAAATTTCCATAATTTATTTATTGAAGAAACTAGATTACTTTACTACAACGATTCCTGAATTCTAGATTTTCCTGACTGCATCCCTGTGGTGATGCTAAACATTTCTTGCCTCCTGTATTTCCTGTGAACTGCTTTTAGAACTACAGGCTGTGATTAGATGCTGGCTCATTGGCTTAACAAGATTACATCTCCCAGGCTGCAATGCATAAATAAAATATTGCTGTCTCTTTTCTATATAGATATTCTTTTTCTTATTTTTTTAAATCTGTGGGTTGAAGACAACATCAATTTTGCTTATTATTTTTTTTAAAAATCGTAAATCCTAGAAAATTTCAGGCAAAAAAGTGATAGCTCTGTAATTCAATTCCAGGACAACTGCGGTCTATCGATTCATCATGATATACACTCTAAAATGCTGTTCTTTAAGAGCACTGGACCCACCTGCTGGAAGGCTTGGATCGTAGCTGAGTAGGAACGAAGAGACAGACAAAATTTCAACAAATTCTGCTGGAGGGGTGACAGAAACGGAAATGCAGCTTCCAATATTGCATGATAGTACAAATAATCAGCACCTGTCAAGGAAGAACATTAACCAAAGTAATTGCATATGACTAGAGATATCTAAAGAAGATAGTTCATCAAGCACAAAGCTGTGTTTACAAAGGTATGTGATGGCAAGTTTTACCAGTATATTGTCTTGAACTCTCATCAAATGCTTAAAATTCCCTGGAGTACACAATGCAGTTGGGCTCTTCCTCTCTTCTTCCCTTTCAAACTATTCCCTCCCCTGGACCACTATTTTCCCACTTACCTGGATGACTTACAGCTACATACTTCCTCAGAAATAATTCAGCTGTGAAATTACCTACTCCAGGAAGTCTCCACAATCCCTACCCCATGCTTCAATGGACCAGTTAAACCTCTTCCTCAATCCCAGAACACTTCTCTGTTTACCTCTTTCACTTATCATATCATTTACTAAATTATTTATTCACTGTCTATCTATACCCCACTTAGACTTCTGGTCCCCAGAGGAAGAGGCTATGACCTATTTATCCTTATATCCATGATGCCTAGCACATGTTAACTACTCCAAAAACTAAACAAAACTGAGCAGTGTCATGAGGAAGTTACACAGTATTAAAGAATACTGATGAAATTGTAAAGTTTGAAAAGAAGCATTTAAACAAAAAGTTGGACCAAATTATTTTAAAGAAAAAAACAAATCCAAATACGAATGTGAAAAAATCCCCAGGATAAATGAAAAGCAAAGGCACAAAACAATGTACATAGTAACTTTTTTTTTTTAACCGGGAGAAAGAATGAGAAATAAGAATACATATGTATATACTTGCTATAAAAAACACTGAAGGCTAAACAAATTAATTTAAAATGTTATAAAAAGCAGGAAAGAAACAGAAAGAACAGGGTCAAGGAAGAAACAAGATTTCTCTGTGTATAATGTTTTATATAGCTTTGACTTCAGAATCACATATATCCATGCAAAAAACTCAAATTTTCCATTTTAAAAGACAAGCACAGTGGCTCTTGCTTGCAATCCCAAAACTTTAGGAGACTGAGGCAGGAGGACTGCTTGAGCCCAGGAGCTCAAGAGATCAGCCTTGGTAACACAGCGCGTCTCTTTTTAAAAAAAATAGAAATAGGCAGGGTTCATGCCTGTAATCCCAGCACTTTGGAAGGGGGAGGTGGGTGGATCACCTGAGGTCAGGAGTTCAAGACCAGCCTGGCCAACATCGTGAAACCCCATCTCTACTAAAAATACAAAAACTAGCCACACGAGGTGGCATGCACCTGTAATCCCAGCTCAGGCAGGAAAATCACTTGAATCCGGGAGGCAGAGGTTGCAGTGAGCCGAGATCGTGCCACTGCACTCCAGCCTGAGCAAGAGGAGACTCTGTCTCAAAAAATAAATAAATAAGTAAATAATGAAAATAAAATGTTCCATGTAAAAAAGAAAATATAAATATTAACATTTTATGAGGCAGAATATAAAAGGTTTTATACTGCAATAGCATCCTCTACATAAAACTAGATAAGACATATCTCAAAATGATGCCAGAATGTTAATGGTGTCAATCTTTGGGTGGCAGAAATATAAATAATATTTCAAACAAATAAAATGTTTAACATGTTTTTATGTTGGCCATAGAATTCATACTCCTATAGCTTTAATGAATATGTATTATCATTTTTACTGAAAAAATGTCTTAAATGTCAAAGTTCAAATTTGATTATAAACCCACTTTGATAAATTTGTTCTATAAAATCTTAAAAATAAAGTATTTTTTGATAACTTAATTCTAGTTGCCTTTAAATTAGTAAAACCTACAGATGCTTGTTTAAAATCTTTACATATCTATATCGCCAAAAAAAAGATTCAGGCTGGGCTTGGTGGCCCACGCCTGTAATCCCATCACTTTAGGAGGCCAAGGCGGGAGGCGGGGCAGGGATGTCTTGGGGCCAGGAGTTTGAGACCAGCATGTGCAACACAGCTAGACCCATCTTTACAAACTTTAAAAATTAGCCAGGCCTGGCTGCACACACCTATAATACCACCTACTGAGGAAGATGAAGCAGGAACACTGCTTGAGCTCAGGAGTTCAAGATTATAGTGAGCTATGATCACACCACTGCACTCCAGCCTCCAGAGCCAGACTCTGTCTCTAAAATCAAAACTAGGCCGGGCTTGGTGGCTCACACCTGTAATCCTAGCACTTTGGGAGGCTGAGGTGGGTGGATTGCCTGAGGTCAGGAGTTTGAGACCAGCGTAGCCAGCATGGCGAAACCCCGTCTCTGCTAAAACTACAAAAATTAGCTGGGCGCGATGGTGGGCACCTGTAATCCCAGCTACCCGGAAGGCTGAGGCAGGAGAACAGCTTGAGCTCAAGTGGCAGAGATTGCAGTGAGTCGAGATCGCGCCACTGCACTCCAGCCTGGGCAACAGAGTAAGACTCTGTCTCGAAAAAATAAATAAAATAAAATAAAATAAAATCTAGCTGGGTGCAGTCACTCACGCCTATAATCCCAGCACTTTGGAATGCCAAGGCAGGAGGATTGCTTGAGCCCCAGGAGTTTGAGATCAGCCTGGGCAACACAGCGAGACCCTGTCTCTACAAAAAAAAAAGTTTTAATTAGCCCAAATAAAAAATAATAATAAATAAAATAAATCTTTGGCTAGATCACAGAGTGAAAAAAGTGAAATAAAATAAAAATAAAAAGATTCAGACAACTTTTAAAATATGAATTATTTTAATAAAAATTAAAAAGTTAAAAAATCAATACAGGCTAGGTGCAGTGGTTCATGCCTGTAATCCCAGAACTTTAGGAGGCCGAGGTGGGAGAATCACTTGAGCCCAGAAGTTTGAGACCAGCCTGGGCAACACAGTGAGACCTCATCTCTGTTGTATTAAAAAATAATAATAATTAAATAACTTTAAAAGAAGAAAAAAAAAAACAACCCATTAACATCAACAGCAGTCACACAATTTTGAAACATTTCCTCTTCTGTAAGAACCTATATCTGGCCAGGCACAGTGGCTCATGCCTGTAATCCCAGCACTTTGGGAGGCTGACGCGGGTGGATCACTTGAGGTCAAAAGTTCGAGACCAGCCTGGCCAACATGGGGAAACCCCACCTCTACTAAAAATACAAAAATTAGCCAGGCGTAGTGGCGAATGCCTGTAATCCCAGCTACTTGCAAGGCTGAGTCAGGAGAAATGACTGAACCTGGGAGACGGAGGTTGCAGTGAGCCTAGATCGTACCACTGCACTCCAGCCTGGAAACAAAGCAAGACTTCGTCTCAAAAAATAAAAATCAAAAAAATAATAATAATAACCTATATCTGTCAATGTAAATTAATATTCAAGGTTTTAACTACTCACATATCAGCATCTCCAACTATTAATGTTTACACCCTATATAGCTTATACAAAGTTTAAAAAATGTGAAAGCACATCATAAAAACTGCAAATGAGGTTTTACAGGATAATCATTCATTTGATACCTTAACACTCAAGTTGTGGGTGGCTGGCAGGCATAATGGAAAACACTCTGGATGATACTAACTTAATGATAATGAACTTAACAGATAATAGCTCAGTTGTGTAATTAGTTTGTAACAAAAACAGTGAATCAGATTAGATGGTTATTAACACTGAATGATTTAAAATGAAATGTACTTCCACAAAATATTCACATAGCACTTTAATAAAGGATCATGATAGAACAAAAACCAGAGGAGAAAAAAACAAAGATACCACTTATAGCCAAAGGTATAAATTGCTTCAAAAATAATAATTTGTGTTGTGTTGGCTCTTCCTGACCACCATCATAACTCCAGTCATTAAAGACAACAATGTTTTCCATTAACTGCCATGCCACACATACTATAAAGAGACAATTTTTTCCTAATATTTTCCCAGACACCAAAGTCAAAGAAGCATTTGCTTCAATTTTACCGTCATGATCTGATGATCCAATATTTTGACTGGCTTCTACAAAATTCCAAAATTTCTCTTGACTGTCTTCTGCTAAAAACTCACTGGGAGAAAAGATGAGAAATAAAACAACTTAATAAAATTTTCTAATATAAACTATATTACTAAAGAGAGTAAAAATAAGTTTTGAAGTTTCCAAATGTCCATAGTTTGACTTTTAATCTATAATATATAATACTCCTTTATGTATAATATATATTTTTTTAATGATAATCAAGTCCTATCAGCTTATTAATTATTAATAACTTAGCTTATGAACTTTTTCATTAATAGCTATTAATAGCTATTAAGAACTTTTTCTTAATAGCTATTTCTTAAGAAACCTGGAATAATAAAAACATAAAAGGAAAGTCTCAATATAAAGAAAGCTTATGAAACCCCACTGACAAAAATACTATGAGTAGTGGAAGCAGAATTAGGAACTGATGATTCTAGTACTAGTTCTGCTTACTTATTTTCTGAAAGGCCTTACAAAGAACAAAAAATATGTTTTGCCTGAAGTTCTCCCACAGTAAAATATGAACCGTAGAAAAATTTCTGAGAATAAAGGCAGCATGTTGTAATCTTTTAACACTCCTAAATCCAAATTTTCAAGATCACCAAACTTAGTTTAAAATTAGCACTGATCTAACAAAATCACATCCAAGAACTTAATGCCATCTTAATTTTTTTCGACTTATTCTACTAAAATAATGGCCAATCTAAATTTCCCTTCATTCAAGAGTCTAAAACCCCTACAAGGAAACGCATGTAGTAATTGAATGATTCATGTCAATTGCTTATCTTCTCCTCTGAGCCATAATACTAACGCAGTGGTGATCTTTCACTGTCTTAAAGCAAACTACAGATCTGGATCTCAGCTTACCTAGCCAAAGGAAGACTTTCCCATTACTTGTCAACACTGGGGTGTACAATCTCACTCTACTCCACAGCTAGACACAGAAATATGGGAAAAATAAGAAACATTTCCTGGTAATGCACAGCTTCTCTAAAAATAGGTTTCTGAAAATACCCATTATCATAATATATTAAATTTCTCAATGCCTCCTTGAAAGTAGTATTTTTCTAGGCTTTCTAGTAACTGACATAGACACCACGCCAAGCTTAGCATAGCTTATAGTCTAAGAAAACAAGTACTAAGACAGATACATCAGGATGTGCAAATAAACACTAAATTAATTAATTAAAGGCACATTCACAAGATAAGCAGAGAGGGGCAAGGTGACACACTCACCAGTGTGGTGAGAACAGATTCAATCAGGCTAAGACTCTCCCAGTAAAGGCCACACACAAATAAATACATGCTTTTCATACAATTACAGGGAAACTTCTTGAAACATACCTTCTTTTCACCCCACTGCATACATAAAGTCTTACAAGGTCTCAACTTGGAACAGTCCTAATATTACTTACTAGATCCACTGAAACAACCCAGAGGAGAGAATAACAATACAAGATATTATTAAAGAAATGCTGTCTTTTTTTACAGCATATTTTTGTTGCTTTTTGTTTTTTTAGCTTCTTATATAATACTTATTCCACTGAGTATAAATTATGATTTTACAGGCCAGGCGCCGTGGCTCACGCCTATAATCCCAGCACTTTGGGAGGCTGAGGTGGGTGGACCACCTGAGGTCAGGAGTTCGAGACCAGCCTGGCCAACATGGTGAAACCCCATCTCTACTAAAAATACAAAAAATTAGTCAAGGGTGGTGGCGGGCGCCTGTAGTCTCAGCTACTCAGGAGGCTGAGGCAGAAGAATCGCTTGAACCCAGGAGGTGGAGGTTGCAATGAGCCAAGATCGCTCCATTGCACCCCAGCCTGGGCAACAATAGTGAAACTCCATCTCAAAAAAAAAAAAAAAAAAAAATTATGATTTTACAAATTATATGATGTCTGGGATTTGCTTTAAAATATTCTAGTGCAGGAGGAGATGGTGGTTATTGTACTTAAATTGGTAATTGTAAAACAGGATGATGGGTATGGAGAGAGTACATTATACCATTCTCTCCATATATAAATGTTTTGAAATGCCATAATCTAGGACAAGTTTTTAATCTGCAACACAAAAAAACTACAAACAACCAGAATGAATGCCCACAAGATAGTACAAATCGGTGGCAACTTGTTTTCTTAGATTTCCAAAGCTATTGCGGGAGATCAGCATTGGTCTTCCTTCCATGTAGAACTAGGAGGGAAGAAACTAATATTTAAGGAGGGTCTACAATGTGACGGTCACTAAGCCTGGCATATTTACTCGTGTCCTCAAATCCACACAGCCACCCTCAGATATAACCGTTTTTCAAATAAAGAAGCTGCCATTCAGAGAAGCTACTGACTTTCTTAGGGACACAGAGTTAGTCAATGGAAAAGCTGGAATATAAATTCATGTCTATTTAATTTATACCTCTATCATGCTACATTCTTGGGTCATTACAAAATTTAGCACTCAGTAAATGATTATTGGTTTGGATTTTAATAATACCTCCTTATATAATATTTCTGTAGCTACAGCTGCAGAAAACATATTTAGTGTTTTACTTCAATTAAAGATAAATATCACTTCATAGACAACCACAAAGCTACAACTCCTTCACAAACATCAGGTCCAATCTAAAAATACACAACAGGAATATTTTTAGTCCCTAAGGGATAGATGCAAGGAAGGCAAAAGATCTGTGGTGGCAGCATGCCATAAAGTGTAGTAAAAGATTTTGACCCTTCATCCTTAACCAGATGGACATAGTGCCTTGATCCAACATCAGGGTCTCCCACAGACATAAGAAGGAAGAATGGTGGGCTCTGCTAGCTCCGGAGGTGAATACTAAGTGGATTCAAATAAGCATAGTTCATTTCTATGAGTTGCCTACATGTCGTATTACCTTGGCAAACTGTATACAAATAGCCACAGGAGAAGGGGCCTAAAAATAGTAAACCAAAATGGCAAATGTAGCTCTTACTTCACATGCCAAGGAAAAAAATTAATAAAAATAAAACAAAATGTCAAATGACCAGGGATATCATGAAAGGGGGAGATGTCTGTGATAAGGAAGTTGGTGAAGAAAACAGTATACCCTGTCCACTTCACAGTGATCAAAGAAACTGAAAATATTGAGCAATTAGAGCTGGCAATTTTAGCATTCTTTCTCAAAAGTCCATAGTTTTATGCTGTAAGAATCTTCTAGGACAATGATCAAGAATATACAAATATCAAGAAATTAGTGTAAATAAAAGTGAAAGTAACGAAATGTAATTCAGGGTAAGAATGTTAAACAGAGGCCAGGCGCAGTGGCTCACACCTGTAATCCCAGCACTTTGGGAGGCCGAGACGGGTGGATCACCTGAGGCGGGGAGTTCCAGACCAGCCTGACCAACAGAGAGAAACCCCATCTCTACTAAAAAAAAAAAAAAAAAAATACAAAATTAGCCGGGTGTGGTGGTGCATGCCTGTAATCCCAGCTACTCAGGAAGCTGAGGCAGGAGAATCGCTTGAACCTGGGAGGTGGAGGTTGCGGTGAGCCGAGATCACGCTATTGCACTCCAGCCTGGGCAACAAGAGGGAAACTCTATCTCAAAAAAAGAATGTTAAACAGAATATCACAAAAACACCTGTTACAGTTAATTGTACAAAATGATACAGAAAGTGATAGTAAATCTTGGCCAGGCCCGGTGGCTCACGCCCGTAATCCCAGCACTTTAGGAGGCCAAGGAGGGCAGATCACCTGAGGTCAGGAGTTCAGACCAGCCTGGCAGCCAATATCGTAAAACCCCATCTCTACTGAAAATATAAAAATTAGCCAGGCGTGCTGGCACACACCTGTAATCTCAGCTACTTGGGAGGCTAAGGCAGGAGAATGAGAATGGGCTTGAACCTGGGAGGCAGAGGTTGCAGTGAGCCAAGATGGCGCCACTGAACTCCAGCCTGGGCGACAAAATGAGATTCTGTCTCAAAAAAAAAAGTAGGGTGGGGGGGGGGGGGGTTGTAAATCTCAATGACAGATTTTATACCAAACAAATTATCCAAAATAAGATTAGCAAAAAGGAAAAGAAAAACTTTAGTTTTTAGAGTCCAGCTCAGGCAGTCCAGCTCAGGCAGTCTCAAAATATCTTCAGTCACTGCTTTTTTGTTTGTTTGTTATTTGCTTTGTTGGGCTTTTTTTCCCCATAATAAGAACTCTAGAAAAAGAGCCACTTCACTTTTACAACTATGCTGTATCTAATAAAGTTCTGACATTTGAGAAGCTTGACCCATTTATCAAGTTAGTTATCACTATGAAAATATATACAATGGTTTTGTCTTTGTTTTGCCACTTCTATGCTGAGAAAGAAAGGCAGAGAGAGGCGATGGAAGGAAGTCTATTTAGCAGAAAGTCTGCTAGGCTCCTGAGCTAGTCAAGACCCTTCCCCCTGGTCCTTTTAGCAATATCAAAGAAGGCTTTTTCCTTAAGAGGTGCAACCATTCGTTCACACAATCAACATGACAAAATTACTCATCCACATTTTTCTAGGAATTAAGGGGAAAATGTTAGAATATAAAATTCTAGAGGCCAGGCATGGTGGCTCACACCTGTAATTCCACCACTTTGGGAGGCCAAGGCAGGTAGATCACTTGAGCTCAGGAGTTCAAGACCAGCCTGGCCAACACGGTGAAAGCCCATCTCTATAAAAAATACAAAAATAAGCCAGGGGTAGTGGCTCACACCTGTAGTCCCAGCTACTAGGGAGGCCTAGGTGGGAGGATGGCTTGAGCCCAGGAGGTAGAGGTTACAGGGAGCTGAGATCACACCACTACACTCTAGCCTGAACAACAGAGACAGGCCTTGTCTCAAAAACTCTCAAAAAAAAAAAAAAATTTCTAAATTGAAGATGAAGAAGACAGACCACAAAGCTGATCGGAGTGATGTGACAGTCCAAATTTCTAGCACATTCAAACACTGAGACTTACCAAGTGCTTGCTGCTCAATCTACCCACACTTATCCTTTGGAAAGTCTCTGCTAGTTCCACCTCTACATCACTTGAGATACAATCAAATAACTTTCCATCCACAAGCATTTAAGCCCTACCTATACAGACAGGTATCTCATTATATTTATTTACAAACACTAGCTAAAAAGCACACTTGGAACACAAAATTTCTCATGAAATTATTTACTATATTGTGTTTCACTAATTTTAAGACAACTATTGTTTTACGAAAAATTCTACTCATTTTAATCGTAAGATAACTTCTTTCCCTTGTTTTTTTTTTTTTTTTTTTTTTTTTTTGAGACGGAGTCTTGCTCTGTTGCCCAGGCTGGAGTGCAGTGGCGTGATCTCGGCTCACTGCAACCTCCACCTCCTGGGCTCAAGTAATCCTCCCACTCAGCCTCCCAAGTAGCTGGGACTATAGGCATGAACCACCACGCTCAGCTATTTTTTTTTTGAGAGATGGGGTTTCCCCATGTTGCCCAGGCTGGTCTCAAATTCCTGGACTCAAGCAATCCACCCACCTCAGCCTCCCAAAGAACTGGGATTTACAGGCATGAGCCACCGCACCTAGCCAACGTTTTATCACTTAAAAAGAAAGATTGAGCTGCACGGGCATAATCTCCTAATCTGATGCTCAGGCACACACCAGCACGCTCAGCTAATTGTTGCCAGGCTGGTCTCAAACTCCTGACCTCAGGTGACCCACCCACCTCGTCCACTCAAAGTGTTGGGATTATAGGCGTGAGCCACCGCGCCCAGCCTTCTTCCAGGTTCTTAAGGGAAATATGTCCTCTTTCCCCCATGTTGCTAAGCCCTCTTCTCTTCCTTTTATCAATCACCTCTTAAAACTTCCTTCAAATAAGGAGAAAATTTGAATACAACTGGCCAGGCACCGTGGCTCACATCTGTAATCCCAGCACTTTGGGAGGCCGAGGTGGGCAGATCACATGAGGCTAAGGAGTTCGAGACCAGCATGGCCAACAGGGCAAAATCCCATCTCTACTAAAAATACAAAGATTAGCAGGGTGTGGTGGGGCACTTCTGTAATTCCAGCTACTAGGGAGGCAGAGGCATGAGAATCCCTTGAACCCAGGAGGCGGAGGTCGCAGTGAGCCAAGATGTCACCACTGCACTCCAGCCTGGGCAACAGAGCGAGACCCTGTCTCCAAAAATAAATAAACAAACACAACCCTCTCTTCCCTTGTTATGCTTTTTGGAAAGTAACATACTAACTTATCCAACACAGTTATTTGTCTAAAGTTCCTACATATCTCTATAAACCCACATAGCCCTTGTCCTACTGAATGATGCTATGTCCTAACAGCCTTTGTACAATACATCCCACAGTGTACACTGAAGGAGGCTCTTGATAAATGCATTTGATGATAATCTCACTCCTTAAAAAGCTCCTGAATGCTCACTGTCAGAGCCTATATTTATACTCAAATACATGAAGGGAAAAAAAATGTTCTCTTACCTGGCTTCTAACAACAATGGAGTGGAAAACCATTTTGTTGTAAGAGAGGTTGTAATGGCTTTTGAGTCGGCCTTTACTGAGGAGAACAGCCACAGAACAGTGAGTACAACCAGAACTCCCATTTTATAGCAAACTCCTAAAAGGAAAAAAAAAGAAAAGAAGTTTTGCTACAAGGAAAATTTTTTTTTCTTTTTTGAGATGGAGTCTCGCCCTGTCGCCCAGGCTGGAGTACAGTGATGTGGTCTCAGCTCATGCAACCTCTGCCTTCCAGGTTCAAGCAATTCTCCTGCCTCAGCCTCCCGAGTACCTGGGATTACAGGCATGCACCACCACACCCTGCTAATTTTGTGTATCTTTAGTAGAGACAGGGCTTCACGATGTTGGCCAGGCTGGTCTCAAACTCCTGACCTGGTGATCTGCCTGCCTCAGCCTCCCAAAGTGCTGGGATTACAGGCGTGAGCCACCATGCCTGGCCTGCTACAAGGTAATTTTAACCTCATACTTGGAGACACAACATAACAATCCTAATACTTGGAGACACAAAATAACATAAGTCAGCGAAACAGAAATGCTTCTGACATATAATAGCACTTAATATCTAGCTAGTCCAACAGATATTTGCTGAGTGACTGACATGTAACTGAAGGCATTTAGGTTATTACATTCTTTCCTACAGACTCTGCTTCATTTCTCAAGCAATCTACACTATACAGGGGTATAAAAATCAGTTGGTGGCACACCAGGTTGCACACAACCATATTTTATAAAGCATGAAAGCAAATAAAGCTGAGATAGATGAAAATATAAATGATGGGTATTAAGGATTAAACTGTGTCCCCCAAAAAAGATATGGAAATCCTATACCCCAGTACCTCGTAATGTCAACTTATTTGTAAATACAATCTTTACAGAGGTCATCAGTTAAAAACAAGGTTATTAGGTGGGCACTAACCCAATGACTGATGTTATAAAGAGGAGAAATCTGGACAGAGAAAGACAGCACAGACAGAAAACTATGTAGAGACACAGGAGACCACCAGGTGAAGACAGAGGCACACACTAAAACTATACTGTAAGCTAAGGAATGCCTGAAACTACCAGAAGCTGAAGAGTCAAAGAAAGATTCTCCTCCGAAGATTTCAGCGGGAACGTGGTCCTGTGAAACCTTGAGTAAGGATTTCTAGCACGTGAGACAGTAAATGTCTATTGTTCTAAGCCATCCAGTTTGTGATACTTTGTTGTGGTAGCCCTAGGAAACTAACGTAATGGGTCTCAAATGTAAACTCAGACAGGTTCTGAAATAAAGAAATGTAAAATTTTAGTGGCTTCCCAAGCCAACTGTCCCACCTACAAAATGAGGGCTCTAGGGTCGCTGGCAAAGTGGATGGTCACACAATGCAGGCCTCCTGACACCCTCCGCAGCCGCTCCAAGCCTGTTAAGATCCTCACAGACAGCAGCCAGTTTCAGAAAAAGGTCTCCAGCTGCAGATTTCTCTGATTTTCATCCCCAAAGTCCACCTAAAAGAACCCTAATCGGACCTCCCCTGAGCTCTACCTATTTGAATGAGAACTAAAAGGGGGCGTGACTATGTGGGAAGCACTAAACTATCCTTGGGCTTCAGAATGTTAGCTCTGGTAAGGCTCACCTCGGTCTCATCCCAGCTCCTTAATATTGGCTACAAAATCTATCATTGAGGGAGGCTGTCCACATTGGGAACCAGTCAATAGCTGCTTTTTATAAAAAGCATCATTTGTGTTAACATCCTGCTTCATCGAACATACAGTATCTCTGAAGAATGATGGTCAAAAGCAAAATAAATTATAACAAATAGAAAAGTGGCTTTCAGCGGCATTTTAAGTTCAGGCACTGCCAGCTTCTTTGGAAACCAAAAAAAAATTAATAAATCAGCCAGGCATGGTGGCATGCACCTATGGTCCTAGCTACTTGGGAGGCTTAGGTGGGAAGATAGCTTGGGCCTAGGAGGACCATGCTGCATCTGGGCAACAGAGCAGGACGGGAGGAGAGCGGGACGGAGGAGAGCGGGACGGGAGGAGAGCAGGATAGGAGAGCGGGGGAGGAGGAGGAGGAAGAGGAAGAGGAGGAGGAAGAGGAAAGAAGAAAGAAGAAAGAAGGAGGAGGGGAAGAGGAAGGGGAAGAAGGGGAAGGGGAAGAAGGGGAAGGGGAAGAAGGGGAAGGGGAAGAAGGGGAAGGGGAAGAGGAAGAAAAAGAAGAAGGAGAAGAACATCACACTTATAAATAAAAACACTCAGAAGTGTTTTTCAAAATCAACATTTGTAAAAACTGCTATAGAGGCTGCAGAAACGGAAGAATACACACACAAAAATGAAACCTACTGAAATTAGAGATAACCAAACTAGATTTTATACAATGAAACCTGGTAGCAGTGATTCCTGGCTGGGTGAGTGAAGAGGATGTAGGCCTTTCCTGGAATCTAGTAAAGTTACTGACATTTCCCACAGAGGAGCAAGCAAGGACCCAAACTTTCATGTACAACTTAAGAATTCTCTTGGGACTGGCCAAGCGCAGTGGCTCACACCTGTAATCCCAGCACTTTGGGAGGCTGAGATGGGTGGATCACCTGAGGTCAGGAGTTCAAGACCAGTCTGTCCAATGTGGTGAAACCCCGTCTCTACTAAAAATACAAAAACTAGCCGGGCATGGTGGCAGGTGCCTGTAATCCCAGCTACTCAGGAGGCTGAGGCAAGAGAATCGCTTGAACCCGGGAGGTGAAGGTTTCACTGAGTCGAGATCGCGCCACTGCACTCCAACCCGGGCGACAGAGAGAGACTCTGTCTCAAAAAAAAAAAAAAAAAAAAAGCATTCTCTTAGGACTAACCATAGACACCCTTTCCCACAGGCCCACAGACTGCAGCCTCAGAAACCTGCTCTACAGGACACAATAGACACAGTTTGTAAAAAAGGGAACCTTTTAGCATCAGGGCAGCTGTGATCAATTCCTGAGTTTGCTATGTACTAGCAGTTTAACAATATATATGTTACCTAACTTCCCAGGTCCTTAGTCTCGAAGACTATTAAAGTAGGAATAACAGTATCTGCCTCACAGGATCAATGTGAAAATGAAGAGGCAATAAAAAAATCACTTTGTAAAATGCCAAGTACTATACCAGAATTGATTGTTGTAGTAAAACATTTTATCACAAGAAAAAACTATCTTCTAAATTACAGAGTAGTACATCATCGTTATCAAATAGCCTCAAAAATACGCATTGGAAATACATCCTCTGTGGCTGAGAGAAAAAATTCTCCCCAAAAGTTACTGAGTTTTTCTCTTTTTTTTTAATCTGGCGTTACTGAGTCAATGAGTTTATAAACTGGAGACAGAGCATCATATGAACTGTCTAGCAGTATTACGCTATTAGCTATGTTTACAATTTGTCCTGAAGGGGTCTAGATGTGTACACCCCAGAAAGTGGTGATTCCTGATGACGAATTGAACACCACTGCACAGTAACCCCAGATGGATGGCATATAGAGTGGGGAGGAAACTGGGGGTATGACAAAGTCCCCTGAGGAAACCTCAGCATTTAACAAGCAATGACTCTGAGCTAAGCATTGTATTAGGTGCTTTACATACACAGTGTTATCTAATCCTTACATACAACAACCCAGGGCACTAACGTTCTCTGAGGGGAGCAACCATGTCTACTTTGTTCACCGAAGTGCACAGCATGATGCCTGGCACTCAGAAGACAGTCCATGAATATGCTGCATGCATGGATGAAACATTACCATCTCTACTTTAAAAATAAGTGAAAGCTCGAAGATGCTGAGTACCTTGCCTAACTAATAAATAGCAGTGCTTAGAACCCACACCTTCCTGCTTCTACAATACCATGCTCTCTTCTCTGGTTCTCTGGCTTTACAAAAGGGTAAAAAGCCATACTCTGTGCAGACTCAGACTGAGCAAAGTGCTTTATTGTGAGAACCAAGGAAAGTCCAAGGATTTTCTGTGGCCAAAGTTCTTGGGAGACAGGTGGCTGAGAAAGGAATAGTTTTAACCTGAAACCACAGGAGCAGGCCTGAAGCTGGAACCGAAGCAACCCAACCAACCAATCTGACAGATCCACACTTAGGTTGGCTTTGGGGACTGATGGGAGCTCCTCAAGAGCAGGGGGTTTTGTCTATCATGGTCTCCACGCCTAGCATCATGCCTGAAACATAGAAGGCTCTCAAAATGAAATAAACACAGGCCTCGTTCATTAAGGCATGAATGGAAACAACACGAAAGGAGTGTGGCACCAAGAGCAAAGATGCTATAAAATGCCTAGGACTGCAAGATAGGTAAAATGAAAATCCTATGAACCTGTGGCCTGCCTCGAGCGCCCCCTACACTGTTTTCAAAAAGGAGAGAGAGTATGTGTTCTTGGGGAGAGGTGCAGCACCACTCGAGACGAAAAAAGGAGGAAAGCTATATGTTAAAAAAGAGCTTTGCCACCCTGACCCCACATTCTTAATTCTACAGGTAAAACCAGAGGAAAAGACTATCCAGAGAAGCAGAGGTAAGAATCTCACTGACGTGGTCTCTGGTTTGAGTATGTCTTCATTTTATAGGATCCTTTATCATTCTGACCCTAGGGTTTCTTAAATGTTGCTTATAAAGAGAAACAGTCTGAGACAATGGCCATCAGAATGTGCCATGTGGCTTGGCATGATCATAGGCATTATACTTGCGGCATAATGAATAAACAGAAAACACTCTTTAACAAGTTCTAGGCCCAACTATCAACAACCATCTGTACGTAGGAGGCTGAGGTAGGAGGACCGCCTGAGCCCAGGAGGTGGAGGCTGCAGCTAGCAAGATCATGTCACTATACTCCAACCTGGGCAACAGAGCGAGACTCTGTCTCACAAACAAAAAATAAAAAAATAAATTAAAACACTGTCTCTTGCGCCATTGCACTCCAGCCTGGGTAACAAGAGTGAAACTCCATCCCCCCCCCCAAAAAAAAAAAAAAAAAAAGAAAGAAAATTATCACATCATCTTGTATTGTTACAGGGAAACTTAAATAAAAAAAGAAAATGCTCACAGACAGCTGCAGGAAAGTTCTAAGCGAATTTTCTTCTTACTTTAATATACTCCCCTGAAGTTCAATGCGCATTATAAATGTGTTATGCTACTGTACAAAGTATTACGGTCACTTCCTTTAGTAAGTTTCATGTGGCCAGGAGTTCAAGATCAGACTGGTATGTAACAAGACCTCATCTCTACAAAATAAATAAATAAATAAATAAATAAATAAGAATTTTTAAAAAATAAGCTTCAGCTAAGTTTATCAAAAGCAAGTCAAGTGTTGCTAAATTCGACTGGCTTAAAAAAAAAAAGCAAAGTGAACAGGCTACAATTATTCCAAGTTTTGTGGTGCTATTAAATAGCTATTTAAAATGTCTTCAAACGCTTGCAAGTGTAAGATTCTTGAAGGAAAGAGGGCACTTTACACTAAAATTGGCTGGCAAGTGCATCAATGAATGTTTCCAAAACAGTTAGTGTAGCACAATAAGGCAAAAGACCCCAGGACTTCAAACGAACAAATAAGCTCCTTCTCAAATCTGGCAAGAAATGCAAAACAACTGCAGATTCTGGCCAAGGAACAAAAACAGTTCACATCTATAAGTTATTGGCGACGGACGCAGATCTCATTCTGGCAGGTCCCACACTAAAACTGAAACCAGATCATCCAATTTCCAGCCAACAGATCACAGTGTTAAAAGAAAACAGTAACCAATACGCATCAACCCGAATTCATTTTAAGGAAAATAGAAATCTATTTTAAAAAGTACGTCGTTCTGCAATCAGGGTCCTGCAAAGTGCTCTTCTCAACTCACTGAGGATCAAGCTTGGTCTAAATCCATAGTAGGATACCTCCCCCACTTCCTTCTGCACTTGGCACAAGGATCCAAAGCTCTTCAAAGAAGATTCAAGACCGCTGAACAGAGCCCGCCGCCACCCCCGCGGAAGCGATACCTTGCCAAGAAGACCACTGAGGGCAACTCGGGGCGCTCGCGAATAGGGGAAGGGATAGGACACCGGAGGGGAAACTGAGTCACGGTAGAGACGGAAGCTCAATGTGACGGGGGCACAGGGTCGCCTTGCGCCCCAAACCCTCTCTTTGTCCACGAGGCCTCCTCACGCCACCCCTGGGTACCTGTCACCGGCAGCGCACCCGCGGCACACGCACCGCTCGCGTCTCCCTTGCAGCCCATGCCTGGGCCGTGGTTAGTCCGCCACAGTGCCAGAGACAACGGCAGGGCAGGGCGGGGCGAGGCGGCAGCGGCGGTGCAGGCTGCGCCAGTGAGAAGCCGACACGCGCCTTTCCCGCGGCTCGGCTCAACACCCAGCCTCGCAAAGCAATTGCCCAGCTGCCGGCCGCCCTTTTACTTCCGCTTCCTACAGGCGAACGCTGGAGGACTTCCGGCTACCGAGTCGAGACCTAGCAGCCCAGAGCGTCGCGCGGTCGCCCTCTCATCTCAGAGGGTTGGGGAGGGGGGAGTTCTGCCTCTCTCCTCACTTCTGCCCTTCAGAGTGGCGGTTAGGCTGCCGGTCTTCAAGGTCTTGGGAAAGTTCGTTGGGACAACAGCTGATACCTGAAAGCTTTAACAGTCAGTCGGTGAAATCCAATTTGTACTCTGGGACTTACTCCCTTAAACCTTTGTTAAAAGCTTACTCCCTTTAGCCTTTCGGTGGCACAGTAAGGACAATTGTCTTAATGTTTCTGAGCATCTTAGACTTTATACTAAACCCTAAAATTTTGATAGCTACCTTCCAGGAGGCATGATGAAAGGAAGACTTTTTAAATTTTATGAGCTGCTTTAGCTTTTCTTATTCGGGCAGCGGCAGCTTAGTCTACAGGGACTACTTTGTCCTTTTTATTATTTTAACTAATATAAACCAGTTTAAAATTGTTTTGGAATAGGTAGCATTTAACCCACCCAGAAATGAATACCTCTTTGGAGGGTATATTTTTAACTATATTAAGTCGAAGTGAAAGAAAACCAAAATTTTTTTTGGAGTTGGAGTCTCGCTCTGTTTCCCAGGCTGTAATGCAGTGGCGCGATCTCGGCTCACTGCAACCTCCGCGCCCCCGCCCCCGCCCCGCGCCCCCCGGCCCCGCGCCCCCCCGCCCCGCCCCCGCCCCCCCCGCCCCCCCTCGCCCCCCCCCCCCCCCCCGCATTCAAGCGATTCTCCCACCTCACGAGCTGGGATTACAGGCGCGCGCCACCGCGCCGGCTAATTTTTGTATTTTTGGTAGAGACAGGGTTTCACCCCGTTGGCCAGGCTGGTCTCAAACTCCTGATCTCAGATGATCCACCCGCTTCGGCCTCCCAAGTGCTGGGATTACAGGCGTGACCCACTGCGCCAGGCCCAAAATAATTTTAATAAGTAAACATGAGCCAAGGTGATGATGAAGGGGAGGAAGGAGAGGAGGATGAAGGAGATGACTAATGGAACACTGATGGAGGCCGGGCGCGGTGGCTCACGCCTGTAATCCCAGCACTTTGGGAGGCCGAGATGGGCACATCATGAAGTCAGGAGATCGAGACCATCCTGGCTAACACAGTGAAACCCCATCTCTACTAAAAATACAGAAAATTAGCCGGGCGTAGTGGCGGGCGCCTGTAGTCCCAGCTACTCGGGAGGCTGAGGCAGGAGAATGACGTGAAACCGGGAGGCGGAGGTTGGTTGCAGTGAGTCGAGATCGCACCACTGCACTCCAGCTCTGGGCGAGAGAGGGAGACTCCGTCTCAAAAAAAAAAAAAAGCAACAACAACAACAAAAAAACACTGATGAATTCCAACCTTCCTTTTTTTTAATTCTCTCCAGTCCCTGGGAGCACGTTGCAGTTTTTTTGGTTTTGGTTTTTGTTTTTGTTTTTTCCCTCTTGTGCTCAGTCGTCCTGTTCTTGAGGTTTCTTTTCTCTACATTATGGTTCTCAACTTATTTTGAGGGAAATACCTTCAGCAGAATACAATGGGAAAAGAGGCTCTACCCCTTTCTGTTCGAAATTCATTTTTATCCCTTCCTGTCTGAGCAAAAACTGTATAGAATCAACATCACCCAGCTCTGTGGGAAAAAAGGAAAACCTGCTTCATTCGCTCTGCTGGAAGCTGGAGGGCTCTAGGCCCCTATGTAGCAGAGCATTCAATTCTAGCTTTCCTCCTGCTTTCTCTGTATATTGGGCTGGGAGAGTACACTGGGTCTCTATGTGAATATGGACAGTTAGCATTTATCAGCATCTTTCTGTCTACTTTCTTTTGTTTAAAAAAAGAAAAAAACTTTAAAAAATGGGATTCTAGAGGTCAGCAAAGGGTGGGTCTGAGATGTTTGGGTGGGTTAAGTGGACATTTTGACAACATGGCTTCTCCTTTGGCCTGTTTAATTGTGATGTTTGACACACATCCTTCCAGTTTAAGATGACACTTTTAAAATAAATTATCTCCTAATGATGACTTGAGCCCTACCACTCAATGGGAGAATCAGCAGAACCTCTAGGATCTTATTTGGAATTGACATTCTCTATTGTAATTTTTGTTCCTGTTTATTTTTAAATTTTGTTTCACTGGAAAGGAAAGATCATGCTCAGTTTTAAATGTTAAAAGTGTACAAGTTGCTTTGTTACAATAAAACTAAATGTGGACACACACCTACGAAAAGAAAAAAACATGAGCATTTTAAAATTTATTTCACAAGGGAGCTGTTGTGTTAGCTTTCCATAGTGTATTTTCTAGCCCTCTTTAAATCACATCAGCTAATGCTTCAATAAAAAGGAAATTGTTAATTCACCTCATTACAAAGTTGATTATGTACTTTTTCTTGGCCTTGATCTTCTGCTATGTGATACATGAACAAAACCAAAGTTTGCTTAGTTTTAAAATACAACTAAGTGGTAGTGCAGAGCTTCCAAGAAAGTTGGATTTCACCTTTTCTAAACCTTTCTCTGAAAAGTGCTACCTTATTTGAACAAAAACAGATTTAAAAAATTTTTTTAAACTTTTTATTTAGAAATAATTATAAATTCACAAGAAGTTGCAAAGATAGTACACAGGGGTACTTTGTACCCTTAAGCCCATTCCCCCAGTGATTACATTTCAAATATCTGTATTAAAGTATGGAAACCAGAAATTGACTTGGTACATTGTGTGGGGGAGACAGGTATATTTCCATCATTTTGTATATGTCAGTACATTTGTATAACCACTGCCAAAATGAAGACCCACAACTATTGCAGCACCACAAAGATCTCCCTTGTGCTACCCCTTTATGAAGTCAGAACTACTTTCCTACCCCCAAAGCCCCTAGCCTGTGGCAACCATCATTTTGATCACTAAATAGAAAATTTTTCGTTCTAGAATGTTATATGAATAGAATCATATAGTATGTAGCTTTTTTATTTATTTATTTACTTAGCATAACCACCTGTGGAGCCATACAAGTCGTAGATATCAATAGTTTGTTCCTTTTTATTACTGAGTAATATTCCATGGTACAAACATACAGATTCATTTTAGCATCACCTATTGAAGGATATTTGGGTTTTTTCCAGTTCTGGACTATTACAAATAAAGCTCCTATTAACATTCATGTACAGGTTTGTATTTATATTTATTTATTTATTTATTTATTTAAAATTACAAAAATCAGCCAGGCATGGTGGTGGGCGCCTGTAATCCCAGCTACTTGGGAGGCTGAGGCAGGAGAATTGCTTGCACCCAGGAAGCGGAGGTTGCAGTGAGTAGAGATTGCACCACTCCACTCCAGCCTGGGTGAGGAGCAAGACTGTCTCAAATAAAAAAATTTATTTATTTATTTATTTAATAGGTCAGGTCTCACCATGTTACCCAGGCTGGTCTCAAACTCTTGGGCTCAAGCAATCCTCCCCACTTGGTCTCCCAAAGTGCTGGGATTACAGTCATGAGCCACCATGCCCAGCCCAGCCCTGTGTAAAGGTTTTTTTACATAGACACAAGTTTTTTGTTTGTTTTTGATTTTGTTTTTGTTGGGATGGAGTGTCACTCTGTCACCCAGGCTGGAGTGCAGTGGCGTGATCTGGCTCACTGCAACCTCCACTTCTGGATTCAAGCAATTCTCCTGCCTCAGCCTCCTGAGTACCTGGGATTACAAGTGTGTGCCACCACACCTGGCTAATTTTTTTATTTTTAGTAGAGAGGGGGTTTTGCCATGTTGGCTAAGCTGTTTTCGAACTCCTGACCTCAAGTGATCCGCCTGCCTCAGCCCCCCAAAGTGTTGGGATTACAGGCATGAGCCACCATGCCTGGCCTAGACCTAAATTTTTGTTTATCTGGGATGAATGACCAAGAGTGCAATTACTTGATCATATGGTAAATGTACATTTTGCTTGTAAGGAACGGCCAAACTATTTTCTAGAATGGCTGTACCATTTTACATTCCCACCACCAGTGTATGAGAGATCCATTTTCTCTGCATTCTTCCCCACAATTGGTACTGCCATTTTTTGTTGTTGTTGTTGTTATTTTGATAGGCATATAGTAATTCCTCATCATGGTTTCAATTTGCATTTCCCTAGTGGCTGGTGATGATGAGCATATTTTCACATGGTCATTTGCAATCTGTGTATCCTTTTGTGGAATGCCTCGTCATGCCCTAGCTTATTCTCTAATTATTTGGTTTTCCACCATTGAGTTTTGAGGGTACTTTATATATTTTAGATACAAGTTATTTGTCAGATATGTCATTTGGAAACATTTTCTCCCTGTGTATAACTTGTATTCTCATGCCCTTAACAGGATCTTTCTCAGAGCAAAAGTTTTTAATTTTGGTGAAGTGCAGTCTATCCATTTTTCTCTTATGGATCTTGCTTTTAGTGACATGTCTAAGAACTATTCACCAGAGCCAGGCGTGGTGGCTTACGCCTGTAATCTCAACACTTTGGGAGGCCGAGGCAGGCGGATTGCCTGAGCTCAAAGGAGTTCGAGACCAGTCTGGCCAATGTAGTGAAACCCCATCTCTACTGAAAATGCAAAAATGAGCTGAGCATGGTGGCACATGCCTGTAATCCCAGCTACTCAGGAGGCTAAGGTAGGAGAATCACTTGAACCCAGGAGGCAGAGGTTGCAGTGAGCTGAGATCATGCCACTGTACTCTAGCCTGGGTGACAGAGCGAGACTCTGTCTCAAAAAAACAAACAAAAACAAAGGGGCTTTCCTGACTTTTTGAAGTTCAGTCCTCAAACTATTACTATCGCTCCTCCACCTTTTCTATTTTTTTCTGTTTTATGTATGTTGATAGTTTGCATCCCCCACTAGGTGTCACTCCATGAGGACAGGGACATCATTTAGTTCAGTGCTAGATCCTTAGCCCCTAGGACATTGCTCAACCAATATTGGATGAACAGTTCTCTCTGCACCTCCCTCCTCTATCCATGAGGTACACTCAGCTGAGATGGCCAGCTGTTGCTGTTCACATCCAGGTGGCTGATGGGCAAAGGACATACCTTGAAATCAGTAAATGCCCCTTGAGCTGCTAGAGACACAGCATAGAATCCTCTAGGTTTCTAAGCTCCCACCCAAATCTCATGTTGAACTATAATCCCCAGTACTGGAGGTGGGGCCTTGGGAGGTGTATGGGTCTGGGGTGGGGGCAGATCCTTCAAGGCTTGGTGCTATCTTCATGATATTGAGTGCGTTCTCTCAAGATCTGGTCATTTAAAAGTGTGTGGCACCTTACCCCTCCTCACGCTCTCTCTTACTTGCTCCTGCTTTCACCATGTGACGTGCCTGTTCCCCCTTCACCTTCTGTCATAATTGTAAGCTTCCTGAGGCCTCCCTAGAAGCCACGCAGATGCCTGCATCATGTTCCCTGTAAAGCCAACTGAACTGTAAGCCAATTAAACCTGTCTTCTTTTTAAATTACCCAGTCCCAGTTACTTCTTTATAGCAATGCAAGAGTAGCCTAATGCATTAGCCAAATAAATTGACTGTGGAAAGCAAAGTTGGCATTTAATGTTTGATTTCCAGGTGGAGAATGAGTGCAACTCAACGAGATTTATAGTGATGAGGCTGGGTGCAGTGGCTCACACCTGTAATCCTAGCACTTTGGGAGGCAGAGGTGGGCAGATCACAAGGTCAGGAGTTTGAGACCAGCCTGGCCAATATGGTGAAACCCTGTCTCTACCAAAAATACAAAAATTATCCAGGTGTGGTGGCGCATGCCTGTAATCTCAGCTACTTGAGAGGCTGAGGCAGGAGAATTGCTTGAACCTGGGAGTTGGAGGTTGCGGTGAGCCAAGATCACACCACTGCACTCCAGCCTGGGTGACAGAACAAGACTCCTGTCTCAAAAAAAAAAAAATGTATAGTGCTGGATTGCACATGTGCACAAGATGACACATGAGAAGGCCATCACTTGCACTCCAAGTTGGTGAGACAAATACAGAAAAAGTGTTATGGTCACTAAAATATTACAGTCCATAGACTGCCCATTCCAGGGGAAACTTGTTCAGCCATGAAAAGCAGAGGGTAACCCAGAGGGGGAAGATAAGTTCATCAGAGGTACAGGAGGGAAATCACTGAGATCAAGATTTGGGGGCTGGGCAAGGTGGCTCATACCTGCAATCCCAGCACTTTGGGAGGATGAGGCAGGAGGATCGCTTGAGCCCAGGAGTTTATGGCCAGCTGGGGCAACATGGTGAACCACCCCCTGCCACAAAAAAATACAAAAAAATTAGCCAAGCATGGTGGCTCGTGTCTGTAGTCCCAGCTACTTGGGATGCTCAGATGGGAGGATCCCCTGAGCCTGAAGAGGTCAAGGCTGCAGTGAGCCATGATTGCACCACTGCCCTGCAGCCTGGACAACAGAGCAAGACCCTATCTTAAAAAAAAAAAAAAAGGAAAAAAGATTCGGGGATTGTTTCCTTCTAATTCCTAGACTTTGGGGCAGGAGGGAGAAAAGTATGGCCAAACAGGCTGTCTTACTCAAGTGGAGTCCCTTAGAAGAGCTAAATGCTTTCTAGCAAATAGGACAACCTCCCAGAAAATCTCACTTATTGTCCCAAAGCCCTCTCACTCCCATTGTCAGGTACTCTGTATGTTTTGTCTTGGACTGGAGATTAGCAACATCCATTTTGTGTGTTGTGGTTTCCATGAATCACGTCTCTCTGTTGTGCAATGTTACATTCCTGCCATCCAGAAGTGGAGTCTGTCTCCTCACCCCTTGAATCTGGACTAACCTTGTGACTTGCTTTCACCCAGAGAACGCAGTGGATGTGTCATTCTAGGACTTCTAAGCTCAAGCCTTTGGAGATCTGGCAGCTTCCACTTTTGCTCTCAGGGCTCAACCTCCAGGTAGAGAAGCCCAAGGCTACCCTGCTGGAGAAACAGGTCACTTTTTGCTTAAGAACAAGTTGTTAGGCTGGGCACAGTGGCTCATACCTGCAATCACAGCACTTCGGGAGGCTGAGGCAGGTGGATCACCTGAGGTCAGGAATTTGAGACCAGCCTGGCCAATGTGGTGAAACCCCGTCTCTACGAAAAATGCAAAAATTAGCCAGGCATAGTGGCGCACCTCTGTAATCCCAGCTACTTGGGAGGCTGAGGTGGGAGAATTGTTTGAACCCTGGAGGTGGAGGCTGCAGTGAGCCCAGATCGCGCCACTGCACTTTAGCCTGGGTGACAGAGTGAGACCCTGTCTCAAAAAAAAAAAAAAAAAGTTGTTAAATACTTACCAATCTTGGAAGGGAATGAAATATTTCACTCTATCTTTCCTAGCTTTTGCATTGTAAAACATGCAAATATCACCTGTATAAAAAATGGGAATGGGCAGGGCATGGTGGGTCACTCCTGTAATCCCCAGCACTTTGGGAGGCCGACGGGGGGCGTGGATCACCTGAGGTCAGGGGTTCAAGACCAGCCTGGCCAACATGGTGAAACCCTGTCTCTACTAAAAATACAAAAATTAGCTGGTGGCGGGCACCTATAATCCCAGCTACTGGGGAGGCTGAGGCAGGAGGACGGCTTGAACCTGGGAGGCAGATGTTGCAGTGAGCAGAGATAGTGCCATCTCACTCCAGCCTGAGGAAGAGCGAAACTCCACCTCAAAAAAAAAAAAAAGGGAGGGGGGAATTGGCCAGGCATAGTGGCTCATGCCTGTAATTCCAGCACTTTGGAAGACCAAGGCAGGAGGATCACTTGAGGTCAGAAGTTCAAGACCAGCCTGGGCAACATAGTGAGACGCTGTCTCTACCTTAAAGAAATGGAACTTATTTTTAAAATATATTTCAAACAAACATGGTCCAAACAATAAAGTAGAAAGGAGAAGAGGCAGAAAGAATATGCAGATGGAGGCTGCAAGGGAAAGAGAAGACAACACCTACAACCCACCCCACCAGTGAGACTTGAGCACTGACTTGACTGGTCTGCGTGAGCAAGGAGTTCCACATGTACCTGCCTTCTCGCCTGCACAAGAAGCCCTGATTCTATAGTCTAACTAGCCATGGCCCCTCAGAGCTTATGACAAAGCCTGACCTTTAGGGCAATGATGGTGCTGGGGTGGGCTGGATGTACCATCTGGCAGGACTCCAGGATCGGCCCAGCTTATTTCATGTGTATGTTCCTGAGTGAGCAAGCTCTCCAGGCACAGCTCTGACTCTCCTCATTACCATTCCTTTCCCAACCCTCTTAGGGGATACCCAGTTGAGCCCTACCCAAATTGAGGGGATACTAATGCATAGTTCCCCAGGAATCATCACCTGCCTTCAGTCCATCTTGGTCAGATCACCCCTATCATCTGCATACATTGTAATCTCCTGACTACAGGGTTCTTCCTGCCTACTGTGCAGACAAAATTAATTTACTGAGACTGGGGTGTTGCAGTAGAGAAAGAGTTTGACTCAAGGCCAGCCCACACAGGGAAACTGGAGTTCTCACTCAAATCAGTCTCCCTAAAGGCTCAGAAACCCGGGGAATTTTATGGACAATTTGGTGACTAGGGGGTCTATGGAATGGGTGCTGCTGATTGGTTGGGGATGAAATTATAGGAGTATGGAAATTGTCCTTGTGCACTGAGTCCACCTTCAGGTGGGGGCCACAGAATCAGCTGAGTCAGACCCCCCCTCGTGGGATCAGTCTGAAAAAATCTCAAAAAGACCCAATCTTAGTTTCTACAATACTGATGTTATCTATAGGACCAATTGGGAACGTCACAGATCTTGTGAGCTCTGGCCATATGACTCCTGAGCAGTGAGGGATTATAAAAACTACACCTATCTTGGCTGGGCACAGTGGCTCATGCCCATAATCCCAGCACTTTGGGAGGCCGAGGCAGGCAGATCACGAGGTCAGGAGATCGAGACCATCCTGGCTAACACGGTGAAACCCTGCCTCTATTAGAAATACAAAAAAATTAGCCAGGCATGGTGGTAGGCACCTGTAGTCCCAGCTACTCAGGAGGCTGAGGCAGGAGAATGGCATGAACCCAGCAGGCGGAGCTTGCAGTGAGCCAATATCGCGCCACTGCACTCCAGCCTGGGCAACAGAGCAAGACTCCATCTCAAAAAAAAAAAAAAAAACAAAAAAAAACTACACCCATCTTGTGGTCTCTCATTCGTCTTACAAAGGCAATTTCAGCCCTGGAACAGGAAAGGGGTTAGTTTTAGGGAGGGACAATTCTTATTCTTGTTTCAAAGTAAAACTATAAATTCCTCCCAAAGTTAGCTTAGCCAAGGACATGACCAAGGACAACTTGGAGGTCAGAAGCAAGATGGTCTCAACTATGTCAAACTTCTCTGTCATAATTTTGCAAGGGCAGTTTTAACATGTACAACAGTCAAACTCAGAGGTCATTGATCACAGGAAGTAATGCCATCACATGATGTTTTTTCAGATGGCAACTAGACACACAATTCCCAACTATCACCCCTCCCCCTCAAAACTTATCAATTTGGAATGGGAAGATTGGTTTCCAAGTCTTAATTTTAAGTACTTCTATATCCTAAGTTCTTTGTTTAATAAGGCATCCAAGTCATAACAATTTCTTACTGTTCTTGCAATATGGGTTCAGCAATTAGGCATCCTCTCATTCCTAGGCTGATTTCAGTTACATTTTTACAGAACCTTGAACTATCGTTTAGATCTACCCTATATGCCAGATTGCTTCAGGAGGTAATGGGGAGGTTTGGAGATGGAAAATTGGGCATAAAACAACTGCCCTGTATCTCAACTGTACATAAAAGACTTATAGTAGCAAGCCAGGCATGGTGGCTCATGCCTGTAATCCCAGCAGTTTGGAAGGCCGAGGCAGGTGGGTCATCTGAGGTCAGGAGTTCAAGACCAGCTTGGCCAACATAGTGAAACCCTGTCTCTATTAAAAACAAAAAACTAGCCAGGCATGGTGGCATGTGCCTGTAATCCTAGCTACTTGGGAGGCTGAGAGAGGAGAATCGCTTGAATTCGGGAGGGGGAGGCTGCCGTGAGCAGAGATTGTGCCATTGCACTCCAGCCTCTCCAGCCTGGGCAACAGAGAGAGACTTCATCTCAAAAAAAAAAAAAAGAAAGCCAATCACTGAGACAACAATCATTGCCAGGAAAGAAGGCCTTTTATTTGGGAATGTCAGCCAGAGAGATGGAAGACAAACCTCAAATCTGTCTCTCCTGACTGAAATTGGAGGTTTATATAGAGGGGAAGGAATATAGCTATGTGTGGGAAGGAATAAGAGAGAAGTCATGAAGGACCATGATGCATGAGGGGTCTTACATCTCATTGTCTGGATGCTGTGACTTGATGAGTTCCAGTCCCTTGTGTGAGAGTTGGTTTCCTGAGGAAGGAACCCAGGTAAGACAAATGTAAGTATCAAGTTTTAAGACCAAGAAGAGTCAATTTTTGTATTTATTAAAAGAAAAATGGTAAACATTAGTTCTATGGGACAACTGAGCCAGTTTCACAACCTCATGAGAGACCCCAAGGCAAAATCACTCAGTTTTAGCCACTCATAGATTCCCAACTTACAGAAACTATGTGAGATCATGTTTCTTGTTTAATGTCACTATGTTTTTGCAAAATTTGTTTCACAACCCAAGGCCACAAAGAAGTGTGGCCCTGTGCTAGTGCACACAGTGTGGCCTGGACACACAGCCCAGGCAGACCTGGAGGCAGATGGCAATTGGGGAGGTCACAAATTTTGTGATCGTTGGCCACATGATTCCTGAGAAGTAAGAGATTATAGAAACTATACCTGGCCCAGTGTGGTGTCTCACCTGTAATCCTAGCACATTGGGAGGCCAAGGCTGGTGGATCGCTTGAGCTCAGGAGTTTGAGACCAGTCTGGGCAAACATGGCGAAACCCTGACTCTACAAAAAATACAAAAATTATCTGGGTGTGGTGGCGTGTGCCTTTAGTTCCAGCTACTTAGAAGGCTGAGGTGGGAGGATGGCTTGAGCCCAGGAGGCAGAGGTTGCAGTGAGCCAAGATCATGCCATGGCACTCTATCCTAGGTGACAGAGCCAGACCTTGAAAAAAAAGGAAGGAAGGAAAGAAGGGAGGGAGGGAGGAAGGAAGGAAGGAAGGAACGAAGGAAGGAAAAAAGAGAAAGAAAAGAAAGAAGGAAGGAAAAGAGAAAGAAAAGAGAGAAGGAAGGAAGGAAAAGAGACAGAAAAGAGAAGGAAGGAAAAGAGAAAGAAAAGAGAGAAGGAAGGAAGAAAGGAAGGGAACTAGACCTACCTTTTAGCAGAATTCAAGCTACTTCCTAATCATTGTTCGTTAGTTTCACAAAAGCAATTTCAATCCCCAAATAAGGAGGGGGTCAGTTTTAGGGAGGTGCTGTTATCATCCTTGCTTCAGAGTTAAACTATCAACTAAATTCCTCCCATGGTTAGCTTGGCCTACAGCCAGGAATGAGCAAGGACAGCCAGCCTGTGAGACTGGAAGCAAGATGGAGTCAGCCATGCTAGACTTCTCTCTCTGTCAGAATCTTTGCCAAGGCACTTTCACTAAGAATCTTTTTTTTCCTTTTTTGTCTTTTGAGACAGAGTCTTGCTCTGTCACCCATGCTGGCATGCAGCGGTGTGATCATAGCTCACCAGAGCCCCAAACTCCTGGGCCCAAGGAATCCTTGCACCTCAGCCTCCAGAGTAGCTGAGACTATAGACATGAGCAGCCATGTATGGCTAATTTTTGTAATTTATTGTAGACACAGAGTCTCCCTTTTCTGCCCAGGCTGGTCTCAAACTCCTGGCCTCAAGCAGTCCTCCTGCCTTAGCTTCTTAAAGTGCTGGGATTACAGGTGCAAGGCAGCCAGAAGTTTGGGTTTTTGGTGGTGGTGGTGGTGGGTTTTTTGTTTGTTTGTTTGAGACAGAGTCTCGCTCTATTGCCCAGGCTGGAGTGTAGTGGCATGATCTCAGCTCACTGCCATCTCTGCCTCCCAGGTTCAAGCGATTCTCCTGCCTCAGCCTTCCCATGTTTTAGTTAGTTTTTTCTGCCAGACAACACAAGAAAGGATAATGCTGAATTTATTTTCATTCTCCGAAGCAACTACCACAGGGTTATTTATACACTTAGGAGGTAATTAGTAACCATCTACTCAGCTAAATGTTTTGCAATTTTGTAAAGTTTGAAAAAATGGCAGCCAGGCACAGTGGCTCACGCCTGTAATCCCAGCACTTTGGGAGGCCAAGGCAGACGGATCACGAGGTCGGGAGTTCAAGACCAGCCTAGCCAAGATGGTGAAACCCTGTCTCTACTAAAAATACAAAAATTAGCCGGGTGCGGTGGCAGGCACCTGTAATCCCAGCTACTTGGTAAGCTGAGGCAGGAGACTCACTTGAACCCGGGGGGGAGAGGTTGCAGTGAGCTGAGATCGGACAACTACACTCCAGCCTGAGGGACACAGTGAGACTCCATCTCAAAAAAAAAAAAAAGACAAAATGGCTGAGTACTTTCTTAATTAACACTTAGGATGTCAACACAGACTATATGTCTATAAAATACTTATTATAGCTTGTGATTCAAATGCAGTCATGGATGGTTCTTACTACTGTAAAAGGTCTGCCTCAATGGATGGTATTATGACTTGGTATATTTAATCCTATTCCCTGGAAAAAAGACTCTGGAGATGAAAAGTTTGGGAGAAGTGCTCCTGGGATCAGCTCCTGGGGAAATGTAGAAACTGGAATTGGGAAGAGGGAAAAGCTGAACTACAGTGCAGTTGCAACAGAGGGCTCAGGTTATCTCACAGGTTATCTCACATGGAGCTATGGAGCTGGAACAGCCACCTTGAGATAGGGTTCCATGCTTTTCTAGTGCTGCATCTACAGTAGACGGATGCAGACCGTCTCTGAAGAGGAGGGATGACATTGAATGAGATGGTTGTGTTGCCCTCTAGTTGAGGACAACTTTCAGAGAGCAACTCAATAGAGAGCTTTCAGCCTCCAATATTCCCAAGAAACTAGAGAAATGAGTGCCTCCACCCTAAAGGGGAGCTATGGTTGGCATACTAAAACATCCTCCAATGTACCCCTTTTTCCCCTTAGATGCACTTTTTCACATAATAAGTTTTGGAATCAGCTCTTCCAGGATTCTGATGGGTCTCTCTTCTAGAACAAATTTTCAAGAGGAAGACTAGTAGAAAAAGATACAGCTCCTACCATTGTAACTAGTCTCAAGGTCACAAGTGACGCTTATGTTTTCCTGCTTTCCTTCTGGATTTCCTCAACCTGAGCTAGCACCTCTGCTGGTCTAAGTGATTTACTTTGTGGGTGACCCAGAATCCCATCTCTAAGGGGTCTGAACCCTTATCATCATCATGCTCTTCTCAGAGATGGCTGTTCGATTCGTCCATTTACCATCAAAATTGGGCAAAGCGTACAAAAGAAACACAGTAGGTGACCTAACTGCAAATATAGTCTTCCCTGCCCCATGATGTGACAAAAGCCCTGATAAACAGCCCTCTGATTATCAGAGTCAAGCACTTCTGCCAGGACAGTGACTTCAATCCTAGCCTGCTGGTCTCTTGACAAGAAGGGCTTGAAGTGAGTGAGTGGCAGTCACTGCTTAAATATTAATCTCACAGAGATTCTGGAATTAGGATGTCCTTCAGAATGATCGCACCTTGGGGCACAGGGGCAAGGCTGCTACAGTCAACATAAATCAGTCATTAGATGCAGGCTGCACTAAGGGAGAGGATATGACGTTGAGGAAGACCCTCTCATTGGATGAGGCCGACTAATGGAGAGAGACTCAGTGAAAGTTGTTAACCACTGACACTCCCATCAGTGAGAAAATCAGTGCTTCCATTCTGAAGGGTGATCTGAATGGCACATCACAGAATCCACTACACTTGATCACAAGTCCTTTAATTTGTTCTGTGAAGGCTATTGCTATGAATGCTTTAAAAATTATTTTATGGCCGGGCATGGTGGCTCATGCCTGTAATCCTAGCACTTTAGGAGGCCAAGGTAGGTGGATCACCTGAGGTCCGGGTATTTGAAACCAGCCTGGCCAACATGGCAAAACCCGGTCTCTGCTAAAAATACAAAAATTAGCCGGGTGTGGTGGCACGCGCCTGTAATCTCAGCTACTTGGGAGGCTGAGGCAGGAGAATCACCTGAACCCAGAAGGTGGAGGTTGCAGTGAGCCAAGATCGCGCCACTGCACTCCAGTCTAGGCAACAGAGTGAGACTCAAAAAAAAAAAAAAAAAAAAACTTACCACCTGCCCTCTATTTGCCTGAAATTGCCACCATAGAGTCTCTTCTGCCTTCAAACCCCAATGCAGGCCACGTGAGGTGGCTCACACCTGTAATCCCAGCACTTTGGGAGGCCTTGGTGGGCAGATCACTTGATCCCAGGAGTTCGAGACCACCCTGGGCAACATGGCAAAACCCTGCCTCTACTAAAAATACAAAAATTAGCCAGTCATGGTGGTTTGTGCCTACAGGCCCAGCTACTCAGGAGGCTGAGTTGGGATGATCACTTCAGCCTGGGAGGTTGAGGCCTCAGTGAGCCATTATCCCACCACAGCACTCCAGCCTAGGTGGCAAAGCAATAAAACCACCTAACACAAGGGAAAATAAAAGATGAGTCACGGCCGGGCACGGTAGCTCCTGTAATCCCAGCACTTTGAGAGGCCAAGGCGGGCAGATCATGATGTGAGGAGTTCAAGACCAGCCTGGCCAACATGGTGAAACCTCGTCTCTACTAAAAATACAAAAATTAGCTGGGCATGGTGGCACGTGCCTGTAATCCCAGCTACTCTGGAGGCTGAGACAGGAGAATTGCTTGAACTAGGACCCAGGAGGCGGAGGTTGCAGTGAGCCAAGATCGCGCCACTGCACTCCAGTCTGGGCTACAGAGCAAGACTGTCTCAAAAAAATAAATAAATAAATAAAAAAAGATGAGTCATGAATGTTTTGTGATGCCATGAAATAAAGTAGTGCATGAATAAATATGGGGGAATCTCAAAAGGACACAGAGCCAACCAAAGTAGTACTCAATGCCCAAATCCAGACCAATCTGAGAAATGAACTAAACAATATGAGAGTAATGGATAACAACACATAGAATTTTTTTAAAGTCCATGATTACATGCTGATATGAATAAATAATTGAATAAATAAATTAATAGGAGGGATAGGAGGGAAGAAACAGCCCTGCCTTGTGGAAGAATACCAATTATACATGTAGAAGGGGCTGGGCGCAGTGGCTCGCGCCTGTAATCCGTGTTCTTTGGGAGGCCAAGGTAGGTGGATCACCTGAGGTCAGTAGTTTGAGGCCAGCCTGGCCAACATGGTGAAACCCCGTCTCTACTAAAAACACAAAAATTAGCCAGGCGTGGTAGCACACGTCTGTAATCTCAGCTACTCAGGAAGCTGAGACAGGAGAATTGGTTGAACCCAGGAGGCGGAGGTTGCAGTGAGCTGAAATCACACCACTGCACTCCATCCATCCTGGGCGACAGGGCAAGACTCCACCTCAAAAAAAAAATGTAGAAGTAACAAGAGAAATGTAAAATAACCATCAGGCAAACAGTAGGGTAACAATCGTTCCAGGCAAGATTCACAATGGAATGCTAAAATCCGTGGGCAAACAGGATATTCACATAATCCCAAGTATCTCTCCCAAGACAGTTCCCCTAAGATAGTTCCTCAATTATAAAGCAGAAAAATAGTGATTTTCTTTTTTTTTTTTGAAACAAGGTCTCACTCTGTCACCCAGGCTAAAGTGCAGTGGTGCCTTGAACTCCTGGGTCCAAAAGATCCTCCCACCTCCACCTCCAGAGTAGCTGGGATTACAGGTATGCACCACCATCCCCAACTTGTTTTCTTTTAGAGACAGGGGTCTTGCTATGTTGTACAGGCTGGTCTCTGACTGTCGGGCTCCCACCCAAGCCTCCCAAAGTGTTGGGATTATAGATGTGAGCCACTGTGACTGGCCAAAAAATAGTGATTTTACATTGGAAACACCCAGCAGATACCACCTGAAACAAGAGATGAAGATTGGCCTCCCACAGTTCCCCTTGCACGTGCTCCTGCATAACTCACAGTAAAGAACCACGAGCAAAAAAGATCTTTAAAGGATTTTTAGAAGCTGAACTTGTGGGCAGTTTGGGAGCATATTTTTTGTTTAATTAGATGAACAGAAGCCACAATTTCAGGCAAATAATGAGCAAGAAATTTCCCATCATTTTGGAAGTTTATTACAAATCCACTGAACAGTCTGAAATGTGTGGAATTGAAACTGCCTTTGCAAAAATTATAACAGTGAGAAAAGTGTGACAGTGACAGAGACCTGACCTAACCAACACTATCTTGCTTCTAACCTCCAAGCTGCCCTTGTTCATTCCTGGGCGTAGGACAAACTAACTTTGGGAGGAACTTAGTTTGCCGATTAACTTTCAAACAAAGATGGTAACAGCCCTTTCCCCAAACAAACCTCCTTCTTGCCTGGGGACCAGATGGCCTTCGCAGAAATAACAAATTAGCCACAAGATTTGCAACTTCCTGCCGGGCGGGGTGGCTCACGCCTGTAATCCCAGCACTTTGGGAGGCCGAGGCGGGCGGATCACAAGGTCAGGAGTTCAAGACCAGCCTGACCAACATGGTGAAACCCCATCTCTACTAAAAGAAAAAAAATACAAAAATTAGCCGGGCGTGGTGGCGCGTGCCTGTAATCCCAGCTACTCTGGAGGCTGAGGCAGGAGAATCGCTTGAACACGGGAGGCGGAGATTGCAGTGAGCCAAGATCTCGCTACTGAACTACTCCAGCCTGAGCAACAGAGCGAGACTCCGTCTAAAAAAAAAAAAAAAAATTTGCAACTTCCTCAGAGGCGGAGGTGAGAGGATCACTTGAGCCCAGGCGGTCAAGGCTGCAGTGAGCTGTGACTGGGCCACTGCTCTCCAGCCTGGGCAACAGAGTGAGATCCTATCTCAAAAAAAAAAAAAAAAATTGCAACTTTTTCAGTTACTCCTGCAGAAAACATCACTATTTAGAACCTTTTGAGATGTCTTTTCAGGTTTTTTCATTTCTAAAGGCCAATGGCTCTACCCAGACCCACCAACTACTTGTCCTGTGGCCACACCCAGAAGCAGACTCAGTGAGCAAGAGGCCCATTTTCCACACCCCTATGATTTCACTCCCAGCCAATCAGCAGTACCTATTTCCTAGTCACCCTCTCCTCTCCCAAACTATAAAAAAATTCCAGTCTCCCGCGGAGCCAGCTTTGTGTGAATTAAACTCTTTCTCTACTACAATTCGCCTGTCTTGATAAATCAGCTTTATCTGGGCAGCAGGCAAGGAGGACCCACTGGGTTGTTACAGGATCAGAGAGTAAGAGCAAGAAAAATGGTTGAACAGCAACAATTAGGAATATGCCACTAATCAAAGTTTACCCTGCAGAGAAATACCATAGTATCAGGCAAGGTTAAAATTCCAAAATTGACATGGATGGGTCTTGGAATATTTAAGGCACAAGGTAAATTTTTTTTTGGTTTTTTTTTTTGGTTTTTTTTTTCGAAACAGGGTCTAACTGTGCCACCCAGGCTGCAGTGCAGTGGCATGGTTATGGCTCACTGTAGCCTCAATCTCCTGAACTCAAACAATCCTCCTGCCTCAGCCTCCTGAGTAGCTGAGATCACCAGCGTGCACCACCATGCCTGGTTAATTTTTTTTTTTATAGAGTTGAAGTTTCGCCATATTGCCCAGGCTTAAAATGTAAATTTTAGGCCAGGCGCAGTGGCTCACACCTGTGATTTCAGCACTTTGGGAGGCCAAGGCAGGCGGACCACCTGAGGTCAGGAGTTCAAGATCAGCCTGGCCAACATAGTGAAACCCCATCTCTACTAAAAATACAAAAATTAGCCTGGCATGGTGGCAGGCACCTGTAATCCCAGCTACTGGGAAGGCTGAGACAGGAGAATCGCTTGAACCCAGGAGGCGAAAATAGCAGTGAGCCGAAATCACTCCACTGCACTCCAGCCTGTGCAACAGAGTGACACCTGTAATCCCAACACTTTGGGAGGCCGAGGCGGGCGGATCACCTGAGGTCAGGAGTTTGAGACCAGCCTGACCAACATGGAGAAACCCTGTCTCTACTAAAAATACAAAATTAGCCGGGTGTGGTGGCGCATGCCTGTAATCCCAGGTACTCGGGAGACCGAGGCAGGAGAATCGCTTGAACCCGGGAGGCGGAGGTTGCAGTGAGCCAAGATCGCACCATTGCACTCCAGCCTGGGCAGCAAGAGTGAAACTCAGTCTGAAAAAAAAAAAAAGAAAAAAGAGAAGAAAAAGAAAAAACAAAGGTTTATCTCCATATAGGATGCACTAAGGGCACAATATCATAAGCATAACTTAAATATAGCCATGAGAAAACTTCAGACTCACACAGGGAAACACTCTACACAATGTCTGACCAATACTCATCAAAAGTGTCAAAGTCATGAAAGACAAGGAAATAAATTCAAGAATAAGGATACACAAATTGGAGGAGACTAGTGATATACAAAAACTAAATGCAATGTGGGATTCTAGATTAGACCCTGAAACATTAAAAGGACATTAGGGGAAAGCTGGGGAAATGTTAAGGCCTACGGTTAATGAATAGTATTGTACCATTGTTAGTTTCCTGATTTTAATATTGTTCTACTGTGATTAAGTTCTTAATATTAGGGGAAGTTGGGGCCTGGGGCAGTGGCTCATGCCTGTAATCCTAGTACTTTGGGAGGCTGAGGCGGACAGATCACTTGAGGCCAGGAGTTCAAGACCAGCCTGGCCAACATGGTGAAACCCCATCTTTATTAAAAATACAAAAATTAGCCGGGCATGCTGGCATGCACCTGTAATCCCAGCTACTTGGGAGGCTGAGGCAGAAGAAGTGCTTGAACCTGGGAGGTGGATGTTGCAGTGAGTGGAGATTGCACCACTACACTCCAGCCTGGGCAACAGAATGAGACTCTGTCTCAAAAAATAAATAAATAAATAAATAAAATAAATTAGGGGAAGTTGGGTGAAGAGTATATGTGAACTCTGTATACTATTTCCACAAATTCCTGTAAGTCCAAACTTTTTCAAAATAAAAATTGTTAAAAATATTTATGCAAGTGCTTCACATTGGCAGACTCTAACTTGGAACAGTATGGGGAAAGGGGTTGTGAGTGTTATAATTCCGGGCTCCCTCTCTGTGATATAGAGGGTCCTGGCAGTGATGAGAACTTCATAACAGACCATGTGACATCTTCCACCCCTTTGGGAGCTCAGCATACACACCCACCCTCTATGCACAATTTTTTTTTTTTTTTTGAGGCAGAGTCTCACTCTGTTGCCCAGGCTGGAGTGCAGTGGCATGATCTCGGCTCACTGTAACCTCCACCTCCCAGGTTCATGCCATTCTCCTGCCTCAGCCTCCCGAGTAGCTGGGACTATAGGTGCCCACCACCATGCCCGGCTAATTTTTTTATATTTTTAGTAGAGCTGGGGTTTCACCATGTTAGCCAGGATGGTCTCCATCTCCTGACCTCGTGATCCGCCCAACTTGGCCTCCCAAAGTGCTGGGATTACAGGCGTGAGTCACCGCACCTGGCCCTCTATGCACATTTTTTAGGGGAAGAGGTGTGTTCATTAACTTTTTTTTTTTAGATTCAGGAGTACATGTGCAAGATTGTTGCATGGCTATATTGTGTAATGGTGACATTTGGGTTCTAGTGCACGCATTACCAAATAGTGAACATTTTACCCAATAAATAATTTTTTTTTTGAGACAGGGTCTCACTCTGTCACCTAGGCTGGAGTGTAGTGGTGCAATCTCTGCTCACTGCAACCTCAGCCTCCTGGGCTCAAGGGATTCTCATGCCTTAGCCTCTTGAGTCAGAGATGGTGTTTCACTGTGTTGGCCCAGTTGAAACTCCTGGCCTCAAGTGATCCTCCCACCTTGACCTCCCAAAGTGCTGAGAACCCAGGTTTTAGCCACCATGCCCGGCCTCAATAGATAATTTTTAATCTACTCATATTTAATATGCCCACAAACAACTGTAACCCCATCATCTAGGTCCTGCCTAACATCCTGTTACTAGACCTCATGCCATTAAAGATGCTGCCATATTCTCCCTAAGAAGCAGACACCTTAAGTCCTATCAATCACTGTTAATCTCTCTCTAGGTGATGTTCCTTACTTTTCTAGCTCAATTACAGTCCACTTCTGATATACAGTCATCTAAAAACTAAATTATCAAGTCCAATAGAGCTTAAAAAAAAAGCTGGCTGGGCTTGGTGGCTCATGCCTGTAATCCCAGCACTTTGGGAGGCTGAAATGGGAGGATTGCTTGAGCCCAGGAGTTTGAGGCCAGCCTGAGCAACATGATGAAACCCCATCTCTACCAAAAATACAAAGCTGGGCTCAGTGGCTCGGACCTGTAATCCCAGTTTACTTGGGAGGCTGAGGCTGGAGGATCACTTGAGGCCAGGAGTTCAAGACCAGCCTGGGTAACATAGTAAGACGCCATCTCTAAAAAAAAATTTTTGAGGCCAGCCACGGTGGCTCACACCTGTAATCCTGGCACTTTAGGAGGCCAAGGTGGGCAGATTGCCTGAGCTCAGGAGTTTGAGACCAGCCTGGGCAACATAATGAAACCCCATCTCTACTAAAAATACAAAAAACCAAATTAGCTGGGCGTGGTGGCGCATACCTGTAATCTCAGCTACTTGGGAGGCTGAAGCAGGAGAATCGTTTGAACCTGGGAGGCAGAGGTTTCAGTGAGCCGTGATCGTGCCACTGCACTCCAATGTGGGTGACAGAGTGAGATTTTGTCTACCACCCCCCCACAAAAAAAAAAAAAAAGAAAAAGAAAAAATACAAAAAATTAGCCAGATGTGGTGGCACACACTTGTAGTTGCAGCTACTTGGGAGGCTGAGGCAGGAGAATTGCTTGAACCTGGGAGGCAGAGGTTTCAGTGAGCCGCGATCGTGCCACTGCACTCCAACCTGGGTGACAGAGTGAGATTTTGTCTACCAACCCCCGAAAAAAAAAAAAAAAAAAAGAAAAAGAAAAAATACAAAAAGTTAGCCAGATGTGGTGGCACACACTTGTAGTTGCAGCTACTTGGGAGGCTGAGGCAGAAGAATTGCTTGAGCCCAGGAGGTGGAAGTTGCAGTGGGCCAAGATCACACCATTGCATTCCAGCCTGGGCTACACAGTAAGACTGTCTCAAAAAAAAAGTTCAAACAATAATGTTAGCATTAATAAATATGCCTTAAGATCAGTACTAGTGGCCAGGCATGGTGGCTCATGCCTGTAATCCCAGCACTTCGGGAGGCCGAGGTGGGCGGATCATGAGGTCAGGAGATGGAGACCATCCTGGCTAACATGGTGAAACCCCATCTCTACTGAAAATAAAAAAAATTAGTCGGGCATGGTGGCGGGCGCCTGTAGTCCCAGCTACTCAGGAGGCTGAGGCAGGAGAATGACGTGAACCCAGGAGGCGGAGCTTGCAGTGAGCAGAGATCGCGCCACTGCACTCCAGCGTGGGTGACAGAGCGAGACTCCATCTCAAAAAAAAAAAAAAAAAAAAAAAAATTCAGTACTAGCATACTACTATAGCATGCAGAAGTATCTGGAATGGGTGGGAATAAAAAGAAGTATCTATAAGCCAGGCCTGAGAAAGAAACCAATCTTTCTCCACCAATTGGTAATAGGGAATTTCCTATGAACCCATAATGTGGGTGGAGAGGGAGGTGTCAGTAAAGCAGTAGTAGCTACCATGGAAATCTAAGCTATTGCTCATACAACTGCCTTGTGCCTTTAGAGCACGTACAGGCATAACCTCAAATATACAGTTTCCACTGGATGCTGAATTGTTGGTATGCGTGATCAACTTATGGCTTCATGGATTCAATAACACACAATGATAAGCAACTGAGGTCAGCAGATAAGTTTCTTTCTGACCTCTACCAGGGCTCAGGAATAAATCAAGAGCTGTTTCTCAAAAAAAGAATAGTTGCCTTCCCATGACGGCATGATTTTGCTCCCAAATTCTACAAGTCTGAGCCAACATTCTTGATTGGGTTTTTTCAGAGGCTCCATCATACCTGCTGGATATACCATGGTAACTGTTGAATCTGCTGGATCACAATGCTCAAGCGGCAGAGCAGCTAGCGATAAAGTTCGAGGCAGCTGCAGTGGTGCGTTGTCGTGCTCTAGTTTTTATTCAAAACTGAAACATTATGGGTTAGTCAGTAAATGGGTCAGAAAACACACTCAACTGAATACATTGCCTCCAAAATCCACACTGGCCCACCAAATGCTGTGCTTCATTATTAGTGGCAGGAGTAGAAGATGCACTAACTCGCCTTTCATTTGAGAAGGGATATCTCAACATACTCCGCATCACAGAGTTTCTAGAAACTTCAACACTGTGGCAAACTTTTGGATTTTTATGAGGTTTATCGCCCATCCTCAGTCTTGAAGGTATCTTACTTAGAAAGACATCCAGGGTATTTGAAGTATTTTCATTATTAGGTCCAACAGTATCATGTGCTCAATTTATTTATTTTTATTTATTTATTTTTAATTTATTTATTTATTTTGAGACAGAGTCTTGCTCTGTCACCCAGGCTGGAGTGGAGTCGTGCCGTCATAGTTCACTGCAGCCTCGACCTCCTGGGCTCCAGTGATCTTCCCACCTCAGCCTTCGAAGTAGCTAAGACTACAGGCACATGCCACCACATCTGACTAATTTTGTTTTTATTTTTTTATAGAGATGAGGTCTCACTATGTTGCTCAGGCTGGTCTTGAACTTCTGGGCTCAAGCGATCCTGCCTCGATCTCTCAAAGTACTGGGATTACAGGCATGAGCCACCACGCCCCGCCTGTATGCTCAATTCAGTATTACATTGGTGCAAAAGTTATCGCAGTTTTTGACATTATTTTCAATGGCAGATCAGAATGATAACTTGATTTAAAAAGATCAAGTTTCTTTCAGACTAGATTATAACATAGAGCCAAAGATTTAACATAGGCCTAAGAAAGTGAAGATATACCACTATTCTTTCTAGGTGAAAACAACACCTTATGGTTTTTCTTAATTGGTTGTTAGAAAAAAGCATTTGCACGGTGGCTCACACCTGCAATCCCAGCACTTTGGGAGGCCAAGGCAGGTGGATCACCTGAGGTCAGGAGTTTGAGGCCAGCCTGGCCCACATGGTGAAACCTCATCTCTACTAAAAATACAAAAAAAAAAGAGCCGGGCCTGGTGGCGGGCACCTGTGATCCCAGCTACTTGGGAGACTGAGGCAGGAGAATCACTTGAACCTGGGAGGCAGAGGTTGCCGTGAGCCAAGATCACACCAATGTACTCCAGCCTGGGTAACAGAGCAAGCAAGACTCCATCTCAAAATAAATAAATAAATAAAAGATGCAATTGGAATTTTTTTTTTTTGGAGACGGAATCTCGCTCTGTCACCCAGGCTGGAGTGCAGTGGTGCGATCTCAGCTCACTGCACGCTCCGCCTCCCGGGTTCATGCCATTCTCCTGCCTCAGCCTCCCGAGTAGCTGGGACTACAGGCACCCACCACCACGCCCGGCTAATTTTTTGTATTTTTAGTAGAGACGGGCTTTCACCATGTTAGCCAGGATGGTCTCGATCTCCTGACCTCATGATGTGTCTGCCTCGGCCTCCCAAAGTGCTGGGATTACAGGTGTGAGCCACTGTGCCCGGCTGCAATTGGAATTTAAATTTACAATAATCCATTATCCTCCTCCAAATCATTTTTTTGCACAGAACTAATAGGTAAATTAAGTGGGGAATCACTAATTCCACATCTTTGTGTTCTTTAATGGTGATATGAATCTCTGAAATTTCCCAAGGAATGCTATATTGCTTTTGAAGGCATGTGGGGGCAATTTCAGGGCTTCCACTTGGCACTTCCTACCATAACAGCAGCCTTCCTTCCATGGGTTAGAAAGCCAATGTGAGGATTTTACCAGTTATTGAGTATAGAAAAAAAAATACAGAGTGGGTTCACAGACCACTAGACTTACTGTGGGATGAACTTAGACGATAACTCCATTTATCATGACTCCAAAAGTTGCCACTTTGACTAGTGTGGAGACACTAGTGACTCCATCTTGGATGCTAATCTTCCATGTTGACTTCTGATTAACCCACGTCCTGGGAATGCCTCCAGGATTTCCACTTTATTTACTGTCTTTAGTGTAAGAGCATGTCAACCTTGGTGTTACCAAATTATAGGCTATGACTCATATACTCTCCTTGGAGGGTTGCCTTCAACTGTCCTGTACTTTTTTTTTTTTTTTTTGAGATGGAGTCTCGCCCTGTCACCCAGGCTGAAGTGCAGTGGTACAATCTCGGCTCACTGCAACCTCTGCCTCCCGGGTTCAAGTGATTCTCCTGCCTCAGCTTCCCGAGTAGCTGGGATTACAGGCATGTGCCACCACGCCCGGCTAATTTTGTATTTTTAGTAGAGATAGGGTTTCTCCATGTTGGTCAGGCTGCTCTGGAACACCCGACCTCAGGTGATCCGCCCGCCTCAGCCTCCCAAAGTGCTGGGATTACAGGCATGAGCCACTGCGCCCAGCCAACCAGTTGATTTTTTTTAAGAGATGGGGTCTCATTATGTTGCCCAGGCTGGTCTTGAACTCCTGGGCTCAAGCAGTCATCCCACCTTGGCCTCTCAAAATACTAGAATTACCGGCGTGAGTCAACATGCACAGTGCCTACGGCCCTTTCAGGAAACAATTAGAATCTGAAGTCTTACAGTTTTGGAGGTCAGGAGTTTAAAATGGGTTGATCAGCTGCATTCTTTTTGGAGGCTCTAGGGGAGAGTCTGTTTTCTTGCCTTTTCCAGCTTCTAGAGGTTGTCTGCATCGCTTGGATCGTGGCCCCACATGCTCCAATCTCTCCTTTGTTGTCACATGTTCTTCTGTGTCTCTGACCCTCCCGACTCCCTCTCATGAGGACCTTTGCGATCATGTTGGCTCCACATGGATAATCCAGGATAATCCCCCCGTCTAAGATCCTCAGCTTAATGACATCTGCCAAGCCACGTGTTCCCAGTTTCTACTCCAGGGATTAGGAAGTGGACTACATTTTGGGGGGATATTATTCAGCCCACCACACAAAGATTCCTCAGGACATTGCATCAATTAAGAAACAGCATCCAGCAATCCCTGACAATTCTGGGTATTTTCCTTTCTACAATACACAATCACTATGGTAAAAAGCCACAGATCTCCCGTGGCAAGGCAAGGAAGAAGAGGCCATTTGTCTGTGTGGCCACACTGCAGGGTCCTTCTCCCCGGGGCTTTTCCTCTCCTTTATTCAAGCAGCGCTAAGTCTATAAACTGGCTCAAGTGTGAGAATTGGATGAGGGATAATGACCCTACAATCAGGTCTGGGACTCCATAA
This sequence comes from Pongo abelii, assembly GCF_028885655.2. Lineage (NCBI taxonomy): Eukaryota > Metazoa > Chordata > Mammalia > Primates > Hominidae > Pongo > Pongo abelii. Next base: position 19,829,247 of record NC_071996.2, read on the forward strand.
TTATAACATTTGTACATATTCAGCCAGGTGCGGTGGCTCATCCCTGTAATTTAAGCCCTCTGGGAGGTCAAGTTGAGTGAATCGCTTGAGCGCAAGAGTTAGAGACCAGGCCTGAGCAACATGGCCAAACCCTGTCTCTACTGAAAAAATAAAAAAATTAGCTGAGGGTGGTGACATATGCCTGTAGTCCCAGCTGCTCTGGAGGCCGAGGCAGGAGGATGGCCTGACGCCCGGGAGGCAGAGGTTCCAAGATCATGCTACTGCACTCTAGCCTGGGTGACAGAGCGAGACCCTGTATTGGGCGGGGGCGGAGGGGGGAAGAACATTTGTACTTCTTAATATCAAGTAAGGCCAAGTGCAGTGGCTCACACCTGTGATCCCAGCACTTTGGGAGGCTGAGGCAGTAGGGTCACCTCAGGGTCAGGAGTTCGAGATCAGCCTGGCCAATACGGTGAAACCCCATCTCTACTAAAAATATAAAAGTTAGCTAGGCATGGTGGCACGCACATGTAATCCCAGCTACTCGGGAGGCTGAGACCGGAGAATTGCTTGAACTCAGGAGGCAGGGTTGCAGTGAGCCGAGATCACGCCACTGCACTCCAGAGAGTGCGAGACTCCGTCTCAAAAAACAAAACAAAACAAAACAAAACAAAACTCAAGTAAGACTTTAGTGCAGTTCCCATATGTTTTATGCCTAGGGACATCACAATCAGTGAGACATCAGGGAGAATATCTTGAGTAAAGCCATTCTGATTATTGTCCATCCATGCTTACTGTCCACTACGATAATGATGACTCTATTTCTTTTTTTTTTTTTCTTTTTTTGGCTAGTCAAGAGATGCAGTGGGAGTGGAGAAGGAACAAATAAATCTGTAAATGGTTGTAAACACCACTTACAGCACTCGGACCAGCAAGATGACCCTGTTTCTAATGATGCTTGGCCTGTACTTGGCCTCTGACACTCTGGAAACTAACTAGCAGCAGTCAAAACCACAGTTGCCTTTTCTGTTTTATGTGTGTGTTTTTTTGAGACAGGGTCTTGCCCTGTCACCCAGGCTGGAGTGCAGTGATCATAGCTCACTGCAGCCTCAAACTCTTAGGCTCAAGTGATCCTCCTATCTCAGCCTCCCAAGTAGATGGGACTATAGGCGTGTGCCACCATGTCAAGCTATTTTTTTTCTCGTAGAGACAAGGTTTTGCCATGCTGCTCAGGCTGGTCTTGATCTGCTGGGCTCAAGCCATCCACCTAACTCGGCCTCCCAAAGTGCTGACGTTCCAGGCACGAGCCACTGCGCCTGGCCAGGAGCTCCTTCTTTACACTGTCAGGTACCAGGGCTCTGCCTTTTGGAGTGATTTCAACCACCAAGTCACCAACAGTAATGTGCTCCAGTCCTTTCTCTTTAATTACTTTTACAATTCCAGCCACGTTCAGCTAATTTAGCTCTCAGCAGCTCTTTGAGGTGTTTTCTTTCAGCAGTTTCTATTGACTTTTGGTTAATGGCTGCTCTCATCTGCACTTTTCTTTTTTTTTTTTTTTAGATGGAGGCTTGCTCTGTTGCCCAGGCTGGACTGGAGTGCAATGGCACAATCTCGGGTCACTGCAACCTCCACCTCCCAGGATCAAGCGATTCTCCTGTCTCAGCCCCCAAGTACCTGGGATTACGGGCGTCCACCACCATGCCGGGCTAATTTTTTGTATTTTTAGTAGAGATGAGGGTTCACCATGTTGGCCAGGCTGGTTTTGAACTCTTGACCTCAAGTGAACCACCCGCCTTGTCCTCCCAAAGTGTTAGGAGTACAGGCATCAGCCACTTCCCCGGCTCATCTGCACATCTTTATCTTGTTAACCATATACTCTTTGGCGGCCTGGACTTAGACCCTCACTCTAGTCACACGCTTTTATTTTTATTTATTTATTTATTTATTTATTTATTCATTTTCAGATGGAGCCTCACTCTGTCACCCAGGCTGGAGTGCAATGGCATGATCTTGGCTCACTGCAACCTCCACCTCCTGGGTTCAAGCGATTCTCCTGCCTCAGCCTCCAGAGTAGCTAGGACTACAGACGTGTGCCACCATGCCCGGCTAATTTTTTATATTTTTAGTAGAGATGGGATTTCACCGTGTTAGCCAGGATGGTCTCGATCTCCTGCCCTTGTGATCTGCCCACCTCAGCCTCCCAAAGTGCTGGGATTACAGGCGTGAGCCACCATGCCCAGCCTTATTTTTATTTTTGTTTTTGAAAAGGAGTCTCGCTCTGTCTCCCAGGCTGGAGTGCAGTGGCTTGATCTTGACTCACTGCAACTTCCACCTCCCGGCTTCAAGCGATTTTCCCACCTCAGCCTCCCGAGTAGCTGGGATTACAGGCGCCTGCCACCATGCCCAGCTAATTTTTGTATTTTTAGTAGCCGGTTTCACCCTATTGGTTGGCCAGGCTGGTCTTGAACTCTTGATCTCAGGTAATCCGCCCGCCTCAGCCTCCCAAAGTGTTGGGATTAGAGACGTGAGCCACCACGCCCGGCTCATCTGCACATCTTTATCTTGCTAACCATGGTCTTTGGTTGCGTGGACTTAGACCCTCATTCTACTTACATGCTTTTAAAGTATTGTTGGAAACATGTGCAGAACAGCATATATAATGTGCTACTGTTTCTGTAACAAAAGGGGACCATATATACACACAGATTTGCTTGTAAGCATGTAGGCAACCTTGGGAATGACACACTAGAGCTGGTAACGTTGGTTTCCTCCAGAGAGAAGTAAGAAAGCAAGAGACAGAAGTGGGAGGACTTTGCCATGTACACACATTTATAATGTGTGAATGCAAGGCCTATTTTTTGTTTGTTTGTTTTGTTTTGAGACAGAGTCTCACTCTGTCACCCAGGCTGGAGTGCAGTGGTGCAATCTCGGCTCACCACAACCTCTGCCTCCCTGGTTCAAGCGACTCTCCAGCCTCAGCCCCCCGAGTAGCTGGGACTATAGGCACAAGCCACTGCGTCTGGCTAATTTTTCGATTTTTTTTATTTTTTTATTTTTTTAAGTAGAGATCAGGTTTCACCGTGTTGGCCAGGCTGGTCTTGAACTCCTTACCTCAGGTGATCTGCTTGCCTTGGCCTCCCAAAGTGTGCTGGGATTACAGGTGTAAGCCATCATGCCTGGCCTTTTTTTTTTTTTCTTTTTGAGGTGGAGTCTCACTCTGTCACCTAGGCGGAAGTGCAGTGTCACGATCTCGGATCTCGGCTCACTGCAACCTCTGCCTCCTGGGTTCGAGCAATTCTCCTTCCTCAGCCTCCCGAAGTAGCTGGGATTACAGGCGTGCGCCACCATGCCCGACTAATTTTTGTATGTTTAGTAGAGGCGAGCTTTCACCATGTTGGCCAGGCTGGTCTCGAATTCCTGACCTCAAGTGGTCCACCCACCTCGGCCTCGCAAAGTGCGGGAATTACAGGCATGAGCCACTGAGCCCAGCCGTAAGGCCTGTTGAAAAAAGAATAAAATGTGAAACATAAAATAAAGGGATTGCTGGGTTTTTTGTTCCTGGAAAGCCTGGACTCTGACTGGCCTCTTAATCAGAATCAGGACTAGACCCCACCGAACTATTAAAAGAGAGGCTCAATGGCTGGCCCTTGGGAATAGCTGGAGGCAACAGCCTGGCACTGGGTGCCTGCCTGCCTCTACTGATCCACCTGCTGAGAAGTCACCTGGGGGAATAACTGAATAATAAAGGACCCAGCTTCTCTGGGGATGCTGGAGCTCATTGTAGCAAGTTAGTGTTGGAGAAAATTATCCTTCTTAGGGGATGCTTACTGAAGTATTTTATAGTGAAGCAACTATGCCTGAATGTATACTCAGTTCAGGGGAAAAAAGTGGGTGTATACAAATGTACACAATTATATACATGTATAGGGGGATGACTGAGGGCACAAGAAACGCAGATGTCCAAAATGTTAAAAATGGTTGAATCGGCCAGGCGTGGTGACTCACACCTGTAATCTCGGTACTCTGGGAGGCCAAGGCAGGAGGATCACTTGAAGCCAGGAGTTTGAGACCAGTCTGGGCAAAAAAAAAAAAAAAAAAAAAGTGAGACCCCCATCTCTACAAAAAACAAACAAACAAACAAATAATCATGTGTGGTGGCATGCACCCTGTAATCCCAGCTGCTTGGGAGGCTGAGACAGGAGGATCTTTTGAGCCCAGGAGTTTGAGGCTGCAATGAGCCATGATTGCACCACTGCACTCCAGCCTAGCCTGGGTAACAGAAACTGTCTCAAAAAAAAAAAAAAAATGTTGACTCTAGGTGGGTGGAATATAGCTGCTCATTATACTTTTTTTCCATCTCTTCTGTGATGTTTGAAAATTTCAAAATCAGATGGAAAAAGAAAAATATTTTTAAGTACTTCTGACAGTAAGCTTTAAGGACAAAGTCAAAACTAAACATAATGCAGAATGCTGTTTCATCCTAGGAAAAAGCCTAGATGAGATTGGATATGTACATTTGCCCATTTGCCCAGACTGGTTGCTTTCTAGATATATCCACTGTACCTGTTTGTCAAACTCTGGAATTTTTTTTTTTTTTTTTTTTTTTTTTTTTTTGAGATGGAGTCTTGCTCTGTCACCCAGACTGGAGTGCAGTGGCATGATCTCAGCTCACTGCAACCACCTCCCAGGTTCAAGTGATTCTCCTGCCTCAGCCTCCTGAGTAGCTGGGATTACAGGCATGTGCCACTATACCTGGCTGATTTTTGTACTTTTAGTAGAGACAAGGTTTCACCATGTTGGCCAGACTGGTCTTGAACTCCTGACCTCAGGTGATCCACCCGCGTCAGCCTTCCAAAGTGCTGGGATTACAGGCGTGAGTCACCGCGCCTGGCCAAACTCTGGAGTCTCCATTAAGGGAGTGCTTGGGTACTGATGGTGAGGTCAGGCTCAGCCTAAGCAGTCAGATGAATGTTGCCAGTGGCCAGAGAGAAAAAGCAGACCAGGCACGGTAAATCAAGTAGGACGTGCTTGCCCAAAGGATACCAAAGGACATCAGTGCATTTAGAGACACGGTCAAGACATGAGCCCCCTTTTCCAGGACAGTTGATGATTTAAGCTCCTGGACCCCCATTCTGTGACCGTGTGGAGCCTCCTTCTCTTCCTCGTTCTTGGAGATCCCTCTAGAGGCCAGAGTGTGCCACTGACACACAGGGAGTGCAGGAGCTGAGCTGCACAGAGTTCTCTCTGGGATGACCTGTCCTATAAATGGGGTTGGTTGGTTGGAGATTTAGGAGTGGTTCTTTCCTGCCACGTGAAGGTATCAATCTGGTGTTATGCGAGCATGGAATTCCTCCAAATGTTGAGCAGGTGCCAGAGTGGGAATGCTAAGGAAAACCAAGGGAGTGGCAAACCTAATTACTGCGAACTGGCAGACGGGCTCTGCAAGGATGCACTGCGGGAGGTGGATATGTTCCATATGGCCACTGACGGGGTTAAGTGAGCAATGGTAATGCGGACATCTTCAATCTAGAAGGCTATGTGTGGCACTACAAATGCAGGTCATGAGCCAGGCGTCAAAATATGAAATGATATGGTCAGGGAAGCCAGAGAAGTAGGACCAAAACCCTCAGGAGGCAGGAACAGGTCCACAGGACATGGGACTGCAGGAATTCCCATTCTGTACTGCTGATGCTATTAGCTGTTTTTCTTTTTCTTTTTTTTTTTTTTTTTTTTGAGACAGAGTCACGCTGTGTCCCCCAAGCTGCAGTACAGTGGCACAATCTCGGCTCACTGCAACCTCTGCCTCCCGGGTTCAAGCGATTCTCCTGCCTCAGCCTCCCTCTTGCCACCACACCTGGCTAATTATTTTTTGTATTTTTTTTAGTAAAGACAGGGTTTCACCATGTTGGCCAGGCTAGTTTCAAACTCCTGACCTCAAGTGATCCACCCGCCTCAGCCTCTCAAATTGCTAGGATTACAGGCATGAGCCACCGCTCCCGGCTTGATGCTATTAGCTGTTTTTCTAAGGGCGATCGGCTTCTTGTGTGGCCTTGTGGCCTTGGGTGGCTAACATACCTTCTGGCTGGTGCATGGCAGTCCCGAAGTCACAGCACTGTGGGTCATTGCCTGGGCCAGGTGCCAGAGCAGGACCACTACCTTGAGCTGCACTGCCAGAGCAGAGATGGAAAATGAAGAGGCAGCCTCAGGAAGATGTCAAGTCAATGTTAGGACCAAGGAAGTCCTCAGTTAAAAGAGACTGGTCAGAAGGAGAGTCTTGGTAGTTGCCAAAAGAATGGAAGCTGGAAGAAACAGATAAGACAAGAATCAAGGTGAAGCACAGAAGAGGCAGGGCCTGAGTCTCTAAGAATAGAGCTGTAGAGATGTCCTTAACCTTTTATTTGCCACAGACCACTTTTGACAGTCTTAAGAAGCCCAGTCATCCTTCTCAGAAAAATGTCCTCGGCCCGGTGCAGTGGCTTACGCCTATAATCTCAGCACTTTGGGAGGTCGAGGCGGGTGGATCACGAGGTCAGGAGTTTGAGACCAGCCTGGCCAACATGGTGAAACCCCGTCTCTACTAAAAATACAAATTAGCTGGGCATGGTAGCGGGCACCTGTAGTCCCAGCTACTCTCAAGGCTGAGGCAGGAGAATCGCTTGAACCCTGGAGGTAGAGATTGCAGTGAGCCAAGATTGAGCCACTGCACTCCAGCCTGGGCGACACAGCGAGACTCTGTCTCAAGAAAAAAAAAGAAAGAAAGAAAGAAAGAAAAATGTCATTAAGTGTGTAAGATAAAATACATAGGGCCCCAAAGGGAACAAATTATATACACACATGTTTATTATCAAAATGTATGAAAAACAAAGCTGGGCCAGGCACAGTGGCTCATGCCTGTAATCCCAGCACTTTGGGAGGCTGAGGCAGGTGGATCACTTGAGCCCAGGAGTCCAAGATCAGTTTGGGTAACATGATGAGACCCTATCTCTACAAAAAAAATTTAAAAATTAGCTAGGCACAGTGGCTCACGCCTGTAATCCCAACAATTTGAGAGGCCAAGGCGGGCAGATCACCTGAGGTCAGGAGTTCGAGACCACCCTGGCCAACATGGTGAAACCCCATCTATACTAAAATACAAAAATTAGCCGAATGTGGTGGCACACACCTGTAGACCTGTAGACCCAGCTACTTGGGAGGCTGAGGCAGGAGGATTGCTTGAGCCGAGGAGGTGGAGGTTGCAGTGAGCCAATATCGCCTCATTGCACTCCAGCCTGGGTGGCAGAGGGAGCCCCTGTCTCAAAGAAAGAGAAGAGAACAGAACAGAACAGAAGAAAAAAGAAAGGAAAGGAAGGGAAACGAAAGGCAAGGCAAGGCAAATCTGTGCATAGTAATACCTATGCTTCTTTATCAACAAACTCTATCAGTAAATCTAATAACCAATATACCTTCAATATGGTGATGATTCCAATTTGTATTTTGACATAGAGTTCGTGCAATGTGATTTGAAAATACATGTAATTTCTATTGGTGACAAAGTTACAGGTACTGCTAATATTACCAAAATCTGTTCTTGTATTTATAATGGAAGGAAATGGCAATTTTTAGAGACATTGATGAAAATTAATATGCACTTTTTTCCCTTCAAGTTCACAGACCCAGTAGATCCTATCTTGACTCCTCCACTTTAGAACAGTGCTCTAGAGTCTTTTACCTACAGAACCCAAAGCCATAGAGGCCATTTCTTTTTCTTAGTCCTTCCCTGGGAAATGTAGGACCAGGGTTTCTCTAAGTTTGCCTTGTGGAAGGTTCTACTTCAACTGTCTTGCTCAGAGGGACAGGCAGAAGCTTTCCTTTCTTCTAGCTCAGTATTTTTCAAACATTTTGACCTACACCCCATAATAAGAAATGCATCTTGGCTGGGCATGATGGCTCACGTCTGTAATCCCAGCATTTTGGGAGGCCGAGGCAGGCAGATTATTTGGGTCAGGAGTTTGAGACCAGCCTGGCTAACATAGTGAAACCCCGTTTCTACTAAAAGTACAAAAATTAGCCGGGCATGGTGGCACATGCCTGTAGTCCCAGCTACTTGGGAGGCTGAGGCAGGAGAATGGCTTGAACCCGGAGGCGGAAGTTGCAGTGAGCCAAACTGCACTCCAGCCTGGGCGACGCAGTGAGACTCCAACTCAAAAAAAAAAAAGAAAAAGAAAAAAAGAAATGCATCTTGTATAGACACCCAGCACACATACTCACAACTGAAACTGCAATTTCAGAAAAGAATATTCTACTCCATACGGCACATTAATTTGCTAGCGTTGTCATAACAAAATGCCACAGACTAGGGGGCTTAAACAACAGAAATTTGTTTTCTCATAGTTCTGCAGACCGGAAGTTCTAGATCAAGGTCTCAGCAGAGTTGGTTTCTTCTCCGGCCTCTCTCCTTGTGGTAGCCACTTCCTCGCATGATCTTTCCTCCATGTAGCTGGATGCTCCTGAAGTTGCTCTGTGTCCAAACTTCCTCTTCCTATAAAGACACCGGTCAAACCCGGGAGGCAGAGGTTGTGGTGAGCCAAGATCGCACCATTGCACTCCAGCCTGGGCAACAAGAGCAAAACTCCGTCTCAAAAAAAAAAAAAAAAAAAGACACCAGTTAGATTCTATTAGGGCCTGCGCTAATGACCTCATTTTAACTTAATCACCTAAAAGCTCTGCCTCCAAATATGGTCATATTCTGATGTCCTGGGGCTAGGACTTCAACATATGAATTTAGGGGGAACATCATCCTACCCATAATATATAGTAAGGAAAAACAACTATATTTACATAAAAATATTCTTTGTTTTTTTTTTTTTTTTTTTTTTGAGACCGAGTCTCGCCCTGTCGCCCAGGCTGCCATGCAGTGGCATGATCTCGGCTCACTACAACCTCCGCCTCCTGTGTTCAAGCAATTCTCCTGCCTCAGCCTCCCAAGTAGCTGGGATTAAAGGTACCCACCACCACACCTGGCTAATTTTTTTGTATTTTTAGTAGAGATGGGGTTTCACCATGTTGGCCACGCTGGTCTCGAACTACTGACCTCAAGTGCTCTGCCCGCCTCGGCCTCCCAAAGTGCTAGGATTACAGGCATGAGACTCCATACCTGGCCACATTCTTCTTCTTCTTTTTTTTTTTTTTTTTTTTTGACAGAGTCTCACTCTGTTGCCCGGGCTGGAGTGCAGTGGTATGACCTTGGCTCCGTGCAACCTCCACCTCCCGGGTTTAAGCAATTCCCCTGCCTCAGCCTCCCAAGTAGCTGGGACTACAGGCGTACGCTGCCACATCCATCTAATTTTTTGTATTTTAGTAGAGACGAAGTTTCACCTTGTTGCCCAGGCTGGTCTCGAACTCTTGAGCTCAGGCAATCTGCCCACCTCAGCCTCCCAAATTGCTAGGATTACAGACGTCGTCCAGGCTGGAGTGCAGTGACACTATCTCGGCTCACTGCAAGCTCCGCCTCCTGGGTTCACGCCATTCTGCTGCCTCAGCCTCCCGAGTGGCTGGGATTACAGGCGCCTGCCACCACGCCCAGCTAATTTTTTTTTGTATTTTTAGTAGAAACCGGGTTTCACCATGTTAGCCAGGATAGTCTTGATCTCTTGACCTCGTGATCTGCCTGCCTCGGCCTCCCAAAGTGCTGGGATTACAGGCATGAGCCACCTCACCCGGCCCAAAATATTCTTTAAATATAGCAGTGTCTTAGTCCATTTGGGCCACTAAAACAGAATGCCATAGACTGGGTGGCTTAAAAAACAGACTTAAAAAAAAAAAAAAAAAAGACAGGGTCTTGGCTGGGCCATTGGCTCTCACCTATAATCCCAGCACTTTGGGAGGCCAAGGTGAGTGGATTGCTTGAGGTCAGGAGTTTGGAGTTTGAGACTAGCCTTGCCAACAAGGCAAAACCCCGTCTCCACAAAAAATACAAAAAAATTAGCCAGGCTGATGGCATGTGCCTGTAGTCCCAGCTACTCATTAGGCTGAGTTGGAAGGATCACTCGAACCCGGGAAGCTGAGGCTGCGGTGAGCCGTGATGCTGCCACTGCACTCCAGCCTGGTCAATATTGTGAGACCCTGTCTCAAAAAAACAAACAAAGAGACAGGCTCTCTCTACATTGCCTAGGCTGGAGTACAGTGGCTATTCACAGGCATGACCATAACACACTGCAGCCTGGAACTCCTGGACTCCTGTCCCAGTAGTAGCTTGAGACTACAGTGGCACGCCACCACACGTGGCTAACAACAGACATTTATTTCTCACAGTTCTGGAGGCTGGAAGTCCAGGATCAAGGCGTTAGCAAATGCAGTGTCTCCTAAGGGTGCTCTTCCTAGTTTGCAAATGCCATCTGCTCCTTTTATCCTCAAATGGTAGAGAGAGAGATGGATCATCTGTCTTATGACTCTTTTAGAAGGGAACTAATCCCATAATAAGGGCTCTGCACTTATGACCTCATTATCTCCCAAAGGCCCCCCTCTGAATCCCATCACAATGGGGACATAGGAATGTGAGGAGACACACAACCATTCAGTACATAACAAACAAATAAACAAATCCACTGTCTTCCATATCAGTTTCTTATATCATATATTTTATAGTTATATATTAATGTATATATTACTTCATATTTTCTATATATATTTTAATGAGTGTCCTTGCTTCTTGATACATTCAGTACAGCCTGAAACACATGGACAATACACCACGCACAAGAGCCAGGACTCGCTTTTGACTTTAATCAGGTCAGGGTTGCCTTTGTATTTGACATTGGAAGGTCACTGGAATCAGTGATAATAATAACACTACAATCTTTCTACTTGATAGTTACATTTTTTCATCTTAATGTTTCATAATCATTCTTCAATGTAAATAAGAAATCAGCTTGTTCTTCAGGCTCCACATTTAATTCAATTATCGACACATGGATACTTTATCTCAATATTTTTCTTTAATGTTTCACATTTTTCTTGTGGAATGGCAAAAGTTAAAGTAAGACAGGTAATGTGAGATGTAACAATACCTCCCATTTTGTTTATTCAACCTATCTTCATTGTAATATTTTCTTCTTCATATTGTAGCTAAGGCAATCATCTTTTTTTTTTTTTGTAACTTACTGTAACAATAATGTCCTTTGAGCCCTTAAATATCCTGAATGTGCTAAAATCATGCTTCCTGGCCCTGCGTGGTATGTTGCAATGGTGCATGCCTGTAGTCCCAGCTACTCTGGAAGCTGAGGCAAGAGAATTCTTTGAACCCAGGAGGCCAAGGCTGCAGTGAGCCCAGATGGCGCTATTGCACTCCAGCCTGGGCAACATCTCAAAAAAAAAAAAAAAAAAAAAAGGCGATTGTTTAGAACAAAAGATCTTGCTAAAATCTTTTTTTTTTTTTTTTTTTTAATTTAAGGGTCTTTCTAATTGATAGGATTCATCTTTTGGCCACTGGTTATTAGAATTTCCCATGGTGTACTCATTCCAATAGTGACTCAATTCAATACGCTTCTTCATGGAAAACATAGAGGTAGTTTTCCGGTTTAGCATAAGTTTTTACCATGTAAACTAGGTGTTTCCTGGAGAGGGCATCAAAGAGGCAGTCCTGATGATCCAACCCCCCCACTTCAAGAAATTCATTCCCAGGAATAGGCTAAGATGGGAAAAAACTTGTTGCCACAAAAGGTTAAGGATGGTGCTTGTGCACACAATACCTCTAGTATCCCACAAATTTGTGAAGGGCCATCAGTCACGGACCCATTAATCTATGACACCTGGTAGGTCCTCCTGGGCTTGGACTTCCCCAAGACTAACCAGGAAATAAGAGTTGAGATGACAGACTCTTATGGATTGGAACAAAGAGTGTGCTGGTTAAAATCTTACATGTCTCGGCCGGGCACGGTGGCTCACACCTGTAATCCCAGCACTTTGGGAGGCTGAGGTGAGCGGATCACAAGGTCAGGAGATCGAGACCATCCTGGCTAACACGATGAAACCCCGTCTCTACTAAAAATACAAAAAATTAGCCGGGCATGGTGGTGGGCGCCTGTAGTCCCAGCTACTCGGGAGGCTGAGGCCAAGATCTTGCCACTGCACTCCAGCCTGGGTGACAGAGCGAGACTCCATCTCAAAAAAAAAAAAAAAAAAAAAAAAAAAAAAAACTTACATGTCTCCAGGTTCTCAGCCATTTTTAGACTGGCCACCTGACATCACCCAAAAATTACACCTTTCAGATGGTGGAGAGCAAGAGAGTGTTCCAACTTGGTCACAAGTCAAATTCTCAAGGACCTAAAACAAGATGAGACTTTTTATTCTGAGGACCAACAACAAAGTTTATCTAAATAGATGCCAGTGTGGTCAGAACCACAAAACTGACCAGTGTGCAAAGCCAACTGGAACAATGGGCTTACGGGGCCATGTTCTATCCCCATCGTATCCCTCTTTATGACGGAACAACACAGAAAGACTATGGCAAATGACAAGACTATTTCTGGGAGGAAAAAGGTCAGACAATACGAATATTCATACTAAAAATATCCAGAGTCTCTATACCCAACTAGTCACACAAACCTTTTTCTCCCATTTGTAAATCAAAGAAAATGACTGAGGTAAGTCTGACTATTTTAGGAGGCTTAGTTGCCAAAGTTAAGGACACTCCCAGGAAAGAGCTCCACAGGAAAAACTGTGGTCCATGCTTTTTCCAAAAAGAGTCTAAGGGGTCTCAATATTTAAAGGGAAAAGGGAGAGTACTGGAGAGAGAAGAAGTAATTTTTAAAAGGTTATGCGTAGGTAAGAGGCAAGGGCCTGCATCCTTTTGAGTCTTTGATCAGCCTTTTTTTTTTTTTTTTTTTTTTTTTTTTTTTTTTTTTTTTTTTTTTGAGACAGAGTCGCTCTGTCACCCAGGATGCAGTAGAAGTGGAGTGGCAAGATCTCGGCTCACTGCAACCTCCGCCTCCTGGCTTCAAGCGATTCTCCTGCCTCAGCCTCCCAAGTAACTGGGATTACAGGCATGTGCCATCACACCCAGCTAATTTTGTATTTTTAGTAGAGACGGGGTTTCTCCATGTTGGTCAGGCTGGTCTCGAACTTTCAACCTCACGTGATCCGCCTGCCACGTCCTCCCAAAGTGCTGGGATGACAGGCAGGAGGAGCCACCGTGCCTGGCTGTACCTACCCTTTTTCATAGGGGAGGGAGGACACGGGAACGTACACAATTCTTTTGAAGGGCAGTAAATGATGATTAGGGAAAATGAACAGACAAGGGAGATAAAAATTAACCTACAAATGATTCTGTTTGGAATTTGAATGAGCCTCAGAAGCATGCATTAATCTTGTGAAAAAGTGCATCCAGGTATAGGTTGGTGCAAAAGTAATTGCAGTTTTGGACCATGAATTTTAAATTATTATAACTATGCTCAAACACATCTTTATTAATCAAAATATGAACCATTACAATCAACACATATTTGTCAATGAGAAATAAGTTTATTTATTCCTGTAGCATAAAAATCCATGCTTCAGGGCCAGGCGCGGTGGCCCATGCCTGTAATCTCAGCATTTTCGGAGGCCAAGGTGGATGGATCACCTGAGGCTGGGAGATCGAGACCAGCCTGACCAACATGGAGAAACCTCGTCTTTACTAAAAACACAAAATTAGCCTGGCATGGTGGCGCATGCCTGTAATACAAGCTACTTGGGAGGCTGAGGCAGGAGAATGGCTTGAACCAAGGAGGCAGAGGTTGCGGTGAGCCCAGATGGCGCCATTGCACTCCAGCCTGGGTAACAAGAGCAAAACTCCATCTCAAAAAAAAAAAAAAAAAAAAAAAAGTTCATGATTCTTAGAAAGCATTTTCTGCATTCTGCTGGTTATGGAAGCATTTTCCTGCAAAAAGTTGTCGAGATGCTTGAAGAAGTGGTAGTCAGTTGGCAAGAAGTCAGGGTAATATGGCAGATGAAACAAAATTTTATAGCCCAATTTGTTCAACTTTCGAAGCGTTGGTTGTGCGACATGAGGTCGGGCATTGTCATGGAGAATTGGACCCTCTCTGTTGATCAATGCTGGCTGCAGGCGTGGCAGTTTTCGGTGCATCTCATTGATTTGCTGAGCATTCTTCTCAGACCTAATGGTTTCACCAGGATTCAGAAAGCTGCAATGAATAAAAAAAAATAGATGTTGAGCTGGGGCTGGATCATGGCATATGGGAGGGACGACTAGATTGCAGCCCTGGACACAGCAGTGTGTGGAAGCTTGCACTGTGAATTGTAGCTGCAGATCCACTGCAAGAACAGACCAGCAATCCTGAGAGGACCCACAGACCCTCTGAAGGAAGTGGACTGCTCCTGCAGGACCTGGGAGACACCCCAAATACACTCAACCACAGAATAGGGAAAGGGAGACCCCCCACTCTCCTGAAAATACACCCCCTACTGGAGAAGCTGAAGGTCTGTTTGCAGGAGAAGTTCCCGACTTTACCTGGAGCTAAGTCAAGTTAGAGCCAAGCTGAGTGAAACACAGGGGTAGACAAAGCAGCAGAAAGGCCCTGGTAGCTCGCTGGGTCCCCAAGCAGCCCATTCCTGCCTGGCACCATAGGGATCCATTAGGAGGGTGGCCAGAGGAGCAAGTGAGAGGTGAAGCCAGCTGGACTTCTGGGTTGAGTGGGGACTTGGAGAACTTTTTTGTCTTACAAGAGGATTGTAAAATGTACCAATCAGCACTCTGTAGCTAGGATTGTAAAATGCACCAATCAGCATTCTGTAGCTAGCTAGAGGTTTGTAAAAGGCACCAATCAGTGCTCTGTAAAAGTGCACCAATCAGCACTCTGTGGCTAGCTAGAGGTTTTTAAAATGGACCAATCAGCACTCTGTAAAATGGACCAATCAACACTCTGTAAAATGGACCAATCAGCAGGGCGTGGGTGGGGACAAATAAGGGAATAAAAGCTGGCCACCCCCCGCCCCTCAGCCAGCAGCAGTAACCCACTCGGAAGCTTTGTTCTTTTGCTCCTCACAATAAATCTTGCTGCTGCTCACTCTTTGGGTCCATGCCACCTTTAAGAGCTGTAACACTCACCGCGAAGGTCCGTGACTTCATTCTTGAAGTCAGCAAGACCAAGAACCCACCGGAAGGAACCAACTCCGGACACAAAGGGGGTAAAACTCCACAGGGAGAAGGGATTCTCTAGCTGAACTTAGTAACAATTTGAACCGGGCGAGAAGCCTCCTGGCCAGAACTGGGGCGGTGGTGGGTGGGGCGGGTAGGGTGTGATCTGGCAGAATTCACACACAGAGGAAGAACTAAAGCCCAATTCTTTCACAACTGGGAGGTGGGAAGGCATGGGCAAATTTTCAAGCCCTTTTTACCCTCCACCTGGAAACAGACTTGGGGCTATTGCAGGGGGCACAGTGAGAGTGAGACTGGCCCTTCGGTTTGCATGGGAACAGGGTGAGGCCTGTGACTGCCAGCTTTCCCCAACTTCCCTGACAACCTGCATGGCTCAGCAGAGACAGCCATAATCCTCCTGGGTACACAACTCCAGTGATCTGGGAACCTCACCTCCATCCCCTACAGCAGCTGCAGAGGGAACTGCCCAAGGAGAGTCTGAGGTCAGACGTGCTTAGCCATGTCCCCCCCGATGGTCCTTCCCTACCCACCCTGGTAGCGGAAGACAAAGGGCATATAATCTTGGGAGTTCTAGGACACTGCCTACCACTGGTCCCTCTCCACACTGCTACAGCTAATGCTTTCTAGGAAATGCCACCTCCTAACAGGAGGCCAACCAGCACAAAAATAGAGCATTAAACCACCAAAGCTAAGGATCTTCCCGGAGTCCACTGCACTCCCCCACCACCTACACTGGAACAGGCCCTAGTATCTATGGCTGAGAGACCCATAGACAGTTCACATTACAGAACTCTGTGCAGACAACCCCCAGTACCAGTCCCAGATCCTGGTAGACTTGCTGGGAGGATAGACCCAGAAGAGAGACAACAATCACTGCAGTTTGGCTCACAGGAAGCCACATCCATAGGAAAAGGGGGAGAGTGCTACCTAAAGGGAACGCCCTGTGGGTCAAAAAAATCTGAACAGCCTCAGCCCTAGACCTTCCCTCTGACAGAGCCTACCCAAATGAGAAGGAACCAGAAAACCAACCCTGGTAATATGATAAAACAAGGCTCACCAACACCCCCCAAAAATCGCGCTAGTTCACCAGCAGTGGCTCCAAACCAAGAAGAAATCCCTGATTTACCTGAAAATAATTCAGGAGGTTAGTTATTAAGCTAATCAGGGAGGGACCAGAGAAAGGCGAAGCCTTATGCAAGGAAATCCAAAAAATGATACAAGAAGTGAAGGGAGAAATATTCAATGAAATCGACAGCTTAAAGAAAAAACAATAAAAAATTCAGGAAACTTTGGACACACTTTTAGAAATGCAAAATGCTCTGTAAAGTCTCAACAATAGAACTGAATGAATAGAAGAAAGAAATTCAGAGCTCAAACACAAGGTCTTCCAATTAACCCAATCCAACACAGACAAAGAAGAACAAGAACATATAGACAAAGCCTCCAAGAAGTCTGGGATTATGTTAAATGACCAAACTAAGAAAAATTGGTGTTCCTGAGGAAGGAGACAATTCTAAAAGCTTAGAAAACGTATTTGCAGAGTAATTGAGGGAAACATCCCCAGTCTTGCTATAGACCTAGACATCCAAATACAAGAAGCACAAAGAACACCCAGTAAATTCATTGAAAAAAGATCTTCACCTGGCACATTGTCATCAGGTTATCCAAAGTTAAGATGAAGGAAAGAATCTTAAGAGCTGTGAGACAGAAGGAAGCACTGGGTACCCCATAAAGGAAAACCTATCAGATTCACTGCAGATTTCTCAGCAGAAACCCCACAAGCTAGAAGGGATTGGGGCCCTATCTTCAGCCTTCTCAAACAAAACAATCATCAGCCAAGAATTTTGTATCCAGTGGAACTAAGCATCATATATGAAGGAAAGATACAGTTGTTTTCAGACAAACAAATGCTGAGAGAATTTGCCATTACCAAGCCACCACTATAAGAACTGCTAAAAGGAGCTCTAAATCTTGAAATAAGTCCTGAAAACACTTCAAAACAGAATCTCTTTAAAGCATACATCACATAGGTCCTAT
Source organism: Pongo abelii (assembly GCF_028885655.2). Classification (NCBI taxonomy): domain Eukaryota; kingdom Metazoa; phylum Chordata; class Mammalia; order Primates; family Hominidae; genus Pongo; species Pongo abelii. The sequence continues at coordinate 19,846,396 of NC_071996.2, forward strand.
AAAACAAAAATACAAGTTAAAAAACAAAAAGCAAAACTAAGTATGCAGACCAACAAAGAGCATGATGAATGCAACAGTACCTCACATTTCTATACTAACATGGAATGCAAATGGCCTAAATGCTCCACTTAAATGATACAGATGGCTGGGCATGGTGGCTCACACCTGTAATCCCAGCACTTTGGGAGGCCGAGGCGGGTAGAGGGAATGTTGAATACCTGAGGTCAGGAGTTCAAGACCAGACTGACCAACATGGTGAAACCCTGTCTCTACTAAAAATACAAAAATTAGCCGGGCTTGGTGGCACACACCTGCAATCTCAGCTACCTGGGAGGCTGAGGCAGGAGAATCTCTTGAACCCAGGAGGCGGAAGTTACACTGAGCCGAGATCATGCCATTGCACTCCAGCCTGGGCAACAAGAGCAAAACTCCATCTCAAAAAAAAAAAAAAGATACAGAACAGCAGAATGGATAAGAACTCATCAACCAACTATCTGCTTTCTTCAGAAGACTCACCTAACACATAAGGACTCATATAAACTTAAAGTAAAGAGGCGGGAAAAGGCACTTCATGCAAATGGACACCAAAAGAGAGTGGGGTAGTTATTCTTATATCAGGCAAAACAAACTTTAAAGCAACAGCAGTTAAAAGAAACAAAGAGGGCCAGACTCGGTGGCTCACACCTGTAATTCTGGCACTTTGGGAGGCCAAGGTGGGCAGATCACCTGAGGTCAGGAGTTTGAGACCAGCCTGACTAACATGGTGACACCCCGTCTCTACTAAAAATGCAAAAATTAGCCAAGTGTGGTGTTGCATGCCTGTAATCCCAGCTACTTGGGAGGCTGAGACAGGAGAAACTCTTGAACACAGGAGGTGGAGGTTGCAGTGAGCTGAGATTGCACCACTGCACTCCAGCCTGGGTGACAGAGCGAGACTCTGTCTCAAATTTAAAAAAAATTATATATGCATATTATATATATAATATGCATATATAATTATATATTATACATATATAATACATATATTATATATTATATATTATACATATATAATATATGATATATGTATACATATATATTATACATGTATAATATATAATATATAGTATAATGTATTATATATTATACATGTATAATATATATTATACTATATATTATATATACTTATATATTATACATATATAATTATATATATAATACAAAAGATAACTGAAACAACAAACTGTTTCTTTGAAAAGATAAACAAAATTGATAGACCACTAGCAAGATTAACCAAGAAAAGAAGAGAGAAAATCCAGATAACCTCACTGATAAATGAAACAGGAGATATTACAACTGACACCACTGAAATACAAAAGATAATTCAAGGCTACTATGAATACCTTTACGTGCATAAACTAGAAAACCTAGAAGAGATGGAGAAATTTCTGGAAAAACACAACCCTCTTAGCTTAAATCATGAAGAATTAGATACCCTGAACAGACAAATAACAAGCAGCGAAATTGAAACAGTAATTTAAAAATTACCAAGAACAAAATGTCCAGGACCAGATGGATTCACAGCAGAATTCTACAGACGTTCAAAGAAGAATTGGTACCAATCCTTTTGACACAATTCCACAAGATAGAGAAAGAAGGAACCCTCCCTAATTCATTCTATGAAGCCAAAACCAGGAAAGGACACAACCAAAAAAGAAAACTAAAGACCAATATCCTTGATGAACATAGATGCTAAAATCCTTAACAAAATACGAGCTAACTGAATCCAACAACATATCACAAAGACAATCCACCATGATCAAGTGGGTTTCATACCCACTTGGTTTAACATATGCAAGTCAATCAATGTGATGCACCACATAAACAGAATTAAAAACAAAAATCACATGATTGTTTCAATAAATGCAGAAAAAGCATTCAACAAAATCAGTATCCCTTTATGATTAAAATCGCATAAAATCAGCAAAATCGGCATACAAGGGACATACTTTAATGTGGTAAAAGCCATCTACAACAAACTCACAGCCAACATAATACTGAATGGGGAAAAGTTGGAAGCATCCTCCCTGAGAACAGGAACAAGACAAGGATGCCCACTCTAACCACTCCTCTTCAACATAGTATTGGAAGTCCTAGCCAGAGCAGTCAGACGAGAGAAATAAATAAAGGGCATCCAAATCGGTAAAAAGGAAGTCAAATTATCCCTGTTTGCTGACAATATGATCGTTTACCTTGAAAACCCTAAGGACTCCTCTAGAAAGTTCCTAGAGCTGATAAAAGAATTCAGCAAAGTTTCTGGATACAAGATTAATGTACACAAATCAGTAGCTCTTCTATACACCAACAGTGACCAGGTGGAAAATCAAATCAAGAACTCAATCCCATTTACAATAGCTGCAAAAAAAGAAAAAAAATACTGGCCAGGCGTGGTGGCTCACGCCTGTAATCCCAGCACTTTGGGAGGCTGAGGTGGGCAGATCGTCTGTGGTCAGGAGTTGGAGACCAGCCTGACCAACATGGTGAAACCCCATCTCTACTAAAAATACAAAAATTAGCCAGGCATGGTGGCACTTGCCTGTAATCTCAGCTACTCCGGAGGCTGAGGCAGGAGAATCGCTTGAACCTGGGAGGCAGAGGTTGCAGTGAGCTGAGATCATGCCACTGCACTCCAGCCTGGGCAACACAGTGAGACTCTGTCTCAAAAAATAAATAAATAAATAAATAAATAAAATAAACTAAGGTAAAATACTTAGGAATATACCTAACAAAGGAGTCAAAAGACCTCTGCAAGGAAAACTACAAAACACTGCTGAAAGAAATCATAGACAACACAAACGAAGCGAAACATATCCCATGTTCATGAATGGATAGAATCAATATTGTGAAAATTACCATACTGCCAAAAGCAATCTACAAATTCAACACAGTCCCCATCAAAATACCACCATCATTCTTCACAGAGTTAGAAAAAACAATTCTAAAATTCACATGGAACCAAAAAAAAAAGCCCACATAGCCAAGGCAAGACTAAGAAGCAGAAAGAACAAATCTGCAGGCATCACACTACCTGATTTCAAACTATACTATAAGGTCATAGTCACCAAAACAGCATGGTACTGGTATAAAAATAGGCACATAGACCAATGGAACAGAATAGAGAATCCAGAAATAAATCCAAATACTTACAGTCAATGGATCTTTGACAAAGCAAACAAAAACAAAGTGGGGAAAGGACACCCTTTTCAACAAATAGTGCTGGGATAATTGGCTAGCCACATGTAGGAGAATGAAACAGGATCCTGATCTCTCACCTTATACAAAAAGCAACTGAAAATGGATTAAGGGCTTAAATAAACATAAGACCTGAAACTATAAAAATTCTAGAAGATAACATTGGAAAAACCCTTCTAGACATTGGCTTAGGCAAGGATTTCATGACTAAAAACCCAAAAGCAAGTGCAATAAAAAGAAAGATAAATAGCTGGGACCTAATTAAACTAAAGAGAACAGTCAGCAAAGTAAACCAACAACCCACAGAGTGGGAGAAAATCTTCACAATCTGTACATCTGACAAAGGACTAATCAGCAGAATCCACAACGAACTCAAACAAATCAGTAGGAAAAAAATCATCCCATCAAAAAGTGTGCTAAGGATGTGAATAGACAATTCTCAAAAGAAGATATACAAATGGTCAACAAACATATGAAAAAATGGCCACCGTCACTAATGATCAGGGAAATGCAAATCAAAAGTACAATGCAATACCACCTTACTCCTGCAAGAATGGCCATAATCAAAAAATCAAAAAACAGTAGATGTTGGCGTGGATGTATAGAAGGGAACACTTCTATACTGCTGGTGGGAATGTAAACTAGTACAGCCACTATGGAAAACAGTGTGGAGATTCCTTAAAGAACTAAAAGTAGAACTACCATTTGATCCAGCAATCCCACTACTGAGTATCTACCCAGAGGAAAAGAAGTCATTATATGAAAAAGATAATTGCACACGCATGTTTATAGCAGCACAATTCACAACTGCAAAATTCTGGAACCAACCCAAATGCCCATCAATCAATGAGTGGATAAAGAACTGTGATATATATGTATGATGGAATACTACTCATCCGTAAAAAGGAATGAATTAATAGCATTTGCCATGACCTAGATGGACTGGAGACTATTGTTCTAAGTGAAGTAACTTGGGAATAGAAAACCAAACATTGTATGTTCTCACTGATATGTGGGAGCTAAGCTATGAGGACGCAAAGGCATAAGAATGAAACAGTGGACTTTGGGGACTTTGGGGGAAGAGTGGGAGGGGGGCAAGGGATAAAAGACAACATATATGTGCAGTGTATACTGTTTGGGTAATGGGTGTGCACCAGGATCTCACAAATCACTGCTAAAGAACTTACTCGGGCCGGGCGTGGTGGCTCATGCCTGTAATCCCAGCACTTTGGGAGACTGAGGTAGGCGGATCACGAGGTCAGGAGATGGAGACCATCCTGGCTAACACGGTGAAACCCTGTCTCTACTAAAAATACAAAAAATTAGCTGGGTGTGGTGGCGGGCACCTGTAGTCCCAGCTACTTGAGAGGCTGAGGCAGGAGAATGGCGTGAACCCAGGAGGCGGAGCTTGCAGTGAGCCAATATCGCGCCACTGCACTCTAGCCTGGGCGACAGAGTGAGACTCTGTCTCAAAAAAAAAAAAAAAGAATTTACTCATGTAACCATATACCACCTGTACCACAATAACTTATGGAAAAAAATAATAATAAAAAGATAACTGAAAAAAAAATGATGTTGGCATGGCTGTGGTGAACAGGGAACACTTCTACACTGCTGGTGGGAATCTACACTAGTACAACCACTATGGAAAACAGTGTGGAGATTCCTTAAAGAACTAAAAGTAGAACTACCATTTGATCCAGCAATCCCACTACTGCATATCTACCCAAAGGAAAAGAAGTCATTATATGAAAAAGATACTTGCACATGCATGTTTATAGCAGCAAAATTTGCAATTGCAAAAACGTGGAACCAAAAAAAATGCCCATCAATCAATGAGTGGATAAAGAAACTGTGGTATATATGGCTGGGCACAGTGACTCACAGCTGTAATCCCAGCACTTTGGGAGGCTGAGGCAGGCAGATCGCATGAGGTGGGGAGTTCGAGACCAGCCTGGCCAGCATGGTGAAACCCCGTCCCTGCTAAAAATACAAAAATTAGCTGGGCGTGGTGGCAGGCGCCTATAATCCCAGCTACTCGGGAAGCTGAGGCAGGAGAATTGCTTGAACCTGGGAGGCAGAGGTTGTAGTGAGCCAAGATCATGCCATTGCACTCCAGCCTGGGCAACAGAGCGAGACTCTATCAAAAAAAAAAAGAAAGAAACTGTAGTGTAAACATATACGATGGAATACTACTCAGCCATAAAATGGAATGAATTGGCTGGGTGTGGTGGCTCAGGTCTGTAATCCCAGCACTTTGGGAGGCTGAAGTGGGCGCATCACAAGGTCAAGGGATCGAGACCATCCTGGCCAACATGGCGAAACCCTGTCTTTACTAAAAATACAAAAATTAGGCCAGGCACAGTGGCTCACACCTGTAATCCTAGCATTTTGGGAGGCCGAGGCGGGAGGATCACGAGGTCAGGAGATCGAGACCATCCTGGCTAAAACGGTGAAACCCCGTCTCCACTATAAAAATAAAAAATTAGCCAGGCATGATGGCAGATGCCTGTAGTTCCAGCTACTCGGGAGGCTGAGGCAGGAGAATCGCTTGAACTTGGGAGGCAGAGGTTACAGTGAGCCAAGATCACGCCACCGTACTCCAGTCTAGGCAACAGAGCAAGACTCTTGTCTTAAAAAAAAAAAAAAAAAAAAAAATGGAATTTGCAGTGACCTGAATGAGATTGGAGACTATTACTTTTTTTTTTTTCTTTTTTTTGAGACGGGGTTTTGCTCTTGTTGCCCAGGCTAGAGTGCAGTGGTGCAATCTCGGCTCACTGCAACCTCCACCTCCTGGGTTCAAGCAATTCTCCTGCCTCAGCCTCCCGAATAGCTGGGATTACATGCACATGCCACCACTCCCACCTAATTTTGTATTTTTAGTAGAGATGAGGTTTCTCCATGTTGGTCAGGCTAGTCTCAAACTCCTGACCTCAGGTGATCCACTCGCCTCAGCCTCCCAAAGTGCTGGGATTAAAGGCATGAGCCACCACTCCTGGCCTCTGGAGACTATTATTCTAAGTGAATTAACTCAGGAATGGGAAACCAAACATTGTATGTTCTCACTCATATGTGGGAGCTAAGCTATGAGGATGCAAAGGCATAAGAAAGACACAATGGACTTTGCAGGCTTGGGGGAAAGGGTGGGAAGAGAGTGAGGGATAAAAGACCACAAATTGGGTGCAGTGTATACTGCTCGGGTGATGGGTGCACCAAAACCTCACAAATCACCACCAAAGAACTTACTCATGTAACCAAACACCACCTGTTCCCCAATAACCTATGGAAATAAAAAATAATAATTAAAAAGAAAGAAAGAAAGCTGTAGTGGATCAGACTGGCAGAAGACCACCAAAGAGTGACCATGATTTTTTTTGGTGCAAGTTTGACTTTGAGAAGTGTTTGGAGCTTCTTCTTGGTCCAACCACTGAGCTGGTTATCACTGGTCATTGTATAAAATCCACTTTTCTTTCTTTCTTTTTTTTTTTTTTTTTTGAGATGGAGTTTCACTCTTGTTGCCCAGGCTGGAGTGCAATGGCTTGATCTGGGCTCACCACAACCTCCACCTCCTGGGTTCAATTGATCTTCCTGCCTCAGCCTGCCGAGTAGCTGGGATTACAGGCATGCACCACCATGCCCAGCTAATTTTGTATTTTTAGTAGAGACGAGGTTTCCCCATGTTGGTCAGGCTGGTCTCAAACTCCTGACCTCAAGTGACCTAAAATCCAATTTTTACTGTCATAATTAAATTGAGAAATGGTTCACCACTGTTGCATAGAATAAGAAAAGATGACATTTCAAAACGACAATTTTTAAAATTTTCCCTCAGCTCAAGAGGCACCCACTTATTGAGCTTTTTCACCTTTCCAATTTGCTTCAAATGCCGAACAACCATAGAATGTTCGATGTTGAGTTCTTCAGCAACTTTTCGAATAGTTGTAAGAGAATGAGCTTCAATGAGTGCTCTTAACTGGTCATTGTCAACTTCCAATGACCGGCCACTGTCAACTTCCAATGACCGGCCACTAGGCTCCTCATCTTCAAGGCTCTCATCTCCTTTGCAAAACTTCTTGAACCACCACTGCACTGTTCATTAGCAGTTCCTGGGCCAAATGCGTTGCTGACATTGTGAGTCGTCTCCATTACTTTACGATCCATTTTGAAATCAAATAAGAAAATCACTCAAATTTCCTTTTTGTCTTAACATTATTTCCAGTCTAAAATAAACATAAAATAAGCATCAAGTAATTAGTCATTAGCAAAAAAATGAAGCGAGAAATGTGTGCTAAAATGATGCATAACATAACCACATTTATTTATTCATTTATTTATTTATCGAGACGGAGTCTCCCTCTGTTGCCCAGGCTGGAGTACAATGGCACAATCTCAGCTCACTGCAACCTCTGCCTCCTGGGCTCAAGCAGTTCTCCAGCCTCAGCCTTCTGAGCAGCTGGGCTTACAGGCATCCACCACCACACCTTTTTGTATTTTTAGTAGAGGCAAGGTTTCACCACGTTGCTCAGGCTGGTCTCGAACTCCTGACCTCAAGTGATCCACCCAACTTGGCCTCCCAAAGTGCTGGGATTACAGGTGTGAGCCACCATGCCCAGCCCATAACCACATTTATTTAAGAATGAATTCCAGTATCAAATGGCAAATTCCAAAAATGCAAAAACTGCAATTACTTTTGCACCTAGGAATTCAAACATCCCTAGGTCTGAAATGAGATTTCAGTAAGGGGTTTAGAAGGCAATTGTGTTTCTTTTGATAAGAACCTTTCTAAGTTTAGATAAGAAAATTTCAGAGAGAGTCCCTCTGTGCACTTTGGGGGAGGGGAGGGGAGAAAGAACAATACAAGATTAGAGGGTCCTGATTCTGGGGCTTATTTCTCTTTTTTTTTTTTTTTTTTGAGATGGAGTCTCACTCTGTCACCCAGGCTAGAGTGCAGTAGCATGATCTCGGCTCACTGCAACCCCTGCCTCCCAGGTTAAAGGAATTCTCCTGCCTCAGCCTCCTGAGTAGCTGGGACTACAGGTGCCTGCCACCACGCCCAGCTAAGTTTTTATTTTTAGTAGAGATGGGGTTTCACCATCTTGGCCAGGCTGGTCTCGAACTTCTGACCTTGTGATCCACCCACCTTGGCCTCCCAAAGTGCTGGGATTACAGGTGTGAGCCACCACACCCGGCCAATTCTGGGGCTTATTTCTGAGGCATTTCAATTTTCAGAAATACTCAGCATGCCCAAGTGACATATTTTAGAGAATCATTTCTGCATTTCTGCATGCCAACATCTGGCTTTTCACGTATTCTGATGCCTCCTCTTCCCCAGAGGATTCCTCTGCTGTGTTCCTGCTTAGCCTTAGTTTTTGCTTTTTTATGGGGCCAGAGATGGCGCTGGGAAGTTGTTGGAGTTGAAGAAAAAAGAGAGACTAGAAGAGCATCAAGGATATTTAGTAGGTGGCAGGGGGATTGAAGACTGAGCTAGTGTTAGAAACAAGTTTTGGTGCCACAAAAGAAATAGCACTCGAACAGAAATTTTCTCAGCAAGGCAAATTTACTTCTGCAGAAGGGTGCAACTTGCGTCAGTCATGATTGCAAGAGCACACCGAGCAGGGTAGGGCAGGGGTTTTTATACCTAATGAAATTGGTTCCTACTGCTGTGTTCTTTCTTCATTGGCTGGGGTTGGACTGCACAGTCTAAACTAACCCAATTGGCTAATGTTTGAAATTGAACACAGCTATCTAGGTGGGAAGGGGAAGGCTATCCATTACACATGTCTAGGCATACCTGAAGGCATATCTAGGCTTCTCAGGGCATGTCAGGGCACGGCAAGGGTGGGAAGGGTTGTTTACAGCAGGGGTAACTATAGAAACTGGAGAAACAAAGAAATGGAAGAACAGGGAATTAAAATCTTTTGAAGAGGAATTTATCATCTCTGCCAATTTCCCCCTTTAGATTTTATAGCTTTTCCTCTTCAAAATGTCTTAGCATATCTCAGCTCTGTTGTTCTTCTTGGGCATCTAGAAGGAAGAGTTTATCTGAATAAGGTGGGGGTGAACTAAGGGAGGTTTTGGTGAGAGCTGTTTCTATAATCTTTGCACTAAACCACGAATACAGTATATGATACAGCATCCTACAAGAATGAGCACACCTATAATGATTACAAGGGAGGTGAGTATTGAGGTCATAATTCCTTTCCATTTTCCGAACCATTTTTCCATGAGGCTTGTAAAGGGGTCATTTATTCTAGAATTTTTAGCTAACTAATTTGATAAGGAGGTAAGACCTTGTAAGGCTTTTTTTATTGTTCCATTGGGGATGGTGCTATTAGGAATAAAAGTATAACAATGGACTCCAAACATGACACAACCCCCACATTTTTCAGCTAATATCATGTCAAGGGCTATTCTATTTTCCCAGGCCATTTAGCTGGTAGGACCTAATTGTTCAACTATTCCTTCAACAGCATCTCTAGTATAATTAACAAAGTGTTGTTGATTATAATAGATATAATTTATCTAAGCTACATTCTTGTTTACAGTTGACCACCAGAATAATATAGACTTGAATCCTGCAGCTATTTGAATTCAGGATTTGAATTCATCTGGTATCCCTCGTGGTACTCTGGTAGCGTCTATATAAATAGGAGGATCAAATGATCCGTGAGAGACATCTCTCTTTTTACAATATTCCGTTTTCAACTTTCTTGGTTGATGAAATGTCAAGGTGAAAGGGATAGCCAATTGAATTAGAGTGTAAGTGTCACTCCAGTTACTTGGCAGAGTACCCAGCAATAGTCCCCCACAATACCACCACATACCTGCTCGGGGATGAACAAGGGCAGACTGCTTGGTAAGCTCTTGAAAAGGCTTGGTTTCACTGCACCCTGTTAAGTCTCCAAGGAATTCTAACATTTCCCCTGCTATGAAAGGCATGAGGTGAAGTTAACATCAGCAACTGGAGGCCAGATGGCCCTCAGGGCTGACCCACAGGGCTCTTGACCTCAGGGAACAGCAGTGAAAGAGTCTTGCATGACTCATCACCCCAGGCTGTGGGGTTCTGGAAGAGAGCTACCATACAGTTCATGCCCGGTCATGAGAGTCCGTGAGTGGACCACCCAAGTAGAAAGGGGACAATTTGGGTCTCTGGCCTGCCTGTCGCACAAGCATAACAGTCGCTTTTGTTTAGCTTGTGAACAGAATATTTAATCCATTCCAGACAAGCATTTGCATCCTGATACCCTGTTTCAATTGCTATAATTTGTTTTAAATCTTTAACCACTACAACAGCTACTTTGGTTTTATCATTGGATATATAACGAGAAAAGGTTTGGTTAGCAGAGAACTTAGGAGAGGGAGAAGGGGGTGCAGGAGGTGGGGAAGCAATGAAGCACATTTCAAAGGATCCTATGGGGTCCTTCCCTGAGACTTCTGCTCCTATATCATAAAAATGGCTTAATAAAGGGGAAGAACTCTGGGGAGCAGAGATGGTAATCTGTGCTGGATTACATTGGTTTAGCTGACAATTGGGAGGGGTAATTCCTTTAGTAAAATGAATATATGGTTTTAAGAAACTGCAAGTACTAGTTGGGGTGGTTCATACTTGCTCTTTGGTATTTCATAGAACATTGGACCAACTTCAGCAGAGAAGCTCTGCTTTAAGAGGACAAGATTCCTGGTTTGCACTGGAATCAAACTTTTCCCTAACTAACTTATCCCAGTTAACAAATGCCCAATCTGAGGAGAGCCAGGAAGGACAGAGATACTTTTCTGAGGTGGAGAGTTGCTTTTGACTTGACAAATCTCTGTGGGGTGTAACAAGGCAAGCATCAAAGGTAATAGTTTGGGGTGAGCTTGACGTGGTTACATTAATGATAAGGGGACTAGTGATGGTGGGGGGCAGAGAAGGAAAGAAACACAGAATAGGAGGGTTAAACCTGCTTTAGACTTAGTTTGGAAAGAGTTGGTCCTGGAGCAATGGTCCATGATTCTGGGAAGGGTGGTGCCTGCTTAACTTGAGTGTGATGAGTCCAGCTCTTCTCGGTGGTCCGAACTGCTGTCTCAGTTGTTAAGAGCACTAAATAAGGTCCTTCCCAAGTGGGCTCAAGCTTCCCTTCTTTCTAACTCCTGATGAGGACGTGATCTCTAGGCTGGTGTTGGTGAACTGGAAATTCAAGAGGTGGAGTCTGGGCTAGAGTGCCTTGAGTCTTAAGGAAGGAAAGGGCAGAAGGCAGACCTAATATACAGTTTTTGAAAAATTGAGTGAGGATTTTCTCACTCAAAGGCAAATAGGTCTCGGCTGTCCTCTGCTATTGGACAAGCCCAGAAGGCATCTTTTAAATCTATTACTGTAAGCCACCGGTGACTGTATGGGATCCTACTGATAACAGTTCAAGGATTGGGAACAACAGTGTGTGTAGTTTGGACTATCTGATTAATAGCTCTAAGGTCTTGCACTAACCGGTATGACCCGTCTGGCTTCTTTACAGGAAGTATTGGAGTGTTATAGGGAGACATACAGGGTTCAAGAAGCCCATCACGGAGAAGACCTTTAATTATAGGTTTTAAATTTACCCTGGCTTCTAAAGGAATAGGGTATTGCTTTCACTTTTCTACTTCCCCAGGGGTTTTTAATTTAACAAGAATTGGAGGAATCTGTAACTTTCCTCTATTCCCATCTTTTGACCATACCTTGGGATGAATGTGTTCTTCATCTGTGGTGGTGAGCAAGTTTAGGGAGGGCAGGAATTTTCCATGATTGATTTGGAGGCCTAAGCCTAATTTTAGCATGAAATCCCTTCCTGATAGATTTGTCCCTGCTTCTGGAATTAATAGAAATTTGATACTAGCTGATCGGTTTTTATATTTCACTTGTGTCTCCTACTTACTGGTTCCTTCTTTAAATCCATATTTTCATTCCTGGGTGTTATGTCTCCCCCCATCTCTCTCAGCCCCTATGTCTTACCCAGGACAAAGCACTATTAGTTGGCCTAGCAGAGAGGAGCTGAGCTGCTGGCAGGAGTGTGCTGATGGTCCTAGTAGGCCCTGACCACAGCCAGCCACACCTTTGCAGGGACTCTGGTTGCCGTAAACACACAGCTGGGCTGAAGTGGGCAATGCCGGGCGCAAGAGCCCTCCAGAGTGGTCCCTCAGCCAACCTGTCCCAGCCACCCAGCTTGCAGCCGAACTTGTCTTTCTTCCTCTTTCCTCGCCAGCTTCACAGTCATGCCAGGATGGGGTAAAATGACAAGCTTTTATCTACTTTAAACAGTCATGCCACACTGCCAACACAGTTTTCAAAGCATTATAGCCTTCAAAGAGATCCTTTCTTCCTTTTCTAATTTTAAGTTCGAAGGCTTCGCTTTTTGGTGCTCTTTATATGGCTTGGAAAGTGGGGGCCTAGGCTCTTTATAGGTTCTCGCCCCCTGAGTACTGTGTGGTATGGTTGACAGCAGAAGTTTTGCCTTCTGCTTTTGTTTTTTGTTTCTTTTCGTCCCTTCTTAACACTTTTGAGCCTCCCTAAGAAGTTTACTCATGGGACGGTTTTTCCAATTTTCTATCTTTTTTAATTTCTTTGAAATATCTGTCCAACTGTTAGTAAGAAAATGAAGTTGTAACACTCCCTGCCCAAGAGGATCCTCGAGATCTAGACCCGCATACTTTCTCATTTGTTCTTTTAATCTGTCTAAAAATTCTATAGGCCCTTTATCTTTCCCTTGCTGAATATGAAATGCTTGGGTAAGATTCTAGGTTCAGGGTACTGATTTTTAATTCCTTTTATTATCATTTCCCTAAGGTCTTGCATATTTTCTTCGTGGGCTGCATTGTTATTGTCCCACCACGGGTCTTGGGAGGGGAATTTTTGATCTGCTGCAGGAACGTTTTGGCCAGGAGGGTGTTCAGGTTCCCAGACTACCATAGCAGCTCTACGAATGATGCGTTTTTCTTCTCCTGAGAAGAAGTTGCCTAGGATGGATGTTAGCTCAGCCTAAGTATATAACTGTGGTCCTAGAAATTGGTGAATTTGGTTTGCTACCCTGTAAGTGTTGTCTAATAGTGGCTTAAGCTCTCTTTTTAGGTTTTGTACTTCTGAGCTGGTTAAAGGAGCATTTACAAAGCCAATGCCTCCTCCTCCTAGGGGCACCTCCCTCAAGGGGAAGAGAGCTGGAGCTGATTCCCCTAAGGTAGAGGGGAAGGGGAAGTTTGGGGAAGTTTTGAATATCTTTTTTACATTTCTCTATTTCACATTGAAGTCCCTTTAGGGAAGGGTACTTAGGCTGGTAGTGAGTGGGCTCTTGGGATGATTCCCAAGAGGCAGGGTTATGAGGAGGGGGAGCAACGGGGGTAGGAGAAGGGTCTGGGACAGCAGCTGCTTGAGGCAGAGGAAAGTTGGGAGTGTTTGGTGGGGGAAGGTGATTTAGCAGGTCCAAGGTGTAGACTTCTTGGGGTTAAGAGTTTCAGTTTCCTTAGGGGAAACATACTCTGGCTTATGCTTATCTTTTAGAGTTTTGGGGGGTAGAGAAGAACAGGTCCTTGTCACCAACACAAGGCATAATCTATCTCTTCTTGGGAAACAGGACTCTTGTTATTAACATGTTCTATTAGAAGCTGACAAATCCAATACTCATTTGGCCCAAATTTTGGCCACAAAACTGAGGGTTTGAGGATTGGTTCCTGGGTCCAAATAAAACAACAATATTTTATCATTTGTTGCTTTTTCTTATGCTTAGTCCTTTATTATCTTTCAAATACTTTAACATGAGACCTAGGGAACTATCAAAGGGAATATCATTGCTGTAAGGTTTATCCTTTTTACTCCCTGTCTTACTTGGGGTATTTCCAATCTTGATGGTTTTGGGGTGAACCTTAACTTCCCCTACTGGAAATTTTTTTGCCTTCCCTAATACTAGAGGTTTGTGTGAGGCTCTGTGCCCCCTACTGGCGATTTCTCACCTTTCCTTTATTCTAGAGGCTCAACGCCTCGTATTAGGGATTTCTTGCCTTCCTTTTCTCTAGAGGCTCAACCCTCCCTGGTGGAGGCTTCTTGCACTCCTTTCCTTTCGTTTCATCCTCTCTGGCCACTTCCCTGAAGGGAACATTGGGTCCCTCTTAATGTTGGCAGGTCAGTATAAACCCCTGATGGGACCCTCGAAAGGCCGCCATATGAGGTGACCATGGAACCACAGATTGAACTCACTCACTCTGCACACTAGTAGTGCTTATTCACACACTTTCAGCTTTCAACTTCCAAGATGTCCCAACAACCAAGGAAATACGTTATGAACCCAGTGATGTTTCTTACCTTGGTCTGTGCACAGAGTTACCTGGTCGCCATGGTATATGATGATCTTTTTTTTTTTCACAAGTTGTTGGTCTGTTTTTTCCTGCATTGCTGAGAGTCCAGGTTTATTCGTCACACCAGGTGGGTCTCGATTCCTTACCCCTGAGGCCACCGCAACGAGGCAGCAGGGCACACCTCCTCACAGGAGAGGACTGGACCCTTCCCCAGAGGAGAATGGGAATCCCGGACGAGCCCCCAAATTTGTTAGAAACAAGTTTCGGTGCTGCAAAAGAAATACCACTCGAACAGAAATTTTCTCAGCAAGGCAAATTTACTTCCACAGAAGTGTGCAGCTTGCACCAGTCACAATTGCAAGAGCACACTGAGCAAGGTGGGGCAGGGGTTTTTATCCCTAATGCAATTGGTTCCTACTGCTGTGTTCTGTCTTCATTGGCTGGGGTTGGACCGCACAGTCTAAACTGACCTGATTGGCTAATGTTTGAAATTGAACACAGCTATCTAGGTGGGAAGGGGAAGGCTATCCTTTACAACATAATGTATGTCTAGGCTTGTCAGGCATGTCAGGGTGCAGCAAGGGCGGGATGAGTTGTTTACAGCCTGGGCAACTATAGAAACTAGAGAAACAAAGAACTGGAAGAACAGGGAATTAAAAACTTTTGAAGAGGAATTTATCATCTCTGACGCTAGGAAGGTCAAAAGGCAGTTGACCAATGTCTGAATTAGAGGTGTTAAAACAAAAATGCGGATGTAAATCAAAAACAAAATTCTAAGTCCTCCAACTGACTGAATGGAGCCCTCTCCACCAAGGGGACCCAAAGACACCTGAAAAACTAGTTCAGGCCGTGACACGAACGGGAGGTTTGGACATGCATCATTGTACTCTCCTTCCCTTCCAATTCGGGCACAACTGACCAGCATTAACATTGAAACAGAGATCATAAGACTGACAAAACCGATTATTTGTAGCAAGAAAATAGCAAATTCCAGCCTGATTCTACTATATCATGACATGACAAAGAAGGAAATGAAAATATTTTACCTCAAAATATATTTCTTTGCCATACTTTGAGATGACCCTGCAAAGCCATATTTTGCAGGGAGAAATTTGCATCTGTGAAAAATTTCTATCAATATAACCAGATTTTTTTTCCCCTTGCAGGTCCTCCCAATCCTGAAGAGAGTAACTGAGAGTTTAGCATCCTTTAAAGGTCTAAATAAGAAGCATTTGGCCAGGCATGGTGGCTCACACCTGTAATCCCAGCACTTTGGGAGGCCAAGGCAAGTGGATCACTTGAGGTCAGGAGTTTGAGACCAGCCTGGCCAACATGGTGAAACCCTGACACCCTGTCTACTAAAAATACAAAGAAACAAAAAAACATTTGCCATCTCTCTCTAAGAGTGACCACCTACGTAGACTTCATCTACATAGTAAGAACCTTGATCTCCACAATCCCTGATCTTAATCCAAAGAGTCCTTTCTATTGATTCCAGGTCTTTAGATAATCACTTTTTTTGGGGGGGCGCTGGTTGGAGGGAACAGGGTCTCACTATGTTGCCCAGGCTGGAATATAGTGGCATGATCATAGCTCACTGAAGCCTAGATCTCCTGGGCTCTAGTGATGCCCCCACCACCCTCAGACTCCTGAGTAGCTAGGACTATAGACATGCATCACCATGCCAGGCTTTGTTTTTTTGTTTTTTTATTTTTTTTTGGCAGAGACAGGGTTTCACCATGTTGTCCAGCCAGGTCTCAATCTCTTAGGCTTTAGGGATCCTCCCACCTTGGCATACCAAAGTGCTGGAATTACAGGCATATCCCAACATGCCTGGCTAGATAATAACTTATCTCTTTCAACCAACTGCCAATCAGAAAATCTTTTAATCTAGCTGGACACAGTGGTTCATTCCTGTAATCCCAGCACATTGGGAAGCTGAAGCCGGTGGATTGCTTGAGCCCAGGAGCTCAAGACCAGCCTGGGCAACATAGTGAAACCTTGTCTCTACTGAAAATACAATAACAGCAAAAAATTAGCCAGGCATGGATACACGTGTCTGTAGTCTCACCTACTGCAGAGGATGATGTGGGAGGATCACCTGAGCCCAGGAGACTGAGGTTGCAGCAAGCCATCATTACACCACTGCAGTCCAGCCTGGGCAACAGAGTAAGACCCTGTCTCAACAACAATAAAAAGAAAATCTTTGAATCCACCTATAACCTGTAAGCACCCCTTCCCCTGCTTCGAGTTTTTCTGCCTTTCCAGATTGAACTAATGTATACATCACATGTATTGGCTGATGTCATCCATCTCCCTAAAACATATACAACCAAGCTGTAACTCAACCACCTTGGGCACATGTTCTCAGGACCACTTGAGACTGTGCCTCAGGCCATCGTTACTCATATTTTGCTCAGAATAAACCTGTTTAAATATTTTACAGAGTTTGGGCCGGGTGCGGTGGCTCACACCTGTAATCCCAGCATTTTGGGAGGCCAAGGCAGGCAGATCACCTGAGGTGAGGAGTTTGAGCCCAGTCTGGCCAACATGGTAAAACCCCATCTCTACTAAAAATACAAAACTAGGGCAGGCGAGGTGGCTCACGCCTGTAATCCCAGCACTTTGGGAGGCCGAGGCGGGTGGATCATGAGGTCAGGAGATCAAGACCATCCTGGCTAACATGGTGAAACCCTGTCTCTACTAAAAATACCAAAAAAAAAAAAAAATTAGCTGGCCGTGGTGGCAGGCACCTGTAGTCCCAGCTACTCCGGAGGCTGAGGCAGGAGAATGACATGAACCCGGGAGGTGGAGCTTGCAGTAAGCCAAGATCACACCACTGCACTCCAGCCTGGGTGACAGAGCAAGACTCCATCTCAAAAAAATAAAAAAATAAAAATAAAAATAAAAATACAAAAATTAGCCAGGCGTGGTGGCAGGCACCTATAATCCCAGCTACTTGGGAAGCTAAGGCAGGAGAATCAGTTGAACCCAGGAGGCAGAGGTTGCAGTGAGCTGAGATGGCGCCACTGCACTCCAGCCTGGGTGACAGAGTGAGACCCTGTCTCAAAAAAATAAAAAAATAAAAAATTTACAGAGTTTGGCTTTTTTTTTTTTTTTTTTGAGATTGAGTCTCACTCTGTCGCCCAGGCTGGAATGTAATGGCACCGTCTCAGGTCACTGCAACCTCTGCCATTCAGGTTCAAGGGATTCTTATGCCTCAGCCTCCCCAGTAGCTGGGACTATAGGTCCACACTGCCACATCTGGCTAATTTTTGTATTTTTTAGTAGAGACGGGGTTTCACCATGTTGGCCAGACTGGTCTCGAACTCCTGACCTCAAGTGATCTGCCATCCTCAGACTCCCAAAGTGCTGGGATTACAGGCGTGAGCCACCATGCCTGGTCAAGTTTGGCTTTTTTTTGTCAACATAGGTACTGTAGTATATAAAAATATTACGGTAAGAAAACAAGCCAGGCATGGTGGCTCACGCCCGTAATCCCAGCATTTCAGGAGGCCGAGGTGGGAAGGTTGATTGGGCATAGACGTTCAAGACCAGATTGGGCAACATATCAAGACCTCACCTCTACAAAAAAATTGTATGTTATATACTTTTATATAACTGGCAGAGCAGTAGTTTTGTTTGTTGTTTTGTCTTTTAAAATAGATATGGCAGCCGGGTACACTGGCTCAAGCCTGTAATCCCAGCACTTTGGGAAGCTGAGGCAGGAGGATCACCTGAGGTCAGGAGTTCAAGACCAGCCTGGCCAACATGGTGAAACCCCATCTCTATTAAAAATACAAACATTAGCCAGGCGTGGTGGTGCACCCCTGTAATCCCAGCTACTCGGGAGGCTGAGACAGGAGAATCACTTGAACCCAGGAGGCGGAGGTTGCAGTGAGCCGAGATCACGCCACTGCACTCTAGCCTGGCTGTGTCTTGAAAAAAACAAAATTGAAATAGATATGGCGTCTCACTATGTTGCCCAGGTTGGTCTCAAACTCCTTGGCTCAAGTGATCCTCTTGCCTCAGCCTCTCAAAGTGCTGGGATTAAAGGCATGAGCTACCACACCTGGCTCAGTAGTTCTGTTTACACCAATATTACCACAAATATATGAGTAATGCTTTGCACTAGGTATTATGACAGCTAGAAGGTCACTAGATGACAGGAATTTTTCAGCTCCATTATAATCTCATGGAACTAGTCATATATGCAGTCTGTCCTTGACCAAAACATTGCCACAGACCACATGGCTGTATAAGTTAACATCATACAGGAAGTGCCATCCCACCACCTCTGCCATTTGCCATTGGTTAATAGAAAGTCTCAGGTCCTACCCACACTCAAGGCAAAGGAATGATCCCTTTGCCTTGGTTCCTACATAAGGGTAGGACCACTGGGAAGAGATCATGGGGGACCATCCTAGAGTCTCCTGCCACACCTGGCATAGGTGCTGCTGGTGTGGGGACAGTGGTATAGAATGTGATACCAGGAAGAGAGAGACTCTTGCGTTTGGCCAGGTAATAAACAGATGGAAGCTGTAAAAACAATGGATACGGGCAAGCTCAAAAGCAACACATCGTTTATGTGTATAGCTCATTTAATCTACACAACAAGCTGGAGATAAATAAGGGTATGCTCATGTTACACGAGTGACCTGGAAGAAACTAGGCTTTCCTTAACTGGGAGGTTGAGTCAAGGGGAGTATTTGGAGAGAGGGCAACTGCAGAGAGTCGGTATCTTTAGACTGCTCATGCAGTGACTAAGTGAGAACCATCTGGGTCTGATGGTAAAGAGGCCCACCAAAGTGTAATTACCTGGCTGACTCTGGGCACACTGCCTATGAGTTAGCCCTGCTCCACAAGGAGCAGTACTATCCAATAAAAAGTTGCAGGCTACTACCACCAGTTTGCCCTGGAATTCTTAAAAAAAAATTTTTTTAAGAGAAAAAAATGCAACAAAGTGTTGGATCACCCAATGGGTTCTTCCCGTCCACTGTACAGACAAAATCAATCCACTGAGACCTTGGCATTGCAGCAGAGAAAGTGTTTAATTGACAGGAGGTGGGCAACAGGGAAGAATTAGAGTTATCACTCAAACCAGTCTCCCCGAAGGCTCAGAGCTTAGGGTTTTTATGAACAATTTGGTAAGCTGGGGGATAGGGAATGAGTGCTCCTGATTGGTTGGGGATGAAATCATAGGGGTGTGGAAAACATTCCTCGTGTGCTGAGTCTGCCTCTAGGTAGGGCCACAGGACCAGTAGAGCCATGAGTCACAAGTTCAGATCGGATCAGTATGAAAGATATCTCAAAAAAACAATCTTTACAACAGTGATGTTATCTATAGGAGCAATTGGGGAAGTCATAAATCTGAGACCTCTGGCCACATGACTCTTGAGCAGTAAGGGATTATAGAAACTGACTACATTTTAGCAGAGTTCGGGCCCCTCTCATAATCCTATTCTTGTGGTCTTTAGTTGGTTTACAAAGGTGGTTTTGGTCCCCAAGCAAGGAGGGGGTTAGTTTTAGAAAGGGACTATTATCATCCTTGCTTTCAAGTTAAACTACAAATTCTGAAACGTAGCTTGGTCTGTACCCAGGAATAACCAAAGACAGCGTGGAGGTCAGAAGTAGGATGGAGTCAACTATGTTAGATATCTCTCACTGTCACGATTTTGCAAAAGTGGTTTCAATCACATCACAAAGTCTCAGGAACCATTCGCTGACATCTGACTGACTTCCACAGAACACTCACATGGAGCATCTGCTTTTCTCTAGAAAATCACTGAGCAGATATGATGCCTATTGTATCTTTGCTTAATCCATTCAAAAGATCATGGGTGGACAACACTTTTTTAAAATTTTTTTATTTTTTGAGACTGAGTCTTGCTTTGTCACCCAGGCTGCAGTGTAGTGGTGCAATCTTGGTTCACTGCAACCTCCGCCTCCCAAGTTCAAATGATTCTCCTGCCTCAGCCTCCCATGTAGCTGGGATTAATTTTTGTACTTTTTGTACTTTTAATAGAGATGGAGTTTCACCAGGTTGGCTAGGCTGGTCTCGAACTCCTGACCTCAAGTGATCTGTCCGCCTTAGCTTCCCAAAGTGCTGGGATTACAGGTGTGAGCCACCACGCCTGGCCAATTTTCAAGAACCTCAAATACTAATAAGCTCCTGAAACTGGCACAGGGCTTGAATACTTGAGGAGTGTAGAAGGTTCAGTCTGGCTGGGGCACAAGGTGTGTTTTCTGCACACCAAGTTCAGTTGATGGGAATTCTAAACCCTAGTGATAAAAGATGGGTGAAGCACCTGTTTTCCTTTAAGTGTCCACTATGTGCAGGACGAGAGACATGGATGAATAAAGCCATAGCTACTGTCCCAAGTAACTCAGGAAAACTCCAATTTCAATCATATAGTAACGCCGATGTGTTTGTGGTTATATTTAGCAAACATTTATTGAATGCTTCCTGGATCTAAAACCTTGTTGACAGGAGATAAAGACAAATAATTTCTCTCTTCGCCTACTCCAGGAGGAATATGGGCAGAGACAGATCAGTGCTGTAAGAGAGGTACTGAGGAAGTTCTATGGAAATATTCTAGCGAGTGGGGAAAAGGGAGGAATTGGAGGAAGGCTTCTTGCAGAAGAGAAACAGTTTTCTTTCTGGTTAGGCATTATAGAATTGGCAGAACTCTTCTAGATGATTGCTGAGCATCCTAGCCTATTAGAAGGCACTTCAGGCCACAGCAAAATGCTGGAAGCCAAACTGCGCAGATAACTAGTAGAAACTGTTGTTGGCAGAGTATCCAGTTTTTGGAGAGGTAGGAGAGACTAAATTATTAAGGCCTTTGGATAATGGGCATAGGGATTTGGAATATATTCTGAAGATATGGAAACATCGTGGATGGGAAGGATAGATCCAGATTAGTGATTTAGAAAAAGAATTCTGGAGGACATAGTGGGTGTAGGAAGAGATTTCAGTGGGGGCAGCAGCATTGCTGCAATTCAGATAAGAAATAATGACATCTTGAGCCACAGCTATGGAAACAATAGAAAAGGAGGCAGAGGTGCATATCAATGTAATATGGCAGCTGTGGGAGATGGAAGAGTGTGAAACAACATATATGAAGCTGAAGACAGAAAGGATGGTGATGCCAGTAAGTAAACCCAGGTATCAAGGGGAGTACATAGGGGAGGCAAATCAATAAAGGTGTTCAATACATTAACTTTGAGGGGCTTGTAAGACTTCTGTGTGGATTGGCCCATCAGGTGGAAATACAGGTATACAACTCAGAGAGGTCACCTATGCATAGGTAACATTTTCAAAGTTATTTGAGGCTGGGTGTAGTGGCTCATGCCTATAATGCCAGCACATTGGGAGGCCAAGGTGGGCAGATTGCTTAAGCCCAGGAGTTCGAGACCAGCCTGGGCATATGGTAGAACCCTGTCTCTACAAAAAAATATATATATACACACACACACACACACGTATATATACATATATACATATATACACATACAACTCCACCTCAAAAATATATATTATATATATAAAATATATATATTCATATATAAATATATATTTTTGAGACAGGGTTTCATTCTTGTTGCCCAGGCTGGAGTGCAATGGCTCAATCTGGGCTCACAGCAACTTCCACCTCCTGGGTTCAAGCAATTTTCCTGCCTTAGCCTCCCGAGTAGCTGGGATTACAGGAATTTGCCACCATTCCTGGCTAATTTTGTATCTTTAGCAGAGACGGGGTTTCACCATGTTGGTCAGGCTGGTCTTGAACTCCCGACCTCAGGTGATCCGCCTGCCTCAGCCTCCCAAAGTGCTGGGATTACAGGCGTGAGCCACGTGCCTGGCATATATACATATATGTATATATATATGTATATATATGTGTGTATATATGTATATATACGTGTATATATATACACATACATATATATACATATACACACACACACACACACACATATGTTTAGTGGGGTGTGGTGGCATGTGCCTGCAGTCCTGGCTACTCAGGAGGCTGAGGCAAGAAGTTAGTTGAGCCGAGAAAGTCGAGGCTGCAATAAGCTGTGATCACGCCACTGGACTTCACCTTGGGCTGAACTGAGAACCTGTCTCAAAAAAACAAAAAACAAAAAGGACGACATTTGAAACTGTGGAAATACATTAAACCATTTAGGAAGGCAGTATAGCATTAGCGTGTTGGAGCCCTGAAGAATGCTGTATTTATGAGAAAGAGGAGGTATAATGGAGCTTGAGATAGGAGTAGAAGCAGGAGACAGCCTGGTTCTAGAGGCCAAGGGAAGATATGAGGAGGAATTACTACTGGTCAGTAAGCTAAACAAGATGAGATCTAAGTGAGGACCGATGGGTTTGAAGTTGAGTAGGTGTTGGCAACTTTTGGGGAGCAGTCTGAGAAGAGTGGCAACTCCAAAAGGGATAAGGACTGCCTAGGCAGAGAGGAGGCTGAAGTCTATCACAGCAGTCACTCTTTAGAATTTTGAGAATGAAGGGAAGAAGATGGAAAAGGAAAGTGGCTTGAAGAGGAGGAGTATCTGAGACTCATCCCTGGGCTATAGCCAGGAGCTGCTCTCTTCTAACCAAGCAGTTGTCTTACACAGCTGTGCATGATAGGAAGACGGGGGTTTGAGCCCCATTTATTTCCTAACTAATCACAAAACTCCAGGCCTAAATTACCATCTGGTAAGGGAAGAGGAAGACTTAATCTCTTATCAGACGCAAATGTGGCCTCAAAGGAGATGGTTAAGTCTTCTACAGGTGCATAAACTCCAACCCTGAACCCCAAACAAAATGACAAAATAAAACTGCCCCCTTCAGCTCCTTTATAATCCGGAAAGCGCGCGCAGGTGCGCCCCGGCCGCCCAGAGCCCTGCGCCCTGCCGGCCTGCTTTCACAGAGCCGCGCCCGCGTTGCGCCTGGCGGCTCCCGCCGCGCGTAGGCTGTGCCGACCGCGGTCCCCGGTGGGGACACCGAGTCCCACTCGCGGCATAGGGAGGCGGGCACCGTCACGACACTGGCCCAGCCCGCGGATCCCTTAGTAAGCCGCCGCAGTTGGCCTCCATTACCCTTTCCCGCGCCGCGCCTCTCCGCGGGGAAAATGAAACCCAGTGCCCTCAGGTTAAGGCACAGGGTGGGATCCACTGTATTCTCACTTAGCCAAGAGAAAAGGCAGAACCGACTTCAGACAGCAAAGGGGTGTGTTGCCCTGGCCGGGTCGCCTGCGGCCCCGCCCCGGCGCTCTCCACCTCCTTCGCGGCCCGCCCTCCTGGCTCCTGCGACTACATTTCCCAGAGGAAGCCGCGGCTCAGAAGGGCCGGCCCGTCCGCTCTCCCGCTCACGACCACCGACGACTGGCTGACTCGGCAGGGGGCGGGGCCTGCGCCAGCCAATAGACAGGAGGCTCGTTACGGCGGCGGAAGCAGCGGCGCTGGAGTGAGGGGTGGGGGGCAGAGTGCTAGCTCCCCGGCGGTGGCTGCGGGTCCGGAGCCTGGGGACGTCGGCCCCACAGACAGAGAGCGCGCGGGAGCGAGCTCAAGGTGGCGCGGCGGCCACTGGGCGCAGCACCCAGGTAATGGCGGGACGGCCGCCCGGGAGGGAAGGGGAGGAGACGAGGGGGCGGGGCGGCCGAGCCGGGCTGCAGCGTCCGTCCCGTTGCGCGTCCCCGGGGAAGGGCAGAGGATCCTCGTCTCTTGCGGCTCGGACCGCGGCTCTTTCGCGAGCTGGGCACGGCGGTTGGGCCGGCGACAGGGGCTGGGTGTCCTGTGGCGAGGAAGGGAGAGGCACCGGGAGGGGTGGGCTGACCCGGGCGTGGGGGCGTGGCGGACGTGGGCCTTGGCGGGGAAGCAGAGCGGCCGGGGGAGCGCGGGCGGGCGGGCGGGCGGGCGGCCCAGGGAGTTTGGCTCCTGGAGCAGTTTAAAGTGACTCTCCACATCCGGGCCCTGCGCCCGCCGCTTTCAGACCCTGGCCGAGGCGGGGCCTCCCTGCTCCCCGCCCCCTTCGCCGGGGGCGCCTGTCTTCCTCTGCCATTGGCTCAGCCTCGAGGGGTTTGGGCTGCCCCTGCCAGGCTCGCGCCTGATTGGCTGGCAGTCGGCGGGAGGGTGGGGCGGGCTCTGAACGTGCAGGTCGCTGTGGATTGGTCCTGGGCCTCCACTGACTCGCCGGGCGTGGGGCCAATGGGCGGGCGGGGGAGGCAGGGGCAGGTTCGGGGGAAGAGGACTGCGAGCACAGCGGCGGCCGGGTGGCGGGGGTGAGTGGGGCCAGCGGGGCTGGACAGCGGCGGGCCCCGGGCGCCGCCGCCGCGATCCCTCCCCGCGCCCGCCAAGCACATCGCCGCCGCCGAGATGGGCCCTCCGCGGCACCCCCAGGCCGGCGAGATTGAAGCGGGCGGTGCGGGCGGCGGGCGGCGGCTACAGGTAAAGAGGTACAGTGCTCGTCTTGTGGTCGGGTCCCCAGATCGCCCGTCCGCACCCCCACCCCGGAGACGGGGGTCTCACACTCCGAGGTGTCTGGAAACTGGCGTCCTCTGGTCTCAGCGGGGGCTTCGCGGTGGGGTGGGGTTGCGGGCGAATCAGGGAAGATCGCTTGGCTCCTGGGGGAAAAGTGGGGGGCGATTTTGGGGAAGATGGAGAAGGTGTAGGGTCCTCTGGCTCTGTGAGGGGGTCTGTGAAAGAGAAAGAAAAGGAAATCCGTAAATGGAGGCCTTTGCCGAAAAGCATTGGAGAATTCCTTTTGCATCAGGTCTGGATGTAAGATATCCGATCCTTTCATAGGGCTGGATATCTTCCTCCGAATGTTCCTGTGACATACTAATCACAGTTCTGTTCACCTTGGTGTGAGATTTGAGTGTTTCAAAGAGACATGCCATTTTCCATAAAACTTTACACAGAGAAATACACATGCATTGTGGTAATACCTGTCATGTGACTCTTGTACAGGATTCAATGGTGATTTTTTTAGCATAGCAATCCACAAGTATTTATGGAGGGTCATAGTACCCGCCAGCTCCGTATAAACAATATTGGTAGAAAACTTAGGTGGTTTAGATAATGTCTGCATTTATATTGATCCCAAGTTATTGTTTTTAAATAAATGATAGAGCATTTGCTTTTCCAAGGGACTATCTCATAGGTACTAAAGATGCTTTAATTTCTCAGTATTGATTCAGATCTCAGAATCTAGTAATAATCATATAACTGTATGTACTACAGGTGGAAATGAGTTCTCAACAGTTTCCTCGGTTAGGAGCCCCTTCTACAGGGCTGAGCCAGGCCCCTTCTCAGATTGCAAACAGTGGTTCTGCTGGATTGATAAACCCAGCTGCTACAGGTGAGATATGTAATATTCTAATATATTTCTTCCTACTTTAAGAATATTGCCAGTTTTCTAACTTAAAACTTAGCAGATTCTTCTAGGATTTTAGTAAATTCTTGTTTCTTGAATTTGAAGGAAGGGTATATTATTATTCTAATTTAAACAAGGTTTTTTTTCCTTCCTGTTTTAAGCATTTCGTTCACATAGAGTACACATGCAACTTACAGCAAAGCGTGCCTGTAAGAACTGTTTTTGAAATGCATTAATATATTCTTGTTTAATTAATGTCCAGGAGTATAGCATTAGTGCTGTGAGGGAGCTCAGAGGTGTTTAAGGAACAGATCTTGCCTTTTAGGAGTTTATTATCTAGGAAAAGAAGTGGAAAACAAAGGATATGCGGTTTCCCTATGGTGTCTGTGGGGGATTGTTTCCAGGACCCACCTCAGATACCAAAATCCATGATGCTCCACTTTCTGATGTAAAATGGTATAGTGTTTGCATATTACCTATACCTATCCTCCAGTATATTTTAAATCATCTCTAGATTACTTGTAATACCTATTACAACGTAAATGGTATGTAAATAGTTGTTATACTGTATTGCTAAGGGAATAATGACAAGAGAAAAAAGTCTGTATGTGCTTAGTGCAGATGCAACCAGGTTTTTTCCCCCCCCCGAATATTTAACATCCAAAGTTGGTTGAATTCATATCAGGGAACCCATGGATACAGAGGGCTGATTGTATACACATAGATAAAACTTGGTTTTTAGTCTTATACCCTTTGAGTGGTAGAAATTAGTGGTTCTCAGTGATGGGTGTTTGGGGAGGTGATTTTTCCTCCAGGGGAGTACTTGGCAATATCTAAAGACAGTTTGGTTGTCACAACTAAAGAGTACTATTGGCATCTGATAGGTAGAGGCCAGGGATACTGCTTAACATCCTACAAGGTAATGGGAAGCCCCCCACAACAGAGAAGTAGCCAGTCCAGTCAGCAGTGCTGAAATTGAGGAATTCCTTCAAATACTCTTTTTCTCTATGTATTAAGTAAATATATGACACTGCAAAGTGAAATACATGCTTTTCTATTCCTTTTTTTTCACCACTCAATTCTGGTGTTCCTTATGGTAAATGATACCACTGTCTACTCATTGCTCAAACCAGTAGCTGAGGTTTTTTTTTTTTTTTTTTTTTTTTTTTTTGCACAACAGGGTCTCACTCTGTCACTCAAGCAGGAGTACAGTGGCATAATCACGGCTCACTGCAGCCTCGATCTTTTGGGCTCCCCAGCTAATTTTATTTTATTTTATTTTATTTTTTATTTTTTAAATTTTTTTTGAGACAGAGTGTCACTCTGTGGCCCAGGCTGGAGTGCAGTGGCGCGATCTTAGCTCACTGCAGTCTCTGCCTCCCGGGTTTAAGTGATTCTCGTGCCTCAGCCTCTGAGTAGCTGGGATTACAGGCATGCGCTACCATGCCTGGGTAATTTTTTTTTTTTTTTTTTGTACTTTTAGTAGAGACGGGGTTTCACCATGTTGGCCAGGCTGATCTCGGACTCCAGACCTCAGGTGATCCATCCTCCTTGGCCTCCCAAAGTGCTGGGATTACAGGCATGAGCCACCACACCCAGCCACATGTTCAGCTAATTTAAATTTTTTTGTAAAGAGGGGATTTCACAATGTTGCCCAAGCTGGTCTCAAACTCCTGGACTCAAGTAATCCTCCGTTCTCAGCCTCCCAAAGTGTTAGGATCACAGGTGTGAGTCACTGTCCTGGGCTGAAGGCATCTTTAATTGCTCTGCGTTTTCTTATGAGCTATGGCCCTTGTCTAATGTTCCAGCCTCATTTCTTACTATTTAGCCTTCCTCCTGCCAACTTAATTGTTTTTTTTTCCAATGGAGATGGAGTCTTGCTATGTTGACCAGGCTTGTCTCAAACTCCTGGCCTCAAGGAATCCTCCCGCCTAGGCCTCCCAAAATTCTGGGATTACAGGTGTGAGCCACTTGCGTGGCCGCCAACTTAGTTTTTGTTATAAATTTATTTTAGTTCTCTTTAGACTTGAAGTGACTTTAAGCTACTTTATGACTCCTGCTTGATGGTATCTACTCATATTTCTAAATAAATGATTAAAAGGTTCCCAATTTCATGACTTTGGGACTTTGCACATTCTTTTCTTTTTGCCATAGTCTTCCTTCTTCCTTTCCATATACTTATTTGGCTAATTCCTTCTTTTTTCAGTTTTCAAGTTAGATGTTATTTTCTGTAGAAGAAAATTATTATTATTCTCTAGAAACAGAAGACTCTATCTTCCACAACAACTCAGGTAGAGAATCTAGAAATAGAACCAGATATATATAGCCAATTGATTTTTGATAAAAGTTCCTAAGTAATTCAATAGGGAAATGATAGTCTTCTTTTTTTTTTTTGAGATGGAGTCTCGCTCTCTCTCCCAGGCTGGAGTGCAGTAGCGTGATCTCGGTTCACTGCAAGCTCTGCCTCCCAGGTTCATGCCATTCTCCTGCCTCAGCCTCCTGAGTAGCTGGGACTACAGGCACCCGCCACCATGCCCGGCTAATTTTTTGTTTTTTTAGTAGAGACGGTGTTTCACTGTGTTAGCCAGGATAGTCTCGATCTCCTGACCTCTTGATCTGCCCGCCTCGGCCTCCCAAAGTGCTGAGATTACAGGCATGAGCCACTGCACCCGATAGTCTTTTCAGTAAAATAGTGCAGGAAGATCATAACATCATTATGGGGGAATAAAGGCTGGGTGCGGTAGGCTCATGCCTGTTATCCCAGCACCATGGGAGGCCAAGGCAGGTGGATCGCTTTGAGCTCAGGAGTTTGAGATAAGCCTGGGCAACATGGCAAATCTCCGTTTCTACAACAAATACAAAAATTAGCCGAGGCCAGGCTAATTTTACAGTGGCTCATGCCTGTAATCCTAGCACTTTGGGAGGCTGAGGTGGGCAGATCACCTGAGGCCGGGAGTTCGATACCAGCTTGGCCAACATGGTGAAACCTGTCTCTACTAAAAATACAAAAATTAGCTGGGCGTGGTGATGGGTGCCGGTAATCCCGGCTAATCGGGAGGCTGAGGCAGGACAATCACTTGAACTTGGGAGGCAGAGCTTGCAGTGAGCCAAGATTGTGCCACTGCACTTCAGCCTGGGCAACAGAGCAAGATTCCGTCTCAAAAAAAATAAAATTAGGTGTGATGGCTCATGCCTGTAGTCCCAGCTACTTGAGAGGCTGAGGTGGGAGGATCACTTGAGCCTGGGAAGCAGAGGTTGCAGTGACCTGAGATCTTACCACTGCAATCCAGCCTGGGTGATGGAGTGAGATCCTGTCTCCAGGAAAAAAAAAAACAAACAAGAACTTATAACTCAGTAGTAAAAAGACAAACAACCTGATTTTTTTTAAGACGGGAAAATATTTGAGTAGATACAGAAGAGCTAGATAAGTGCCGAAGAAGCACATGAGAAGTTGCTCACCATTATTAATCCTCAGGGCAGTGCAAATTAAAACCACTGTGAGAAACTACTGCACATCCAGTAGAAAGACTGAAATTACAAAGACTGACAATACCAAGTGTTGGTATGGTTGTAGCACAAATAGAACTCGTACTTTATTGTTGGGAATGCAAAATGGCTAGCCACTTCAAGAAACAATTTGGCAATATCTTATAAAATTAAATATACACTTACCACACCACTGAGCAATCTCATTCCATGGGTATTTATCAAAAGTAAATGAAAAATGTATGTTTATACAAGGACTTATATTCACATGTTCGTAGAAACTGTATTCATAATAGCCAAAACAGGGTTCTCACCAAATGTGTATCAGATGGTGACTGGATAAGCAAATTGTTGTGTGTCCATCCATGCAGTGGAATACTACTTGGCAATAAAAAGGACCAGACTACCAATACACACAACATTATGGATAACCCTCAGTAACATTACACTAAGGAGAAAATCCAGATACATAGGACTACAGATGGTATGATTGTGTTATATGAAATTCCAGAGAAGACTATGCCGTAGTGACAGAAAGCAGATCAGTGGTTTCTGGAGAATAGAGGTTGTGGGGAGGGAATTGACTGCAAAGGGGTGTGAATGAACTTACTGGAGTAACAGGAAATGATCTGTATCATGATTGTGTTATATGCCACTGTATACTTTTGCGGACATTTATCTAATGTTACACAAAGAATTAGTGAATTTTATATGTAAATTGTACCTCAGTAAAGCTAATTGATTAAAATGGACAAAAGATAAACATGCACTTCACTAAAGAAGATATATGAATGGGCTGGGATCACATAAAAAGATGTTCAACATTACTAGTCATCATGGAAATGCTAATTAAAACTACAGTGAGACACACACTACAATCCACTAGAATGGCTGTATATCAAGCATGAGTAAGGAAGAGGAGCAGCTGGAACTCCTGTATACTGCTATTGGGAACAGACAATGCTACAACCACTTTGGAAATGACTTCGGCAAAGTTAAACATATACTTAACCATTTGACCCAACCATTCTGCTCCTTGGTGTTACTGAGGATATTTGTAAAAAAATTATTGAACTTTTCTTGTAAACCAGTGGTGTTATTCTATGTAATTTATTCCCCAATAAAGAGGTTTTATAGATCAAAATTTTAAAAATTCTGAATGACCTGGGAGAAAAGTCAATATATAGTGAAAAAGAAAATGTGTATCAGTCTTTTCTTTCCTCTCTGTTTTTTTGTTTTTTTTTTTGTTTTGTTTTTTTTGAGATGGAGTCTCGTTCTCTCACCCAGGCTGGAGTGCAGTGGCACTATCTTGGCTCACTGCAACCTCCACCACCTGGGTTCAAGCAATTCTGATGCCTCCCGAGTAGCTGGGACTATAGGCACCCGCCACCATGCCCAGCTAATTTTTATATTTATATTTTATATTTATATTTTTAGTAGAGACAGGGTTTCACCATATTGGCCAGGCTGGTCTCAAACTCCTGACCTTGTGATCCGCCCGCCTTGGCCTCCCAAAGTGCTGGGATTACAGGCTTGAGCCACTGCGCCCGGCCACATCAGTCTTTTCATCCAGCACTTTTATTTTTAGAAATTTTTTCCTGACGAGATCACTGGACAAGATTGTTGATAAAAGCAAAAATTTGGAAATAACCTAAAAGCCCATCAATGATACGGTGATTTTAAAAGCTATAGTACATCTATACAATAGAATCCCGTTTCACTTTTTTTTTTTTTTTTTTTTTTTTGAGACAGAGTCTTGTTTCATTGCCCAGGCTGGAGTGCACAGTCTTGGCTCGCTGCAACCTCTGCCTCCTGGGTTCAAGTGATTCTTCTGCCTCAGCCTCCCGAGTAGGTGGGATTACAGGCAGCCGCCATCATGCCCAGCTAATTTTTGTATTTTTGTGGAGACAGGGTTTCACCATGTTGGATGATGGTCTTGAACTCCTGGCCTCAGGTGATCCACCTGCCTCAGCCTCCCAAAGTGCTGGGATTATAGGCGTGAGCCACTGTGCCCGGCCCCATTTCACCTTTAAAAAATCATGCAGTATTCTCTACTCAGTAGTTCCGCTCCTAGGTATATATTGAGTAGAAGTGGTACATATGTTCACCAAAAGACATGTACAAGAACATTACTAGCACTATTCAAAATAGGAAAAAACTGAAAACTAAAGTGTCTCTTAAGAGTAAAATGGATAATTTGTACGTTACTCATGTGTCGTACTATATACAGCATTGAGAATAAAAGATCTACAGCTGTGTACACTAATGTGGATGAATCTCATACCTGTAAGTGAAGGAGGCAAAGCACAATAGGGTGTATTTGTTATGAGTCTGTTTATGTAAAGTTCAAAAACAGACAATGCTAATCTATAGTGTTACAAGGTAGAAGATTGATTTCCTTGGGAGGATAGTGGCTAGAATAGAGCCAAACTAAGGGTCTCTGGGGGACCAATAATGTTTTCTATCTTGAGCTGGGTGCTATTTACTCAGGTTTATTCAGTTTATGAAAGTCCATTGAGCTGCACAGCTAACATTTGTGCACTTATCTTTATGAAAATCATACTTCAAGGAAAAAAAGTCAAATGAATAAAAACCCAAAATTTAAAAGAGGCGAGAACTGTCACCAAAACTTTAAGTGTTGGTGCCTTTGTGGGGTAAGTTTGGGGGCAACATTACTTTGTTTATGGTACTCCAAATAATTTAAATTCTCTACATAAGTAAATATTGTCTTTATGCTCAGAAAAATTACTATTTTGGAAAAATTATAGACAAATATGAGTTAATATTTTTACAAGCTCTTCCTTTATTACATTAGTATTGTTCTCTGATTTTTTTTCCACTTAATTTTTTTTTTTGGACACAGAGTCTTGCTCTTGTCCCCCAGGCTGGAGTGCAGTGGCAGGATCTCCCAACCTCTGCCTCCTGGGCTCAAGCAATTCTCTGGCCTCAGCCTCCTGAGTATCTGGGATTACAGGTGTGCACCATCACACCTGGCTATTTTTTGTGTTTTTAGTAGAGACAGGGTTTCACCATGTTGGCCAGGCTGATCTCGAACTCCTGACCTCAAGTCATCTCCCCGCCTTGGCCTCCCAAAGTGCTGGGATTACAGGCGTGAGCCACCATGCCCGGCCTCCACTGAATTTTTAAATACTTATTTTTAAATAGGCCAGGTGCAGTGGCTCACACCTGTAATCTCAGCACTTTGGGAGGCCAGAGGTGGGAGGAACACTTGATCCCAGGTATTCAAGACCAGACCAGGCAACATAGTGGAACTCTGTCTTCATAAAAAAACAAAAGAATTAGCCAGGCGTGGGGCCGTGCGCCTGTAGTCTTAGCTGCTTGGGCAGCTTGAGGCAGAGGATCACTTGAGTCCAGGAGTTTGAAGCTGCAGTAAGCTGATATCCTGCCACTGCGTTACAGCCTGGGAGACAGAGCGAGACCTTGTCTCAAAAAAAATTTTTTTTTTAATTAAAAAAAATTTTAAATAGATCATGTCTTCTGGTAGTCCAAAACACCAAAAGAAAAAGAGCATACAGTGGAAAATATCTCTCCTATCTCTGTCCCTCAATTTTGAAAAATTGTATGTTCTTAAAGTTAGGAACTATACTTAAAATATCTTTTTTTTTTTTTTTGAGACGGAGCCTCACTCTGTTACCCGGGCAGGAGTGGCGCAGTCTCAGCTCACTGCAGCCTCCCATCTCCTAGGTTCAAGTGATTCTCCTGCCTCATCTTCCCTAGTAGCTGAGATTATAGGTGTGTACCACCACGCCTGGCTAATTTTTTTGAATTTTTAGTAGAGACGGGCGTTCACCATGTTGGTCAGGCTGGTCTGGAACTCCTGACCTCAAATGATCCGCCTGCCTTGGCTTCCCAAAGTGCTAGGATTACAGGCGTGAGCTGCTGTTCTCAGCTCCCCACCACCTTGTTTTTTTTTTTGAGGCAGAGTCTCACTGTGTCATCCAAGCTGGAGTGCAGTGGCACAATCATGGCTTGGCTCACTGCAGCCTTGACCTCCCAGGGTTAAGTGATCCTCCTCCCTCTGCCTCCAATATGGCTGGGATTATGGGTGCATGCCACCATGCCCATTTAATTTTTAAATTTTTTACGAAGATTAACTCTTCCTGTGTTGCCAAGGCTGGTGTTGAACTCCTGAGTTCAAGGGATCTGCTTGCCTTGGCCTCTCAAAATGCTAGGATTGCAGGTGTGAGCCACTGCACCAGCCATACTTTTTTTTTTTTTTTTTTTGGAGACAGTCTTCCTCTCTTGCCCAGGCTAGAGAGCAGTAGTGACGCAATCTTGGCTCACTGCAACCTCCGCCTTTTGGGCTCAGGCGATCCTCCCGCCTTAGCCTCCTAAGTAGCTGGGATTACACAAAAGGTGGTTTTTGGTTTTTTGGGTTTTTTTTGTTGTTGTTGTTTTGTATTGTTAGTAGAGATAGAGTTTTGCCATGTTGGCCAGCATAAAATATCTTTTTAATGTCAGGCTTTTATAACTTTTTAAGAGGATGTTTTAAATGAAATTGTCTTACATCCTGTATTGTACTTTTAACTATTTCGGCTCATTTTAGATGATTTTCAGGTAGTTTATTCATAAGGCTACAATATCCAGAATAAATTCTATATTCCACAGTTGTGGCTCTTTTGTCTGATGTCCATCAGGAGAATCCAGTGCCCATATTGACCTTGTTGAGAAAACCTCACAAGGAAATGGCCACTTTGTCTATCCTGAGATTTAACTTCAGGTGCTACTCTTGTCTGTGCTGCTATCTTACACTGGGAGACTGTGACATACCGTCTCACTCTTAATGTCTTTACTAGTCAATGATGAATCTGGTCGAGATGCTGAAGTCAGTGCCAGGGAGCACATGAGTTCCAGCGGCTCCCTCCAGTCCCGGGAGGAGAAGCAAGAGCCTGTTGTGGTAAGGCCCTATCCACAGGTGCAGATGTTGTCGACACACCATGCTGTCGCATCAGCCACACCTGTTGCAGTGACAGCCCCGCCAGCACACCTGACGCCAGCAGTGCCACTTTCATTTTCGGAGGGACTTATGAAGGTAATGGAGAGGGTTAAAACTTCACACTGAACCAGAGCTCAAGACTGGCTAATGTTTGTAACAATTTGTATAAAATCTTAGGCTGTATCTTAGGATCATATTTCATTTTTTCTTTATGACCTATGAGTTCAGCTCCTTTCTGTAACTCAGCCCTGATTTTCTGCAGTGCCTTGTCTTGTGCTGCTGGGCAGTTGGCATCATAGGATCTTTGCTGTTATCCATTTTGATATTGATATTATTCAACTTATGGGCATGTTAAATTAGAAACAATCTTGAAAGGACCCTCTTTTTTTTTTTTAAGCCGGTCAGATTTAGCAGTGGGGGCTTAATGACACTAATGTTTTGTTTCTGTTTTTGTTTGAGACAGAGTCTTTCTCTGTCATCCAGGCTGGAGTGCAGTGGTGCGATCTCAGCTCACTGCAACTTCCACCTCCAAGGTTCAAGCAGTTCTCTAGCCTCAGCCTCCCAAGTAGCTGGGATTACAGGTGCATGTCACTACACCTGGCTAATTTTTGTATTTTTAGTAGAGATGGGGTTTCACCATGTTGGCCAGGCTGGTCTCAAACTCCTGGCCTCAAGTGATCTGCCCGCCTTAGCTTCCCAGATTGCTGGGATTATGGGCGTGAGCCACTGTGCCCAGCTGACAGTAATGTTATAAGTTCAGATAACCCAGTACCATGGGACCAAGTGGAGTGGCACTCTTCTTTAAGGTTTATTTTAATAACTGGTTAATTTGGGGGTTTCTGAGAATATTGCCTGTGTATTACCTTGGGGTTATGTTTCAGTTACTGGGAGTTTTGTTCAATCCACCCAAACTTGGGAGGCAGCATCATGTAGAAGAAAGGGTGTGGGCTGTGAGCCATACAGCTCTGGGCTTTATTCCCAGTTCTGCTTCTTACTGTGTGTGTGGCTTTGAGCAAGTCTGTTAGCCTTGCTTTGTATGTTTCTTTATCTGTGAAATAGAAATGCTAGTACTTCAATGGAAACACTGTGAGGCTAATAGATAAAATGTATAAAGCTTATGGCATCTTTTCTGGCACTTTCCAGGTTCGATTTGTGTACTCTTAATTGTGGACTGAAATGCATCACCAGTATGAGGTCATTGATGTTTTGTGTGGTTTTCTGTTTGCAGCCGCCCCCGAAGCCCACCATGCCTAGCCGTCCCATTGCTCCTGCTCCACCTTCTACCCTGTCACTTCCCCCCAAGGTTCCAGGGCAGGTTACTGTTACCATGGAGAGTAGCATCCCTCAAGCTTCAGCCATTCCTGTGGCAACAATCAGTGGACAACAGGTTTTTCTTCCTTTTAATTTGCTGATTTTCGAACTGAAATGCCAAACTGTTGATCATGATTTTTTGAATGCCAGCAGTACATTAGTCACGGTAATAAAAAAAGATTAAACAGTCACTGATAGCTGCAAGTGAAGATAGTAGGTTTGAGAGAGAAGCATAACTGTAAAGGGAGTAGAAGCCAGTATCCATAGTGGTCATTTAGCCAGAATTTATTGAGCAGCTACTAGATGCTCGATTCGACCCTCAGTGTGATATATAAATCTAGGTAAAACAGTCTGTGTCCTTGAGGAGTCCAGAGTCCGGTTCATGTTTGGTTTTAGCGTCAAGAACAGCCTTCCGGGGGTAGGCAGTGCTGCTCTGTGGTTTCTCTGAGGAGAGCAGATGTGCATCTCTTGGGATAGGTTACCTCAAGCAGCTCTCTAGTTCCAAACTTTTTTTTTTTTTTTTTGAGACAGAATCTCACGGTGTCACCCAGGCTGGAGTGCAGTGGTACAGTCTTGGCTCACTGCAACCTCCACGTCCTGTGTTCAAGCGATTCTCTTGCCTCAGCCTCCCGAGTAGCTGGGATTACAAGCGTGCGCCACCACGCCCAGCTACTTTTTTTATTTTAGTAGAGACAGGGTTTCACCGTGTTAGCCAGGCTGGTCTCCAACTCCTGACCTCAAATGATCCACCCGCCTCGGCTTCCCAAAGTGCTGGGATTACAGGCATGAGCCACCGCACCCAGCCTTAGTTGCAAACATTTATTTTGAAGTCTTCTGTTTTAAGTTTTTTTTGTGAAATTTTGCAATCGTACTCTGCTGTGTACTTGATTAATTAAATATTTTACATTTTTTACCTGGGGAAAAAAACTAAATCTAAAAACTTTCCTTTCACATTTTTAAGGAAGATTTATATCCCAAAGAGGTGTACTGTGTTTTTTCCTTTTGTCATACTGCTGCGTACTCTCAGAAGTACCAGAACGCTTAGCTGAGAAGCCCTGAACTCTGTGGTTTGGGAGAATGTAAGGGACATTTCAGGGTTGAGCTGAAGAACTGGTAGGGGAGCACCTGTTGGATACTAACTGACATTTACTTAGAAACGACAAAGCTTAAAGAATGGATGGATGCAGTGGTATGTAAAGGAAATAGTGAGAATGGGAAAAAAAATAAGCATTTGGGCCAGGACAGAGAAAACAAGTGTGAAAGGTAATATCACAGATGAGAGTTTCTAAACGTAGATATCAAAGTATATTATCTGTTATTATGTGGGCCTGCAGCAGTTGTGGGGTCCTCATACTTCTCACATGCCTGTTAGCACAGTTCATTGTACGGTATGGCGTGTAAAAGTAGCTCAAGCTGAATGTCCTTAGCCCTTTCCCTTGGGATACTCGCTATCTAAAAGAAACAACCTGACCCACATTTGGAAGCAGGTGACTTCCTAGAGGCAATGGCTAAGACCAAACATGTAAAAATAACATTCTATCCTCTTTCTTTCAGGGCCATCCCAGTAACCTGCATCACATCATGACTACAAATGTGCAAATGTCTATCATCCGCAGCAATGCTCCTGGGCCCCCTCTTCACATTGGAGCTTCTCATTTACCTCGAGGTAACGACTTGCAAGTTTTGTTCAAACTCTCAAAATGCAGTAGTAGGTATACATTGGGTAAAATATATAACACAGAATGTATCTAGAATCATCTTGTTAAAGTTGCAGGACAACAGTCTGCAGAACCGTCAACCAAATAAACCTCTTTTATTGAAAAAGAAAAAAAGGCCAGGTGCTGTGGTTCATGTCTATAAACCCAACACTTTGGGAGGCTGAGGTGGTAGGTTCACTTGAGTCCAGGAATTTGAGACCAGCCTGGGCAACATGGCGAAACCCTGTCTCTACAAAAATACAAAAAATTAGCCAGGTGTGGTGGCATGCGTCTGTAGTCCCAGCTACTCAGGAGGCTGAGATGGGAGGATGGCTTGAGCTTGGGAGGCAGAGGTTGAAATGAGTTGAGATTGTGCTGCTGCGCTCCAGCCTGGGCGACAGAGTGAGAACCTGTCTCAAGAAAAAGAAAAAAAAATTGCAAGACAGTAGAAATAAACTTAGAGCAATCCATGTTTTTAGCATGGTTTAATATGTGCTTATTATAGTTGTATTATAAGTGTGTATATTTATGCAATTAAAATGTTTAATACGGTCTAAAATTGTCCTTTATATTGAGGAACTGCCCAAGCTTTGATAATCTCAACATGGTCTTTATTATTAGACTGCTTATCTGCAACATGGTCTTTATTTTTAATACATAAGTCACAAATATTAATACTGAATATTTTTAAAGTTCAATGATGATCTTTACTCAGTTTTTTAACTTACGTAACAATAAAATGATGATGATAATAATTATTTTTTGAGACGGGGTCTCACTGTGTTACCCAGGCTGGTCTCAGATTTCTTGGGCACAAGCGATCTTCCCACTTCAGCCTCCTGAGTAGCTGGGACTCCAGGTGTCAGCCACCACACTGGCTAAGATTAATTTACTTTTACACTTAACTTCTAATAGGTTGTGAGGTAATAAATGAGTTTTGACTAGAAATTTTTACCTTGTATTGGAGACTTTACAACAGTTGGAGTTTGTTAGCAAAATCAAGTTAGCAAACGCAAGACCAGGTTTGCTTGGTTATAGCATAACTCAGCGGTTCTCCAAATGTGGTTCACAGGCCCTTATGGGGGTCTGCAGGGTGAAAAGTGCAGGGTTAGGGTTAAGGTTAGAGTTTATAATGTGTCCCTTTCGCAATGTTGACGTCTGCTCTAATGGAACGAAGACTGGAAGGCAGAGTGCCCGAGCCCTCGTCAGAGCTGAGGCAGTGGCATCACACTGCTGTTCGCTGTGTGCTTTATGACTGTGCACACTTGCAGCTAACAGAAACAAAAAACAGCAGCTAGCTTCACTTAAGGTTGTCTGTGAAGAGGCAATATAAATTATTATTAAATCTCTTGAATACACATTTTCTTTGTTTTCTCTGTGATGAAATGGAAAGTATACATACCATACTCCAGCTCAATATTGACATGCTATCTGAGTTTTAGGAAACATACTGATTATTTTCCTAGGGAATATAACTAGAATAAATACAATAAACACTTTTTTTTTTCAGGTGCAGCTGCTGCTGCTGTGATGTCCAGTTCTAAAGTAACCACAGTCCTGAGGCCGACCTCACAGCTGCCAAATGCTGCTACTGCTCAGCCAGCAGTACAGCACATCATTCACCAACCAATCCAGGCACGTCGGAACCTGGGGTGCATTAAGGGCCTCATTGGAGTTATTCACTCTGCCAGGCACTAGGCATATCCTTGACCTCAGGGACTTTCATCTAGTTGCCAAGACATAGGGAAGTTTGAAAGATGCACAGTGTCATGTCACAAGCTGTAAGAATGCAGAGGAGGGATGGTGGGAAGCCTTCCTGTTGGAAAGGCTGTGCTCACGAGGAATCAGAGAAGTGAAGAGGAAGTGAAGGGGGAAATGAACAGTGGCAAGGAAGGGAGTGATGGTTGCAGACAGCAGTTAGTAAAGGCTAGCTAGGATTGAGGGATTTTAATTTGGAATGGGGGGATCTGTGGACTCCTAAAAGTTATGCATATATCTATGTATGTTCCAAGAACATGGTCCATGCCATTCAGCTTTTTTTTAAGGAAATCTATGACCTCATTAATACTGAAGTATAATATATTTGCAGGAAATATAGTATCTATAAATTGGGTTCTCTAGGATATGGAGTATAAACTAGACTTTATATACAGTAGAGAGCCACTGCGTTTTTTTGTTTGTTTGTTTTTGTTTTTTGAGACAGAGTCTCACTCTGTGGCCCAGGCTGAAGTGCAGTGGTGCAATTCCAGCTCACTGCAACCTCCGCTTCCTGGGTTCAAGCAATTCTCCTGCCTCAACCTCCTGAGTAGCTGGGATTACAGGCACGTGCCACCACACCCGGCTAATTTTTTTTGTATTTTTAGTCAAGACAGGGTTTTACTGTGTTAGCCAAGCTGGTCTTTTAACTCCTGACCTCAGTTGATCTGCCCACCTCAGCCTCCCGAAGTGCTGGGAATTACAGGCGTGAGCTACCATACCCAGCCTGGCTCTTGGTCTTATAACAACCTGTCTGAAAAGAGAATTCCTTAATTGGAATGGTGAGAATTTATTTTTACTTGGGCAGAAACATACTTACATCTGTAGGCTCAAGTTTCAAATTACACATTTAGTATTTGGCTTCCTATATTTTATTTTTGTTTTAAATGAACTGTTTTTTCTCTTTTGGTAGTCTCGGCCACCTGTGACCACCTCCAATGCCATCCCTCCTGCTGTGGTAGCAACTGTCTCAGCCACCAGAGCTCAGTCTCCAGTCATCACTACGACAGCGGCACATGCTACTGATTCAGCACTTAGGTATACACGGGGAGTATGAAGTTTGAACCTTCCTGCCATCCTCCTCCTTCACTCTTTTTTCTTTCGTTTCTTCATTTAAGTAAATATTTATTGAGTGGCTTTTTTTTATAATGAGCTATGTCGTGTTCTAAATCCTGGGGCTAAAGCTGTGAACAAAGAAATTCCTGCCCACACAGAGCTTCTGTTTTTACGGGCTGGAGACACAATAAATATGTAGCTTTTTAGATGGTGAAAAGTGCTTTAGAAAAAAATAAAAGGGATTGGGAGTGACAGAGTGGGTGGTGCAGGGGGCTTACAGTTTCATGTAATGTGGTCAGAGAGGGCTTTGTTGATAAGAATACATTTCAGTAGAAAATGAAAAGATACAATGAAGTGAGTGAGCCATATGGTTATCTGAGAGAAGAGTATTCTAGGCAGTGGGAACAGTAAGTGCAAAGGCTCTGAGACAGGATTGTGTTTGCCACTTATAAGGACCACCAACGAGGCCAAGGTGGCAAGAGTTAGGTTTGGGGAGGTAGCAGGGTCTCCAGATCACATAGGCCCTTAGGAGTCACGCTAAGGACGTGGACTCGGCTGGGGCATGATGGAAAGCCTTAGCGGAGTTTTTAGCAGAGCGATGTAATGATCTGAAGTTTCAGTTGGTTCAGCCTGGTTGCTGGATTGAATAGGCTCTGGAGAGGCCAAGTTAGAAGCAGAGGTTGGGTAGAAGGGTATAGCCGGCATGTAGGAGAGGTGAAAATGGATGTAGAAAGACATGATTAGATTCTGGGTAGATTATTATTATTTTTTGGAGACAGGGTCTCGCTCTGTCGCCCAGGGTGGAGTATAGTGGCACGATCATGGCTCACTGCAGCCTCAAACTCTCAGGCTCAAGTGATCCTCTTGCCTCAGCCTCCCAAGTAGCTGGAACTTCAGATGTGCACCACCATGCCTAACTAATTTTTTTATTTTCTTGTAGAGACAG